>NW_027205603.1:79375132-79757632 GCF_024711535.1 Dipodomys merriami
AGTGAGATCAAAGGAGGATATTCTTAGAAGAGGATCACAAGGCTCAGTAGCTATTGATGTATGATCATAGAAAATAATATTTATCCAAATGAACTCCAAGGAATGGAAACAAGAGATTTTATATTATTTTGCTTCTTGTTTTTTTCCTCTCCTTTGTCACTGTTTTTGATTTCTGAACCTTTTGTCTTATATGTACATTTATCTGTTTGGGGGAGGGTATGGGGGAGTACAGAAATGGTGGAACAAATGGTAAATAAATGCAGCGGTGATACTCACTAGACACTGTTGAAGATGAACTGTACAACCTATGGGAGGAAAAACTGGGAGAAAATGAGGGAAGAGGTGACACTGTTCCAAAAGAAATACACTCAGTACTTGACTTGTGTAGCTGTAACCCCTCTGTACATCATCCTTACAATAACAAAAAAAGTTGTAGGCAGCCTTCGCATTGTTACCTGATCTCAGTTGTCTCCTTCTTCTTGTTCTTCTTTTCCATAATCCTCTCCCAAACACTAATTTGTCTCATTAAAAATGGCATACACAGTGAAAAAAGAACATCAAACTGAAAGAGATAATTAGTAGAAGCCAAGCCCAATGGGGAAGGGAGAATAATAATAATTGTTCCCAATTCATAAAGTGATTGTGAAGATCACCAACATTATGCATGTATAGTGCATATGCAAAGTACACATGAAGATAAAGTGAATGCTTATGGAGAACAATGGAAGCAAGCTAGTTTGAGAGTCTGTTCTTAAATATATTACCTGTGGCTGGAGCAAAGACAAGTAACCTCCTAACCACAGGATACAGAAAGATACACAAGTGTGAGGAGGCCAGTACTACTTTCCTGTCCTAATATTAGGCAAGAAATTGACATCATCTAATTCTTTAGGAACTGTAAATGAGGGGAAACATACGATGAGCAGTATCATGAGTTTGCATGAACATTTTTATTTATTTGTCAATTTTTTTGGGGGGGGTCCAGTTGTGGGGCCTGGATGCTATCCCTCAGCTCTTCAGCTCAAGGCTACACTCTACTGCTTGAGCCACAGCGCCACTTCCGGCTTTTTTCCTTTTTTTGCTTATGTGGTGCTGAGGAATCGAACCCAGGGCCTCATGCATGCAATGCAAGTGGTCTACCACTGAGCCACCTTCCCAGTGGTAAAGCAAAGAATTTAATAGAGAAAAAGAAAGTTCCCCTTAAAGAAAATGGTGGGTCTGAGCTAGGTGGCTCAAGAGCAAACACGTAATTAGGAATGTAAGCTTCTTAGAATTTGGAATTCATGGTAATGATTGCAGGCTGATCTTAGGGAAATGGGGCACCAGGACCTGGCAGAGTTTTGGGAGGAATCTGCATATAGACAGGGCTGTGTAACTGCACATATACCATCCTATGGTTTTAAGTACACATGTGAGAGCCAAAGCATATGCAGTCCAAAGAAAGAACTAACACAGTTCCACTGTGGTTTTGATAGAACTATTCCAGAGTTTTTCTTTTTTTATTTTTTCCCCTCTCTTTCTCTCCTCTCCCCCCCCCCCCCCGTCTCTCTGCTCTCTCTGTTGGTTGTGGGGCCTGAACTCTGGGCCTGGGCACTGTCCCTCAGCTCTTCAGCTCAAGACTAGCACTCTACCACTTGAGCCACAGCACCATTTCCGGCTTTTTCTGCTTATGTGGTGCTGAGGACCTCATGCATGCAAGGCAAGCACTCTACCACTAAGCCACCTTCCCAGCCCTTCCAGAGTTTTTCTGCCACCAGGGATGAGACCTAAGCACAACTGACCACTAATTACCCCCCACGAAGAGGAGCTATGGGAGGTATTAAGGAGAAAATGGAACTCATGGGTTTCTCCTGGGGTATGATTAGCAGTGAGGGATGACTTTTGCATTCCTTCCCTATAGCTAACATGCTTCAACTTCCCCTTAAAAGACAAGGTCCCCAAACTTCTTTTTGTGGGGCACCAAGGGGCAGAGCTCTTTTTTTCTGTGGCTGAGTCCTTGCTGACATGGCTATGTAGTCCAGGATCTCATCTTGCTCTATTACTGGCAGGAAAGTGGTCAGTTGCCAGATGTCTGAGTTGTTGTTCTGCAGGAATATTTTTTAAAGATACATTTTTTTCACTTGCGTGTGGGAGAAACTGGTCTAATAAAAGATGTGAAAACACAAACCGCATTTAGATCTGAAGAAGTGAGGTTGTTTCCTGTTTCACCCAGTCTTGCCTTGAACATACTCAACCCAGTAATGTCATATGGACAACAAATGGTGAGTGTGTGTGTGTGTATGTGTGTGTGTGTGTGTGTGTGTGTGTGTGTGTTGGGTGAGAAAGAGAAAGGGGGGGGGGAATCAATCCAGAGAGTAATTTTTAAAGTGGTAGGACACTATTTTTGCCATAAGGCACCTAGGTTTGACTTCATAATAAGGCAATAGTAACCAAATAGCACATGGTGAGTGTGCACAGTGGTTTTAACAGAACAGCTTGCAGAGTTTAAAGGAGGAGCATGCGTCATAGGCTGTCACGGTTGAGAAAAGTCAACCCTGTTCTAAACCCTCAGCTCTGGAAGGTATGATTTAGAAGTCAGAACTGAGGTCTAGTTGAATGATTATACAAAGTGTGCTTGAGTTTAATAGGAAACAAGGTGTTTTCACTGAAGAGATTGTCAAAAAGGTAAACTTGCTTCTTACAATACAATGAACTTCCCATATTAAAGGTTTTCTGCCATTAGATAATAATTGTAAAAGTAATAGTAAAGCTGGGTGCGAGTGGCTTATGCCTGTAATCTTAGCAAGTCAGGAGGCTGAGGTCTGAAGACTGCACTTCAAAGCTAACCTGGGTAGGAAAGTCCAAGAGACTCTTATGTCTAATTAACCACTAGAAAACTGGAAGTGGTATTGTGGCTCAAATGGTACAGTGCTAGCCTTGAGCAAAAGAAGCTCAGGAACAGTGCCCAGGTCCAGAGTTCCAGCCCTAGGGCCAGCAATAAAAACACAAATAAATAAATAAATAAATAAATAAATAAATAAATAAATGTAGTAGCAGAGGTAATGGTGATACCAGACATTATGCCAGATATTGTTTATTTATTCTTCGTGATATCCCAATGTAACAACAGGTAACACATGTTGATCATTTACTGTCTCAGATTCTATTGTAACATCTTTTTTAATGTTTTATATTGTAAAAATAGTGTACAGAGGAGTTACAGTTACATGATTAAGGTAATGAGAACATTTCCTATTGAGCAGTGTTACCTCCTTCCCCCAACATCCCTTCCCTCCCCACCTCTCCAACTTCCCCTTTTCCCTGCCCCAAGTTGTAAAGTTTATTTTCAACATAGGGTCTTGTATATCTCATTGTTACAATGGGTCAACCTATATCCTTATTTCAGCATTTTGTTATTTCCTTTCCCTTCCCCAAATTAGAAAAATGTATATACAAGATGCAGGACACTGACATTAAATACAATGAAAACAGGGGTTATACCGTGGGGAAAGAACATACAAAAGAAACAAAAAAATCACATAGTACATTTTAAATTTGTTAAAAACAATAGCAAGAAAGAAAAAAACCACTTGTGTTCCTATCTTGGGATTCATTTCACTTAGCATCCTCTTATATGGTCATATCTTTACATATATGACTTTACTTAATTTTCACAACCTATAAATAGTTCTTTTTGTTGCTTTTATTGCTCCTGTCCTGGGACTTGAATTCAGGGCCTAGACACTGTCCCTGACTTTTTATTTTTTGTGAAAGCTAAGGCTCTACTACTTGAGCCACAGCTCTACTTCCTGGTTTTGGGTCATTGTCTTTTCTGCCCTTGGCTTTGATCCTCAAGTCTCAACCTCCTGTGTGGCAAGGATTACAGACATAGGCAACTGGGTACCCAGCAAAGTAGTCTATTTTTACTCTCATGGTAGAGATGAGGAACATTCAGTCTCTGAATTAATGAGTAACTCAGCCATAGTACACAGATAGTAAGTGGTTAGTCCACACTCTTAGGAATACTATTGTGTTACATCTGATTGTTACCTTTCACAATTTTGTCATAGAGATATCTATGCTAGGGGCTTTCTGGACAAGATGATCTTCCATGAACTACAAGGAATATGTTTAACATAGTCAGGTTCTATCCTTCCTACTCATAATGGAATTTTCATTTCCTTTCTTGGCCCTAACTTTCTATACAACACATTAGTATTAAAGGATTTATTTGTATTTATGGTCTGTATTTTATACTAGCATGTAAATTCCATGAGGCTAAAATCTTGGTCTTTTTTTTTAACCACTATATACCCAAAGTCTAAAACAGCAGCTTTGTTCAATGGATTGGGTAGATAGATGTCTATGATGGTAAGTAAAGGTATGTAGAATTTAGTTTTGGTTCAAGACACTCAGAAGGGTGATGATAGGAGAAAGTTCAGAGGTCCTATTCACACAGAGGCAACACTGAATGGCTCTCAATTAGATGGAGGTGAACATAAGAAATATGGAAAAATAGGCTGGAGCCATTATGTGGTGAACTCAAATGCAAAAACACTTACGTAGACTAATAGTAAGAAAGCTATGTGTATCTGTCTGCAGGTGATTGAATGGGTTGAGCCGGCATCCACAGTAGGATCATCTCTACCTACCTTTAGGGCCTTTAATCGTTGCGCTGAATGGAATTCACATGCTTCTCAGTTCTCTGGCATGGGATAATGGGGCTTTTATTTCCTTCTAGACAACTGGCTTAAATGCTGAAATGAAAAACAAGTGAAAAGGAACCCCTACATTCCCTATGGCCTAACGACTGAGATTAAAATCTAAAGCTTGAAGGAGGTCAGGGCAGGCACTGGGAATGAAGCCTCAAGGCCTAGTTTTTACCTAACATGGTCAAGCTACTTTTTCAAGTTATCTTTCTTATTATAAGAGGAATCGAATCTATTTTTTCCCATAGGCACAGAGTGGAGAATAAGATCTTTTTTGAGAAGCTTCTGGTGACTATATTTTCCATTAAGAAGAGGCATCAACTGGAAAGAATGATAGTTACCGAGAAAATCAGAGATGGAAAGACACAAAAAGAATGGGAGGAAATAGAGAAAGAGATGAACAGATTGATTTCTAATATTAAAACCTTCTTTCCACTCATCTTTGAAGTCTGCATTCCCATGTGTAGGCAAGAGAGTCAATAAATATTGTATTTTGCTTAAGTGAGTTTGAGTTGGATTCTGTCACTTGAACTCCAAGATCAATGGCTAATACAGTGATGTTAATAAACCCCCATGTCCACAGACTGAGGTAAACCATGTTTCCTACCCCTGGAAAATATTCAGGAAGGGATGGAAGATGCTAGTAACACACATGTTCTGTTAAAGTGATCTTGACATGAAACTGGAGGTCCTCATCTAATCTAAATTCCACGAGAGCAGCAGGAGAGTCAAGAACATGTTCATTACTGTTGCTTCAGTTACCTCTGCATGGGTCATTAACTTCATTATTTCCTTAACTCTATTAACTTGCAATGTAATCTGTTGATGGCCAACTCACAAGACCTCCTGGGTAGATTTTATAATCACTTCGATTAAGAATACAAAGAAACAGCAAAAGAACATATACCTTCACATCCAAGGTGAACCATACATAGTACACAAACAAGGTTACAGATCAGGCCATTACGAGGAAGACTCAAAACAACTTCTCTGTCATAAACAAAGCTATCCTAAATACCATAGCCTCCAAAGAAGGTCCAAGAGTATCACCTCACATTTCTAAGGAAGCTGTGGCTCAAGGAAGTCTTCATGAATGAATAAGACAATCTAGATTGGGTGGATCCTTGTTGTCTGTATCTGCCTATTACATAATCTCAGCATACATTCTCTTCTCAGCCTCAACTCACTTTATAAATTTATAAATGTTTAGAAAATTTTCCATGGTTGTTACTTCCCAGGTTTGAATTCATGCAGCTCTTTGAATCCCTTTTATGATTTAAAAAAAAAGCCCACTCATTCCTCAAATTAGAACACTTCTTGGTTAACTAAGAATTGAAAAATCACAAATCTGGGCATAATAGTAGATGCCTGTATTCCCAGCACTTGAGAGTTGAAGAAAGAAGATTATGAGTTCTAGGTTTACCCACATATTTAGATACCATCTAGGAAGGAAGGAAGGAAAGAAGGAAGGAAGAGGGAAGGAAAGAGGGAGGGAAGGAAAGGGAGGAAGAAAAAGGATGGAGGGAAGGAATAATTAAAAAATCACAAAGAAGGTGCTGGGAAGGTGGCTCAGTGGTAGAGTACTTGCCTTGCAGGCATGAGGCCCTGGGTTTGATTCCTCAGCACCACATAAGCAGAAAAAGCTGGAAGTGGTGCTGTGCTTTAAGTGGTAGAGCGCTAGCCTTGAGGTGAAGAGCTGAGGGACAGTGCCCAGGCCCAGAGTTCAGGCCCCACGACCAACAACAACAACAAAAATCACAATGAATACAGTATGCATATTTGGAATTGGCACTGCAATACTGAGGTAGGCCTCAACAGTCTCTGGTGCCCATCACGGTTGGAAAAATTAGTTGGGACAGCACACCACCAACATCTTTCAGTCTTTGGCCCTCCTAAGAAGATTCAACCCTTTGTTTTTATCATCAAGTTCTTGTTCTACAGATAGGCTGAACAGCAAGAAGTCTGGTCCAATACTAACTCTAAAGTCTTTCATTCTGCATTCCTCTACTGTGAAGATTAAACAACAACAATGAAACAAAACAGTAACAAAAACAATGCGATTCCAGCACTGGGAAAGAGAAAGTAACCAATTAGTCACACTCAAACTTTTCCGTTCTTCTTCACGAGGCTTACCCTCAAAAGAAACTATTTGGCAGTGCCCAACCTACCAGCATTTTATTAGAACTTAACTGAGCGGCACAGAAATACCCAATTAAGTCCCCTCTATCGTTCCTGTCTCATCTAGAGGGTTTAAAACATTCTGCAAACACTTGGGAAGATTTATATTTCAAATTTATTACTATTTGAAATTTTCTTGCATAAAAATATCATAACGGAGTCAAAAGATTAATGGGAAATACATATGCAAATGATAGGAAGGTAATTTCCTTAAACCATAAAGAACATCCACAAAAGTTAGTCAACCCAACAGAAAAATGAGCAAAGAATATAAACAGGAAAGAAACTTAAAAGGCTCCTGAATCGAATGACAGAGAGATTCTGAAGACTGTGAGCTCAGCATAGGATCGCTGCTGAGTACGTCTCCATCTTCATCTCCTATGGATGTGGTACCTCCTGCCAGCCCCACTGAGATACCACATCCATAGAATTCCAGGACAACCATATCACAGCTAAAAAGAACTACATGGTTTTTTACTTATGAAGAAGTCTTAAGAACACAGTGAAGAAGCTAACATTGAGAAATGTTAGAAATCTACCAACTTTGGTAAACAATAAACAACCTAACTCAGGTAGATAAATTAAAAAATGAAGTACCAGATTAGAATTAGCTCATAGACCAGAGATAAGTAACTTTACTAATCTCTAATGTCTAGTTTTAGCTCCTGTCCTTCCTTATCAGTCTTTATCATAGCCAATGGGAAGCTCTGGTTCATTGTCAGATAGACTTAACCCTTGCCCAAAGGAAAGAAAGCTTGATGGTCAGTAGATACTTTTAACCACAGTTCTTAATTTTTTAATCACTGTAGAACATAAAATTGAAAAGAAAACAAAAAACTTTGGGCACTTCAGTATATAGATATAGATATAGATATAGATATAGATATAGATATAGATATAGATATAGATATAGATAGATAGATAGATAGATAGATAGATAGATAGATAGATAGATAGATATAGTTGGTCATGGGGCCTGAACTCTGAGCCTGAACGCTGTCCCTCAGCTCTTCAGCTCAAGGCTAGCGCTCTACCACTTGAACCACAGAGCCACTTCCAGTTTTTTCTGCTTATGTGGTGCTGAGGAATCGAACCCAGGGCCTCATGCATGCAAGGCAAGCGCTCTACCACTGAGCCACCTTCCCAGCCTCATATCAGTATTTTTAACTGGTGAAATATCTTCCAGTCACACACGCTCTCTCTCCCTCTATGTATACGTATATGTATATATATATATATATATATATATATATATATATGCACACACATATGTATATATATGCATAAGAGAGATGTCAGCTAGAATTGTTTTTTTTCTTACATATCTTCTCCCACTGTTGTACAGTTCTTTAGAAAAAATTATTTTAGCTAGGCATTGGTGGTTCACGCCTGTAATCTTATCTATTAACAAGGCGGAGATCTGAGGATTATGGTACAAAGTCAGCTCAGCCAGAAAAGACTCATCTCCAATTAACCACCAAATGAAATGGAGCTGTGGCTCAAATGGGTAAAAGACTAGAAATGAAGAAAACAGCAAAGGGATAGTGCCCAGACCCTGACTTCAAGCGCTAGGATGGACACAAAAAATTATATTTTTATTATCTTTAAATAGGTGGACAAGGAGGATAGCATTCAATAGATCACTTTAGGAATACAACGCATCTTGATGGAGTCACCGTTTTCATCATTCTCCCATCCCTCCCAACCCAATTTCTCCCCTCCATGTTCTTAATTTCATAGAACATGCACTGAATATTGTAACTGCATCTCCCAGTTCCTCTCCTCATTCATCTACAGTCTTTATGACGATAATTTTTAATAGGTGTAGGATGCTTAATGGAAGCATCCAGATACTTTCAATAGAAGTTTTCTTCCAAGAACCACAATAGAGGACAGGTGGAGATGGCAAAACAGATGACAGAAAACAAGTGTAAGAAGCAATTTGCAGCCCTAGCACCCTACAGCAAGGGAGGAAAAGCTGAATCCTCCAGGACAAGGTAAGCCTGCTGGCTCCCATGACAGATGAGCAGTCCTATGGATAGGACAAAGTCACACCTTGTGCAAGCCTCACAGTCCAGTATGGGATCTGACAGCACTATGACTTTCACGTGTGGTGGGCCAGCATTAGAGAAGACAAACTTTTCAATCTAGTATCAATTTATAAATATCTAAACAAACGCTTTGGGGGTGGTATGCAAGTGCACACAAATGCACTAACTGAAATATGGTAGATTCAGAGGAGAGCTCAACCCATGTAATTCTTTAGAAAGGCAAAATCGCCAGGTGTTGGTGGCTCACGCTTGTAATCCTAGCTACTCAGGAGGCTGAGATTTGAGCATCACAGTTCAAAGCCAGCCCAGGCAGGGAAGTCGGTGAGATTCTTATTTCCAATTAACCACTCAAAAATGGGAAGTAGAGTTGTAGAATGCTAGCCTTGAGCAAAGAAGCTCAGGGACGGCACCCAGACTTTGAGCTCAAGACCCACAACCAACAAAAAGAAAGAAAGAAAGAAAGAAAAACTAAATCAATAAAAAAGAAAGGCAAAATCAAGGACCAAGAATATAAACCCCAGGAAATAGGTACTTAATAAGGGGCTGAGGTACATGTAGACAAATGAAGAGAGGCAGTGGGGAAGAATACAGTCATTAGATGGTAGGGTTGGGAGGGATGGGGAGAAGGATGAAGGGTATGACACTGATCAACATGCATTCTGTTCATAAACTGCTGTTTTCAGTGGCAACTCCTTAGTATAGATTATTTTTTAAAATAGAGATAGAGATTATTTAAAATGAGCACTGATAGTACCAGCCACCCTGGGGCATGAGACACTAGCAGTTTCATAAATGTCTCTCCTGTCACTGCAGCTCTGTTCATTGACAAAGCCCTGCTGTTCCCAGAGTACTGCAGGTCCAGCAGATTGCACTCAACTAGGGTAGCGGTTCTGCAGAGCAGGCAAAATGTGTATAACATGAGGCCAGCCAGGCAACCCATTTGCCTTTATCCTCTCATGAGGATGAAAAGAGGGACTACGGCCCGGAAAGATTGTGCATTAGGCCCTGATCCCTGCATTGTCATCTCTGATTACCTGCATGAAGGAAAGGGGTTGTTTGGGTTTGAGAACTAGGAAGAGTGTCTTGATTTTCTAATCCAGCTACTCCTCATTTCATAGGCTTTTTGTCCTCTTATATACTTTGCCACATGTTCTATTTATTCTCTGGTTCCAAGAACCCAAGTACACTGTTTTGGGCCTTCTTGATCTGTCAGTGATTTTAGTAACTAAAGTTGTGGTTTTCAGAAATAGGTATCTTGTTTCATCTTCTTTGTTTACGTCCCAGAATCCAGTATAGAGTTTAGTATTCAATGGGAACTCAGGCTGAATGGGAAACAAACACCGAAATGCCAGATAAAATTGCAAAGCAATTATATGTTGATAGAATATAAAATTGTTCACATTTATTCTTTAGTCCTTAAAAAGCTATACAGTACATTTAAACATCCCTAGCATGACTACCAACAATCTTATCTAATAAGTAGTATTAATATCATCACTGAGAAAACTAAGGTTCAAAGGTCCATATGCAGGCACACAATTGAGACAGAACTAGTGTCTCTGCCTTTGAAGCTCAGTCTCTAACCACCACATGGAACTACTATAGCAACTTCTTTCTCTAGCACACATTATGCGATTCTACGTAATTTCATTTGAACATTTAGAAATTAAGAGTCTGACATCTCTTTTTTTTGTTGTGTATGTGAAGCGATTTTTAATTGTTTTATTGTAAAGATGATGTACATTTCTTGATGAATACATTTCTTGTTGAACAGGGTTATCTCCCTTCCTCATTTTCTCCTGCTTTGCCTTCCCCTCCAGACTCCCCTCCCTGCTAAGTTGTAAAGTTCATTTCCAACATCTTGTGAGTATCACTGCTGTATTGGTTGACCCTCTGTCCTTTGTCTCACCATTTCTGTGATTTTTCTCCCCATCCCCAAACCAGATAAACTTATATACAATACAAAGAGTACAGAAATCAAGAACAGTGATAACAGAGGGTAAATCAAGGCAGGGGGAAGAAAAAAGAAATAACTGCATAGAGCCATACAGTATGCACGCACGTGCGCACATACACACACACACACACACACACACACACACACACACACACACACACACACACACACACACACACACCTCTAGGCTTATTTCTCAAGCCCAAGAACTTCTTGGTTCTTACAAATGATAACCAATTTTTAAAAGTTCTTTAAAAAGCAGAAAAAGTACTACAGAAATAAAGAATACTCAGAGAAAATGATGGGCTCACAAAGCCATGAAGCAAACTACAATAAGGGGTTCGACTCTATGTAGTGCTCTAGTTCTTTGAATGTTCTTTTTCCTGGAGGAATTGCAGCTGGCTTTCTTGTAACTTCTAGCTATGTTGGTCTTTGTCTTACCTTTTTCAGGAGTAGCACTTACTCATTCTTTTTGGCAAAAGTCTTGTTGATATCTGGAAGTATTAATAGTGGGTTTTTTGGGGGTAAGTCATTTTTTAAAAGATACCTTAAAAAACAAAGTAAATAAATAAGTTACAGGTAAATCACGATGTAAGCAAGTAGTAGAACCATAAGGTATTAGAAAGAACGTGACCTATTTCAACAATGTGAGGGTGAAGTGGGCTTTTTGACATGACATAAAATGAATGTTGTTTTGAAAAGACTAATAACTCTGACTGGGTAGAAATTTAATGAATGCTTCTGTGTGGAAAAAAAAATAGCCTAACAGTTAACTGAAGAGAAAAGTGAGCGAAGAATATAAACAGGGGAAGTTATTGAAAAGCCCTTAAATCTACACTATGATTCTCAACCTTTCTCAAAATAAATTGAAATGCAAATCAAAGTTACCACTTACGATTGTTCTCACCAATTATGTGAGCAGAGATGAAAAGGTTTTATAACACAATCTAGTGAGCCAGGATATGAGGGGAAAAATAGATGTTCAAATTAGTAACACCATACTTCCAGCAAGGATGTATCTGACAATGTTCCCATAATCACAATAATACACACCCTCTGACTCAGAAAAAAATCTTATTGTATACACATATGTAAAATGACATTTTCCCCAGTATATTTACTACTGTCTTGTTTATAACACCAAACTCATCAAGAGAACAAAATAATGGTACAAACATGCAGTGATATATAGCTAAGAAATAATATTTAGTGAAATAATAAATATGTAGTGGAGTGTCTGGAAAGACCTCATTTATTTTTAAAGAAGTAGAATATACAACTCTACGTGTATAAATATGCAGAAATCCAGAAGTCTATACAAAACTCTAATAGTGGCTAGTAACAGTGGCTACACCTAAAGGGACTGAATGACAGAGGAACAAGGTAGAGGGGAAATTACTTTGCATTTGCCCTTCTTTTGTGCCTGTTGAATTTTTACGTATATGTTTCATCCAGTCAAATAAATTAATACAGACCCATTAATAATCTTTTTATTTACTTTGACCTCAATCTCTCAGAGAATATATATAAGGTACAACAACATAGGAAAATTTCACAAGTAAATTCAGAACCTTACCCAGGCCTGTCCAATAGGATCAAACTACTTGGAGACAAACCAAAGGATAATGAAGCATAGAGATCATAGGTAATATTAAATCCAACTGGCCTGAACCACAATTCTATTTGTGACTA
Organism: Dipodomys merriami; assembly: GCF_024711535.1. Lineage (NCBI taxonomy): Eukaryota > Metazoa > Chordata > Mammalia > Rodentia > Heteromyidae > Dipodomys > Dipodomys merriami. The sequence goes on from NW_027205603.1 coordinate 79,387,699, forward strand.
TTGCCTAGCTAGGATGTCAGCTATTGACCACTGTGTCCAATTTTTGAGTCTTGCTATCTTTTTGCTTGTACTGGCCTTAAGCCATGCATGATCCTCTCTATCTCTGCCACCCAAGTATCTGGATTTGTAGGAGAAATCCACTGTAACTGCCCATGATATTTTCAAAACAATTAAATCATTAAAACAGGGCTGAGGGCCAAGCTATATCAACCACACAGTGGATATACAAGAGAATAAGATATAAAGTCTATCTTCAAGATATCTCAGAAAGGTGAAAGGTCTAGTTAATAAAATGTGATAACTGGCTAAGATTATTTTTACTCAATAATGAATGCAAATCCCTGCATATTTTCAAATCTACTTTGAAATACCTGAGTTCCTAGAAGAATTTAAAGTTTAAGTTTGCCTTACCTCTTGAAACTCATTGTTGCTCCCTTGCTGTATGTTTTTATTTTCCTGTGTAGGTTATGTTTTATATTCCACACCCATTTAGAAGACATCTTGTTTTTACTTAAGTAAGCAATTATCAGCCATCTTATTTTTAGCAATAGGAATGGTTATCATAAAGCTTTTTCATAAACACAGGAATTTTATTTATCTAATCAAAGCAAATGAACAAACCAAAAAGTATTGGACTGTTTTGTAGATGACAGGAATTTTAATGGCTAGCTTTCCCTCCCTTGATGCTCCTCATTTCATTATGCAACTTTTATTAATTTGTTTGGGCTCCCAAGCCTAGTCACTACTCTGTCTGCACTGTTTATGTTTCTTTTTGAAATTTAAGAGCCTATTTTGCCTTTTGTATTCTAGTTTGTTTCCATAGTTACACTATTAGCTTCAGCTTTTATGCTGGTCTTGCTATTTTTATTCACCTGACCTTAAAGTAATACAAAGGTGCATGTTGGGTGCATTACTTGACTTGCTTATATACATGTCAGACATTCAAAATAGTAACAATACCTGCCTCACTCTAAAAAGAAGAGGGGAGGAGGAGTCACAATGTGAGAGATGACTGAAGCTTAAAGAATGTAGTCACAGTGGATTTGGAGGTGGAGTTGAATGGAATAAACAGCCCCGGGTCCCCAGAAGTAGAAACTACTCTGCTCTAGGGGGAGGTGAACAAGGGTTTGGGAAAAAGGAAAGAAACAGACTCAGTCAATAATTAGAATCTTAGAATCCAGAAAATGAAATATGGAATTCAAGGAAATTCTTGGAGGGTTGGGAAGAGGATGTAGTCTTAGTCTCTTTTATTTTTGTCCATTTTAAGAGTGGAGAAAAAAAATATTTTCTTTAGGATTCTTTTCTGGTGTTGGACCAAAATAAAGAGAAGAATAGATTTAGAGAAATACAGAAATATTGTTGCTTTCTTACATTACAAATGATCACATGTTTACATTTTTTGGCCAAAAACATAAACAAATGAAGTTAAGGTTGTGTAGATGAAAGCAGAAATTGCTTATACTTCTTTCTATTAATCAATTAGTTTGGACACAGGAGCCGATATTGGTTTCTATATTCTTTAAACTCTAGGCTCTGGCTCAAAAGTAATGGAAAACCATACTTACACTAAAACAAAATCAGGCCTATTTTCACTGAAACTTAACCCTGAATATAGACCTTTAGTTAAATCAGCTTTCTGAGAACCTTTATAATAGACTTCATCCCTACTAACTGAAATATTCTGTCTTAGTTCTGTTGGGTTAATAATGTTTCAACACGTATTTTACCTTTGTCCTATATCTGTTCTGTCTAGAATGCTTGGAAAAGTCTCTCAGTTACAGGTTAGAAATGTGTGTGTGCACTCCCACACGTGTAGACATTACAACAAAGAAGGTAGATAAATATCTCCTGGTATCTAATTCCACTGGGGTCAACAAAGATGCAATAAGAATAGAGATTAGCATGAACTGTATGCATCCATCACAGAAAGGAAGGTCTATGGAAGATCTTAAATAGTCCTTGTGGTTTATGGCAAGAATGCAAGTTCTCAGAAATGAAAAGATTAACCACACTCATTGAAAGATAGAGAGTCCATAAGGCTAGAAGAATGGAAAGAAGAGAGAGGAATAGGTCAGGGAAAACAAACAGTACTACCAGAGGCAGCCAGCCCAGGCAATGCCATCCATTCAAAGTGCTCACATCAGGTGTGTTTCTACTGGTGGTACCAAGACCACTCTCAAGCTACGAGAAGGAAACAATCTCTGCTACTTACATTTCTACAATACCATCAAGACACCTGTTTAAAATGACTTGAAAAGAATAAAACAACAGGTGAGAGTTGACTAGGCTTGAGGTAGTACAGAGAAATGTCCTGAGATGAGCCTAGAGTGTTTGTCCTGGTCATAAGAGTAGGGCAATATCCTAGAAGCCAAGACTGTACTGTTAACGATAGTCTAACCCCAAACTCCAGAGGGACTGCTCCAGGCTTTCTCTACTCGAAGAAACCGCTTTGGAATGCCTGCACAGCATTCTATGGTAGTAGCAGAGGAAGGATACATGCCTGAGGAAAGCACTGTCATTACTTTAGTCTTCTTCTAGATCAAAAGGAAAGAGCCATGTAAGAAAATGATTAGGATAGAGTAGGACAGATGCGGGCAGATGGTGACTACAGCCAACATCCATTCTGTAATCGCTGTGTACCAAGCACATGACTTTATCACTATCTTCTCTAATATTCTCAAGCTCCCTGTGAAATGGAAAGGAAAGTAGCAAATGTCATTGCTTGAGGCCACCCCAACTAGTAAGGCGGGGCAGGGACTCAAAGTCCCATGTTCTAGATTCAGAGCCATGTTCTTTTGGCCATGGAGTAATTCGCTGTGGATGATTTGTGCATAGGAAAGGAAATCATATCAGAAATGCAGTGTTACTTCATTAAATCACTTTAACAAGTTTGTAAGTTGCATTGTATAGATGAAGCAACTGAGACCTAGAGTGAAACGGTTTCTTCAAGTATGTTTAGTTTACACTGAAGCCTATATTCCCTCAAGTAAATCATATCCAAGAGAAAAGATGGAGCAAGCAATTACTTGGGAGGTCTCAGAAGACAAACAGAAAATGTGCAGAGAATTGAGCTGAATCTAAAAGAAAGTAAAATATGACTGCATGTAGAAGAAAAAGAAGAGTACTGCAGATGTGTGAGTCGGTGGAACAGAGATGCAGATGCCTGCATGCACAGGATTCAGGAAGGCATGGGCAGATGTGGTGAAGAGGCCTTTGTGGGTTTTAACAAAGTCTTCCATGAAAAGCTGCAGTTAGGATGTGAAGGAGCAATGTAGATGTTCCACCTTTAGGAGTGTGGATGTGATCTTTGATTCTGGCGGATGCTTTAGTCATTTTAAGAGGAAGAATGACCCAATCTAATGTGCATGAAAGATGAATCTCCCTGCCAACAGTGTGTCATATGGATTGGTTTAGGTGGCAGAATTGACACAACACTGGGAATGAGAGGAAGGACTGTGGGGTGACTCCTTGGTTCTAGCTTAGGAGCCTGGTGGTGGATTATAAAAAACTCAAGAGACAGAACTGTTTTCTGAAGAAAATAGTAAGTTTGGCCTTAGTATTTGTTGAGTTTCACAAACCTTTGGTACATTGAGAGAGAATATCCATAAAGTAACACAGAGATAATTAAGGACCTCCCAGAAAAATATGGAGTTAAATTTTCATCACATTGCTCTTTTCTCGAATTCAACAAAATAAGAAAAACAAGACAAAAATAGTCCATTTGGCCTACTTGATCATTGCGAAGGAAGTCAATTGTTTTGTGTGAGTTTTTTTCTTTTTTAAAATAAAAAGAGTCTCCTTATTCCTCAAGGGGCTGTGATTGACTGAGAATAAAACTGGGTGCAGGCCCTTAATCGAAGAGACCCTGATTCTGAACCAGGCGAACTACATCCTGGCAATCACAACACTGGGGAAAACAGAAGGCTTTTTGTTCACTGTTGCTTGAGGCCTTACTCTGGCCCCAGGTCCTTGAAGTCAAGATCAAAGCTCACAGTGCAAATATTATTCTGATTAAAACCAAACCTGCTTTTGTTGGTAGGGACAATGAAGAAATATGAAAAAAAAGACACTGGCAGTAAATATAAATCAAAATATACTGAAGATGGAAAGGGGGAGAGAGAAAGAGAGAGAGAGATAGACAGAGACACAGAGAGACAGAGACAGACAGAGACAGAGACAGACAGAAACAGAGAGAGATGAAGAGACGGAGAAAGGGGGTATACATTGAGGCCTGGTTGGATAGAAAGAACAAAAGAATCTAAGAAGGAAGAAGGAAGGAAGAGTAAACAAGGAAGGTGGGAGGGAGGAAGTAGGGAGGAACAGAAGGAAGAAAGGAAGAGAAAACAAGGAAGGAAGGAAGGAAGGAAGAAAGGAAGGAAGGAAGGAAGGAAGGAAGGAAGGAAGGAAGGAAGGAAGGGGAAATTAACAACTATGTCACAAGGATACAAGGCACTACAAATTAAGGTAAAACACAGTATGTATTATTCTTTTGTTAAGGGCCCGGTGTCATAGAAGTAGACTCAGGACACATGGAAATAGAAATCCCTCTTCTAGCCTCATCATGCCATTGGCTGCCTGTGGGCATTCAGGATGTCCTCTAAGGTCTACTCCCTTAAGTGACATATAGTAAGCCCTGCACATCCTTTGCAATCCCTTGTAGACGATTACATTTCCATTTCATGGTTGCTTCTAGGACATGGTCTCTTACCCTGGCATATCACCTCCTATCTTTCCTGGGGAGAAGGCTGCTTCATCTCTTTTAGGGTAATGAGACACAGGTAGGGTGTTAGAGCCATTTCTCTAAAGTACCCAAGTAGGTAAGGGGCCCAAGCCACTTCCTCTGTTAAATGGCCCGAGAGAGTGTGAAATTAAGACATGTCAGTGTAGAATTACCAAATCCCATATACCTTTAAATTTTGATATTTCATAAATTACCCTTATTTACAATGGGAATATAATTCATTTAGGAACAATGCCAAGCGTCTTGGCTAGGGACCTCTTATGAAGATGACACTGAGTGCTCAATGGGCCACCTGCTCCTCCCTTATAGGCCTGGTTTTTTCAGTACCTCCAGGAGTTCAGCGCCTCAATGACATATGGGAGGTAAGGAAACAGCACGTATTAACTGGATAAATACACACACGAATGAAAAAACAGTCCTCATGTCCTTGGGCTCTATATACTTGGTTTGGAAAAACCATAAGGGTGCAATACATTCTCTGTGAAATGTGCAGATTAAAGTCAGCCCCTCTGGCTGGAGACATCCCCAGAATCAATACACCCCCTGGATACATCCCCTAATCAATAGATCTAAGGGACAGAAATATAACTCTTAACTAGACAGAAGAAGAACATCCCCATGTGAACCACAAGCAGCCAGAACCATTTTCAACTAGAGTTCATTTCTACCATTCAGAGTTAGAATGAAGAAAGACTGAACTTCCCAGAGATCAGAGACAGTGTCTTGTGACAGAGCACCTACCATCATTTTACCTGCTGCTCTTCTTTAATTCATAACTGTTTTTGAGGGGTTTAGGGAGAAATAGTCGGTTAATAAAACTCTTTGCCTACAGACAAATAGGAAACTCACGAGGGTGACAAATTCAGAACAAGCAATGATTTCCCATTCAACTGAGCAAGCCTCTAATGCCATCTGCTAGATTTACCCAGTGAGGATTCTGATTGACAGCTATAGGAAAGGGAGCCTCCTTGGAGTTATAGCAAAAAAGAAAAGGAAATAGATTTTTAAAAAAATCAACCGCTAAATATTGGCCTCAGACATCTCAAAATGGTAAGGTCTCTTCTCTGAATTTGCCACTGATGTAACCCAAATTCAGAATCCTTAAAAGGAGAGAAACACCCTTGCTATCTACCATCCTTCCTTAAAAGGATTAAGAGAGGATAAATGAGTTAATAAGCACTAAGTGCTTTGCAAGCCACAGGTGACTGGCAAACACTATTAGGACTACATTCTTTCTTTCTACCAAAGTGGTTTAAGCATAGAACAGAAGGTTAAATCCCAGGAGAACTCTCTATTTCTAATACAGGAAACTAGCTGTCTATCCTCAGAATTCCTGTTAAAATGTCCTACATTGTGTAATCACTGATGGATGACAGGGACAGATTTAGACAACATGAAGATAATGGTACCACCCCCCTCTCCACGGCCACAAACCACAACTGAAACTAACGGACATAATAAATGAGTTTTAATTATCAGTGGCATTTGCAGCAGCAGCAGCAGCAGCAGTAGCAGTACACATTTTTTGGCTAGAATGATGTTTCTCTGAAAGTTCTCTCAAGTTTAAAATTTACTCAGCTGTGTGACAACCTACAGCTAGGTAAATATCCCTTTATTAATTTGACCATAGCCAGGCACTCTAGCACAGAAACATGACCCAGTCAAATTGAAATAATCGTATTTGTTTGAAAGAACGTTGGTGGGTTCTAAGACTGCAGTTAGGGCAAATACAGATTTACTAAATTTCCTTTAGGTTTAGTTATGGCATCTTGCTGTTTCCAGAAATATTTCTTCCTGACTCTGTATTCTTACAGTACAAGTGACTTGAAGCAGTTACACAGCTAATAATTTATTATGTGACCTCTCCTACTATTTTGCAGTCTAGATACCTAAATGACCAGCATCACCAAAACTGAGTAAAATTAGAATGAATGCCATATGCTAGATTTACTTATTTGTTTGCTTGCTTATTTTGAGACAGGACTCTGCTGTGTAGCCTAGGTCCTGAAATCTTTCTCCCCCTGTCTCTTAAGTGCTGGGATTACAGGCATACGCCACCATGCCTGATTACTTCACACGCTTTTAAGAAGACAATGATCCCACTGAATCAGGGTTCTGATCCTTTATTTTTAATTTTTTAATTTTTTAATTTTTAATTGTAAAAAAAGCATACAGAGAGGTTACAATTACAGGGGCAAGGTAATGAGTACATTTCTTATCAAACATTGTTGCCTCCTCCTTTGTTTCCCCTTCCCATCCCTTCCCATCCTGGCTGCAACCCCCCCAATCCCCCCACCCTCTCACCCCCTCCCACCAACCCTCCCCCATTCCCGCACCAAAGTTGTAAAGTTCGTTTTTTGACTTAACATCTTGTACATCTCATTGTTGCAATGGGTCCACCTGTATCCCTATTTAAACAAATTGTTTTTCCCTTCCCCTCCCCAAATTATACCAACATCAAATACAGTGAAAACAGGGGTTATATCGTGGGGGTGGGACATACAAAGCAACAAAGAAATATCTTATAAATATGTTAGAAACAATAGCAAGAAAGAAAAACCATTTGGGGTTCATTTCGCCTAACATCAACATATCTGACCATTTCTGACCCTTAATTTCATCAGGTCCTAGTATTTGCACAAACTTTTCATTTTCAGAACAAAAGAATTCATCAACAGAGCCATGAAAAGTAGCTCTCAGGATGGGAGAAAGGAGGAGGGGAACTGCTCTTACAGAACTTAAGGAAAACTATAACAAATCTTAGGATGAAATCAGAGGCAGAGGATTGATTTCTGCCAAGTGTACTGATTTGCCTGTGTGTCCCAGGCTTCATGTTAGGAGGTAAATCTTTATTACAATCAAGGGTCCCAGACTCTATGAATACTCAAGACACACATAAATAACCATGCCATCTATCAACTGATTACAACTTCTATTGGCATACAATAATTCTGCCCCAAAATAAAATTTTAAATGAAGGATTTTAAAAAGTGATGATGGAGAGTCAACCCTGAAGACATTGCTATGGTGTATAGACAGAATGAGAAACCTAAGACAGTGGGTGTGGAGAGAGGCAGAAGGACTGGAACGCTGTGGGTCTGGGTGAAAAGAACTCAGAGCTGGTAAAAAGCAGAGCCAGCTGGCTTGGGAAGTGGAGAGAACATGCGTGTGTTACCTAGTGGAGAGGCATTACAAGGAAGAGATTTGACAAGAGAGCTAAATGACAATTTTAATTGGGAGCATAGCAAGTTTGAGAATGTCTGGGTCAACCATGAAGGAAAATCAAGAGGGCCCACCCGAAGTTCAAGGGAGAAGTTCAAGCTAGATAAGGATTATGCAGAATTGTCTAGGGACTAATAGAATCTAAAACTGTGTAAGTAGAAATGAAGTAGATTACTGAATAACATGATGAAAGATGTTTGAGTAAGCAAGATCTGTTACAGAGCAGGAGAACCAGCAAAGAGGACAATCAATGAACCCAACCAGCAAAGATAGCTTCCAAAAAGAGGACTACTGAGCAGGAAAATGTGCTGAACCAGTACCCTCTAGATCACCAAATGTGCCTGGGCCACTTGTAGACACATCCTTTAATAGCTCTTGTTAAGCAAGATCTTTAATATTTATCTGTGGCCATTGCATGTAGAACAGTGAAATTCTATGACCATTGGAGGTTTTCTGCTTCCACTTTGTGGACATTTCCTTCAAAATGCACAACAGGTATGTATGTGTCAGACTGAACCTGAAGTGGTCCACATGTAAACTTTTGTGTTTTAAATATACGTTATTGCCATTATGGCTGGTAAAACGTTTTCTCCAAATGAGAAGTCAAAGTCATTTACATAAAAGCACTTCCAGAACAATCAGAATAGTCCAGTACTTTGTTTCTAAAGAACAGTAATGGTTTTATCACTTGTTTTCTTTCATGTTTTATTCTTTGCAAGGTAAAAATCTGCAAAACCAAATCAGTGCCCACAAACGATCATCAGGGACATCTTCACTGAAATTTGGCTAGTGGTGAAAATCAAACAGGAAAGCATTTTCCTTGGTGAGCATTTAAGAAGTAGAATATTTAAGTGATAAGCTACCATTGATGTTTGCTCTTTTACAAAAGAAAATAAATATTTATAAATACATTAAGACTAGCTTTTGTTTCACTTCAAAATAAATACAATCAGACAAAAAAAAAACAGAAAGGTTAAGGACATAACAACTCAGGTCCAATTTGAGAATGAGCAATTAAATCAAATTTCTTCCTGACCCATTATGCCCCATAGAAACCCTCTGACCTGTGATTTCCCTTTGACTGGAGCCAAAGCTCCTTGCTCAAATTAGATTCAGACTGTGAATGAGGCCCTTGACTGTAGATTATCAGGAATGTTTGCTGAATCAGTGATCCTCCACTTTAAAAGTAGTAAGTGGTAGAGAGCGAAGAGATAATATCCAGGGTTGATCATCAAGGAAATGTAGCAAAAGCCCATTATTAAAGTTAGGGTGGTGACCACTGAAAGAGCTAACTATGGAAACTATGAAAAGTGGTTTTCTCTAAAGTAAGCTCCCATGGAAGAAGGTAGAAATGACCCAAATTGGAGTCTGCTTTGTATTATTAAAAGAGAGCCTATGTTTTACAACTACTTTTTTTCAACAGGGCATTTTATCAGATGATACATATAGCAACACACACACACAAACACTACCAAAAAGCTGTTTTTGTACACTTGTCTTCTGTCATAAAGATTTTTGAATTTAGCATTTTTGATTCTATGTTGGAAATTAACTGTACGACGTTGGGGGGAAGGAAGTTGGGAGAGGAAAACTTGGGAGAGGATGGGGGAAAGCGTGACACTGTTCAAAAGGAGATGCACTCATTACCTGATTCCTGGAACTGTAACCCCTCTGTACATCACCTTTACAATAAAAACATTTTAAAGAATTTTTTCTTTCTAAATTCACAAACAGATGACTATCTCAGATTCTCCAAACAAATAGATTGACAATCCAACAAGTTAAATGAATTACCCTAGGCCATGGAACACAGAATCGAAGGAAGAGAGCTGCTCTCCATGAGGTCTGTGTTTTGCCCATATACCCTCATTGGCCGTGTAAGTTTTGTAAAAGAGAGAATGGCTCTATTCTTGTTCACGAATTTTTTTGTCAGTTCTATAGCCCTTCCTCAAAAATTATTTCACAGCTCCGCCTCACTAGACATTCTAAATATCTAAGGAGAAAGGGAAGAAGAAGGGATATTTCATGAGTTGGGGCTGAACTTAGAATTTCCAAAGCAGGACTGAGGGTGGGTGTCCTAGCATCTTGCATGGCTGTGCCACGGACGCCATTCTGTAGCCAGATCCAACAGTTTGCTAGGATTGGCATATCAAAGTATCACTAACTAGTTGACTCAAACAGAAATTTGTTTATCTTCTAGTTCTGGAGACCAGAAGACATGGTCAGATTGGCCTCCCCTCCAGCAGCTGTGACGGCAGGATGTACTCACGGCCCCGCCATGACTTACTTGGAAGAGAACATCTTCTCTCTCTGTGCCTTCACATAGCCTCCTCCTATGCAGGTCTTCATGTCCAAATTCCCCTTCTCATAGGGCCCAGTGATGCTTCACGAGGGGCTCAGCCCACTCTAGAATAACATAACCTTAACTAATGACAGCTGCAAGAATCCTGCTCCTAAATACAGTCATCTTTTGGGACATTACACACTGTACACAGTCCCCTCACTATACACTGTATTTCAATAGATGATCAGAGGAGGAGGACACAATTCAACTTACCATTCCAGGGAGTAACCAAATCCTTGAAACTCATTCCCCAAATATTAATTGTCTATTAGAAATTTTTTGTTTAAGGGGATACATCCCAACAGAAATTTTAAAAAACGATTGGAAAATATGATTTATTAGTTAGAAATTCATTTGATAATTACATAGCTTAAAATCCTCTGTTCAATGAATTGCACTCATTTTCTCTAAATGAGTACATATTCCTAGATAATTTAGTATCAAGAAAGTAACAAAAATTAAATTATAAATCTATATGTATGTGCCATATATCTATAATACATATCTATAATGCTATGGGATATATATATATAAAATATATAACAAATACAAAATCTACACAACAAATATGGATATATGTTATAAAACTAGTTATATTAAAATAGTTTAAAACAGTTTAACCAAATAAAAAGTTTATAAATTAGTTTTTAAAAACAAATTAATTAAAAAATAGTTATATAACCAAGTCCCCATCTACTAATGTAAAAGCATTCATCTAATAAATACACTAAAATCTCTAGCTCTCATGTGGATTGTCACATTTTCAGGGGTCTTAGCAATTATAACTGTGCCAAGTGGGAAATCACACATAAAAATTTTAAACCTAATTTACTCTTTCATTCAACTATGATATTTACCTTTTCCTTTTCACTTAGAAAGATAAACAAATGTAACAGGTTTTTCTTTTTATTTCTAGGCAATAATTCCTGTCTAGGTCTTTCCATCAAGGGACGCTTTCTACACAGGAAGAGTCCTCTTATCAAACCTATCTAATGGATCGTTTGATATTAGGTTAAATTCAAAAGGTTTTGCAAATACGTTTTCCTGACTGAGCTCTGACAGCAAACTGATAGAGAATAGTAACTATTTCTACTGTTTCTCATGTAGACAAATTATACAAGTTAAATAAAACTGGTAGTTTTCTAGGCATAGTTTCCATTCTTCATGTATCTTGTTTCTCTCTGTTTTGTTATACCATCTAAGCACTGAATCCAGGGCCTTGAGTATGCTAACTCTTGAATCATGAGCCCAGGCCTTTTGCTTTTTGTCTGTTTTTGATGCAAGGTCTCAAACCAACTTTGTTCATGCTGGCCTTCAGCCACGATCTTTCTTTCCCTTGAGTAGCTTGGATCACAGGCAAACACCCCAGGCCCAGCTTTCTCTTTGTTTCAATAACTCATTTAACTCACTCACTTTTCAGTAAATCAATCAACAAGCATGGGCAAGTTCCAGCCTTAAAATGACCTGATTTCCTTAAATTCATAATGTTGCTCCTTGGAAATAGAGATACATTCTTTTAAATAAAATCAATGCTACATATGGAGACTTACTAGGTGCATATTTAATCATATGAACTAATGAGAAAAAATAAGGTCCGTATCTATTACCAAGCCATAAAAGAATTGTTTTTATGAAAAATTCTTTCCCCTTATCTTTCATCACACTTTTCAGATATGTGTTCCTCCTGCTTGCCCTAACAAAGGCCTGACTTTACTCTGAAGGTAGCATTTCATGACCATTTGGAATTGCTTCCTATTCTGGCCACTGTTTCTGCAATCTCTTACCAATTTCAAGGGCAAAGAAGAAGAAAAGTTCTTGACTGCCCCATCCAGAGACTTTATTCCTTGCCCTCTTCTCTCAGTGAACTTGTGTTCTGCAAGTCCTTCCAATGATTGCCAGGTCATGTCCGCAAACTCCTTCTCAGAAGGTGCTGGGGATGATGGCTGCGTGAACAACTGGCCACAGGCTGTCATTTCCTAAACACAATTGTCTGGACAAAGGAAAGCTGCATGATCTCAGTCCCAGCACCAAGCAGCTCTCCTCTCCCCCTCCAGAATTTGGAACCGGAATGAAAATGGTGCTAAGATAGCACTGAAAGAAGAAATACGTGCATTTGTACTAGTTCACTCAAGAGCTCATTCTTCTCCAAAGAAAAACTAACTACACATGGTTGGCTCAGTACCGAGCCAAGTACTACACTGTACACAGGGTTTTCAGAAGGGAAGTAGAGTAAGTTAGTAAGTTAGCTGAAATGAAGTATACTTCCACGAGGAAAAAAGGAAAAAATAGATGGAAGCTAAAATTGTAGCCAGTTCTGATGGCAGACCAAAGATTTGACCTTTATCTTATAGTTAAAATGAAAAGGTAGCTGTGTGTGTGTGTGTGTGTGTGTGTGTGTGTGTGTGTGTGTGTGTGTGTGTGTGTGTGTGTGTGTGTGTGTGTGTGTGTGTGTGTGTGTGTGTGTGGTTTTGTTCCTGGGGCTGGAACTCAAGGTCTGAGCACTATCCCTGAATTTTTGTGCTCAAAGCTAATGCTTTACCACTTGAACCATAGCTGCAGTTCCAGTTTTTTTGGTGTTTAGTTGAGGTAAGAGTCTCACAGACTCTCCTTTTCTGGGTTAGTTTCAAACCATGATCTTCAGATTTCAGCCTCCTGAATAGCTAAGGATTACAGATGTGAGCCACCAGTATTTGGCGTGGTAGTTGTCCTAATAGAACATTTCTTGAATGACTTACATTAAGAAGAGCTCTGCTTTTGCATCACTGGCCTTTCAAGACTCACACTATGAATGTAACCACTCTGCACAGCAATATGATTCCAAGTGTTAGAAGTGGTCCTTTTCTTACACCATAGACTTCTTAACTCTAATATGACGGTAAACTAAGGGAAGAGAAAAGAATGTTGACATATGTGCACATCGATTTCATTGGGTAGACTGTAAGCGCTTCCAGGATTGGTGCTTCCATAATGTTAATGTGATTCCAGAACCATTTGTAGCATAGGACATGCTTGGTCAATATAGACAGACCAGAAGATAAATGGAAGAAATGGGTACAGAAGAAACATGCACTGTGAGCTTAGAGAGGCAACTGGAGTGGAATGTGTTAAAAAGAAAAGGGAAAAAATAACAAAAAAACACTCAGTATATCTGAAGGAATGCCTTGCTAGATGTAGAGAGTACTTCTGGGAAATGTGTCTTCTATGGCATAGGAAGGGTGGGAGGAAAAGAGGTGGAAAGAGAGCCAAGTACTTTCAAAGAACAATATTATGTCCTAAGGAAAGAACGATTTCATGATATGCAACACACCTGTGCTTGCCCAACGGCGCGGCGATTAAGAAATACTGTTATCACCTTCAAAAGCAAGTTTGCTGAAACATTAAATATGGTAACCTCCTGCTGGATTTTTCCATAGCAATCACAGTAACCACTTCTAATCATGCAGCTCAAATGATAAGGCCAGTGGAGGGCTAAGAAAGAGGACACAGGCTACTCACAAAGGAATGACGTTCTCGAAGGTAATCCATCAGGATACAGTCTATTAAGTGTTCCGTTCAAGGAAGCCACTCCAGTTCAAAACCTGTTTCCTTTCCGGTGCCCTTGACTTCTGAGAAACCCTACATTGTTTCCACTAGTCAAGTGCAGGGTTTCCTAAGGTTATACATATATATATATATCACAAGATTTGAGAAGGTATTACCAACCAAAGTATGAATCTCATTTTAATACTGCTAATCTCCTCAAAAAATAATCATTTTTATTTTTTTCTGTGTTGTTAGAACCACATGAAAAATATGTACATTATGACCAGCTCACAATGGTAACTGGATTTTTTTATTTGTTTTTGTATTTGTTGAAGTGTTGGGGAATCTAACCCAGGGCCTTGCACATGCTAGGCAAACTGTGCTACTGAATCACATCCTCTATCCAGGTTTGAACTTACTTTTACTGTAAGTCAAGCATGATGAATTTTTCTTTAATGTTGTGAAAGGAAAAAAACCCCACAATTGGTACCATTATGACAGTAATAGGTAAAGCCCAAGCAACGAATGCCTTCTATACATGAGGCTCCCTCTTCATGCATAAAACTGCAAGAGCAAGCCAGGAGCCAGTGACTACTTCAGCATTAAGAAGCTAAATTTTGTGAGCAGTCAGCAGAAAACTGGAGACTTTGTAAAGCGCTTTACAAACCACACACCATCCTGAAGCATGACATGAGTCAATAACAGGATGCAATGCAGAAAGATTTCCAAGTAATGACCATTCTGCCTTTTAAGGGTCCTCAACAGGATGTCTGACCAGACAGCCTGTCAAAGAAAAAAAAGCAGACTTTTCTCAGACCTTCACATTGAAGCTAGAGTATAGAACCCTTGGAGGGTAAGCCCTTTCTTTCATAGAAACAAAAGGATGTGGGTTACTTAAAGATCATTCCTCTACTCACCCAACAAGCATTTACTGAGGACATGCTGATTTCCAGGTAGTCAGCTCTGGGAATATATCTGTGAACGGGGGGTGGAGAGGAGATAGGCAAGAAGCTAACGAACAACACACAGAATATGCAGTATGCAAAAATGTGTACTATGAGATTCTAGAAAGTAAGATAAAGAAATTTGAAGGGCTGTTAATGATATTATTGTTCATTTTACACCTCTATCGTCAAAATGCCAATTTGTGAATCTTCAGCTGCTAACTTTTCTGAGCTGCATAGAAGGTATTCTTTTTTTGTTATCAGTAATTCAGTGAAGGATGGATTCTAGGTTACTGTCATCTTGTTTATTCAAAAAGTCTGGCTCATTTCTTAGCTGTTGTTTCCATCTCTGGTCTTTCTAAGAGCAGATTCCTTAATTTACCTTTTGTTTTACAAAACCATTTTCAAGCTATCGACTTTCTGATAATTCAATCTCTAGCGATTCATGGTTTGTCACATTGACTAGTTGCCAAGCTACTATTTTGAAAGCCATCTAGATAATCACTAGAATTCACAAATAAAAAATGCAATTAAAATGCAAATAAAAAATGCTATGGGTTAGCTCTATGGAAAAGCACTTGCTTGGAAAGTACAAGGCCCTGAGTTCAGTCTGCAGCTCTATGAAAAGAAAATAAAAGCGGCTTCAGCAGCCTGAGAACTGGCATTCAATAGTCTAAATAGTAGCATCATTCTGCATATGGTGGTCTCTTGCTGGGAACAGCTAGTTCACACCTAGAATCCTAGCTACTCAGGAGACTAAGATCTAAGGATCACGGTTCAAAGCCAGTCTTCACAGGAAAATCTGTGAGACTCTTATCTCCAATTAAACACCAAGTAAGCTGGAAGTGGAGCCATAGTACAAGTAATAGAGCAATAGCCTTGAGCCAAAGAAGTGCAGAGACAATGCTCAGACCCTGAGTTCAAGACCCGGGATTGGAGGGTATGCAGGCGTATACACACACACACACACACACACACACACACACACACACACACACAATTAAATCCAACTTTTAGATAAATACTTTTAGCCTTAGCATGCTTCATGCAATATTGGGTAGATACTTAAACTTCAAATAACTCTATTTTGGGGGGGGCAGTCGTGGGGCTTGAGAGCTGGGCCTGGGTGCTGTCCTTGTGCTCTCTAGCTCAAGGTGAGCACTCTACCGCTTGAGCCACAGCACCATTCCAGTTTTTTAGTGGTTTTATTGGAGATAAGAGTCTCACGGACTTTCCTGCCTAGGCTGGCTTTGAACCGCGATTCTCAAATCTCAGCCTCCTGAGTAGCTAGGATTACAGGAGTGAACCATCGGCGCCTGGCTCAAATAACTCTATTTTATCCAGTAAAACTCTACCATTAAAGATTTGGGAAATGAGTTTTAGCTGAGTGGATTTGAGGTGTTGACTCATCCAGGAACTTGGATAAATTGCTTTCCGGAAGCAGTACACTGAGCAAGACTAGCGTGCACAAGCATGTAAGTAACCATGCTATTAGGCCAGCAGTAGAGACCTGATCCCCATCTATTTCCCGAACATAAATCAACCTAAACAACCTGGGCTGGTGCCCTGCTCTGCCTGCACTTACCATGCAACTAAAGGTCGCCGGGAATTTATTTGAACACTTGGCGAAGAGAAGTGGTATCATTAAACATTGAACAAAGAGACAAACTGCATGAGAACCTAATTACTTTTCACTCCATGTGCTCCATGTCAAATTCTTACGGAATTAAATCTAACCTTTCATAGTGGGGATTACTTTCCTTGAGCTGCTATAACAACTCCTACACATGCTATAGCAAAACAAGTTCTACAGATTCTACAACAAATGGGAGTGGTATATGCAAGAGGAATTCATTGTCTCACAGTTCTTCAGGCTTGAAGTCCTAGATCTAAGTGTCATTTGAGTTGACTCCTTCTCAAAGTTGGAAAGTTCTTAAGAAGAACACCCTCCATGACTGTGCTGGTTTCTGGTGTTTGCTAGTGATTGATTGCTGGCATTCCTGGGCTTGTGGATGCATCATCTAATCTCTGCCTTACTATTCACATGGTCTTCTGAACCTTTGTCCATGTCTCCTCTTTTTACAAGGTCAAGGGTTATCCTGGACTAGGGGCCTACCTACATCAGTATGACCTCCTGTTCACTAACTAGATCTACTTCCAAATAACGTCAAATTCTGAAGTACTGGGGGTTAAGGGTTCACCCTGTGAATATTGGAGGCCATATTCAACCTGTAATAGATAGGAGTAAAATATGTACAAGTAGAAAGAGTAGAGAAGAGTGCCGACAATCTGTAAAACAAGTCTAGACATGGA
This sequence comes from Dipodomys merriami, assembly GCF_024711535.1. NCBI lineage: Eukaryota > Metazoa > Chordata > Mammalia > Rodentia > Heteromyidae > Dipodomys > Dipodomys merriami. The sequence continues at coordinate 79,404,785 of NW_027205603.1, forward strand.
AAGGGAGAAAAGTACATCTGAAGCTGGAGGGGACTTCCACCCACACAGCTTTGAGGGAAAGCATGCTGTTTGAGGAAAGTCAGTCAATCTGCATCCACTTTGGGGCCTGGCTCTGCAAGAAAGCATCCTTTACTCTCCTGACTTTCAGGCACTGCCTGTATGTACAGGACATACACCACTCACCAAATCCAATATCGTGTCATATTTCTCTCTCTCTCTCTCCTTTCTTTCACACACACACACACACACACACACACACACACACACACACACACACACACACAAACTGTATTGCTATACTAAAAATTTTCCATTTTTTCAATGTATATTTTGGGTGCATGTCGCACATGGTATGTATACAAACACATCAAGAGGTACACAGAAAGGAAGGAAGGAAGGAAGGAAGGAAGGAAGGAAGGAAGGAAGGAAGGAAGGAAGGAAGGAAGGAAGGAAGGAAGAAGGAAAGGAAGGAAGAAAGAAGGAAAGGAAGAAAGGAAGAAGGAAGGAAGAAGGAAGGAAAGAAAGAAGGAAGGAAGGAAGGACGAAGAGAGAGAGAAAAAGAGAAAGAAAGAATGAAAGAAAGAAAGAAAGAAAGAAAGAAAGAAAGAAAGAAAGAGGAAGGAAGGAAGGAGGAAAGGAGGGAGAGAGGGAGAGAAGGAGGGAAAAAGAGAGGAAGGAAGAAAGAAGAGAAAGGGAAGGAGGGAGAAAGGAAGGGAAAGGTGAAACTTTACATACTGTTTCTTGAGACTTTTTTTTAAAAAGTGTTTTCCTTCCTATAGTTCTTCTAGGCCATATGGTCATTTTCAGAGGAGATTCTACTTAATGCAGTGATTGCAACAGCTATATGAAGTTCCATCCATTTCCCTTGACAAACATGAATGGATAAACATACCACATAAGGAGCAGTCACCTGTCATTTCATCTCTTAAGCAAAGATAAATCTTTGGAGAGTCAACTTCCCAGCAAAATGAGAAGTACTGATTCTGTGAAACCATTCTAACTGGAAATGAAGTGTATCGACAAATACATTTTTAATTGTTACAAATACTTGAAAGCCAGGGAATCTACATCAAACATTATATTTTTCTGGTTTAGAAACACCAGCATGTGTTATTTCAGACCTTTTTCAACCAGGGGTGATACCATGAAGGCCTTTGGTTTCACAACACTCTTGGTAGTTGTTGACCCAAAGCTATGTATATAACTTTATAGTTAGTATATTTCCCAAACTAACATTTGTTTCTTACTTTTGCCCAAATCCTACCATCATTAATGATGAAAAGACAATTACCAATGGGTCTATTCCATTGACCACTGAAGTTTTAGACCTTTTTTCTAAAGAACAGACAGTCCAATGGAAGAAGACTAATAGATTGTTGTAACAGCCAACACACCTAGAACTCTACATGTTAGATGCTGTGCTAGGTTCAGTATCAATACTTTTAATTTGCTGTTCCCAAGGCATCAATATAAAAGTAGAGACCTGGACAGTAGGTCAGCTGTGCCATGTTACAAAGCTGGTTTGTTCACTCCATTCCAAATCTAGCTTTTGATGAGCATTCTGTCACTGAGTAGTTCCCTTGGAATGGTACTAGCAAAGCAGAGGTGCATATAAAGTAATGTCTTGGTGTGCTTCAAATACAAATAAAATGAAGTTAACCCACAGAAGCCAGAGACTTTAAGAATATGAGAAAGATGATCTTGCCCATATGACAACAGATAGCTTAAAATAGCTACCATCATCCATCAGGTCTCTTGTACATGGACTCCTTTATTGCTTGACAGCTAATAAGCAGATAGTTTGGGCTAGTAGTTTTCAGTATTCAGACTGCACTGGGGAACTTTTAAACTTTCCAATGCCAGGATAAACCCCAGACTAATTAAAATCTAAATCTCTTAGGGACGGATCCAGTCATGAGGTTTAGTGTTTTTCAATTTGGGTTCCCTTGCTCTTCAGAAAACATTTGGAAATGCCTGGAGACTTTTGTGTTATTATAACTATGGAAAGGATGACACTGTCAGTTAGAAGCCAGGATGCTACTAAGTGTCCAGTGGTACAAAGCAACAGCCAACCAACCAATGGTGAGGTGGTCCAAAATGCCACTAGTGCTGCAGAGAAGTGAGGAACACAGTATTCTCAGCTCTGTTAACCCACCTTCTTTATAACCGATTCATAGGAGCTGCAACCAACTGGACTTGAAAGATTCTCTGCTGGCCACATGTCCAAAGAAATTCAAAAGCTTAATGGAAAAGCCAGTGGCATGTGCCTGCAATCCTAACTACTCAGGGGGCTGAGATCCAAGGATTGTGGTTCGAAGCTAGCCTAGTCTGTGAGACTTTTCTTGAATTAACCAGCAAAGAAGCCAGGAGTGGAGCTGTGGCTCAATTCTAGAGTGCTAGACTTGGGCACAAAAACTCAGAGTCGGTGCCCAGGCCCAAAGTTCAAGTCCCAGAACTGGCACTAAAAACAAAAAGTGTTGGAACTGGTGGCCTTACAGACAATATTGTAGCCACCTGTACCTACACCCATCTAAACATATGTACAAGAATAATACAAACACACTAACTATACCTTTCCCTAAAAGGAGCTTGTTACAAAACTTTGGGAATAAAAATGTGTTTAGAGCAGTGTGCAATAAATTCATCCTTTCCCATACTTTCCTGTGAACTCTTAGATTAGGAACCGTGATTTTGATGAAGGCTAAAGCAAATACATCGCCTCTTCTGTATTCAGTTCTACATGCACCAGGCTGCAGGTTGGGAATGCCTGCAGTTCTCTGCCTGAAGGCATCTCTGTGTTGTGAGAACACATGACCCTCAGAGATGCTAGCCTAAAGGAGAAAGAGAGAGAGAGAGAGAGAGAGAGAGAGAGAGAGAGAGAGAGAGAGAGAGAGAGAGAGAGAGAGAGAGAGAGAGAGAGAGAGAGAGAGAGAGAGAGAGAGAGAGAGAGAGCACGCTAATGGCTCTAAAGTATCCCTCAGGGGAAAGATAGAGAGTTGGCAAAGAAGCTTTCCCTCACCTCCTCAGCATGCCTTCAGCACAGATGGGCTGAGCTCCAGAGCATTGAGACACTCTCCGTGAGCCATCTGTGATTCATTCCTTTCATGGTCTCAGGTCCCCAAGTGCAGTGTTACTGTTTCCTGGGACTATATCTCAAATAAACTTCTGCACTTATATCCTCATCTTGGATTCTCACACTGGGGACACACAAAGATGGAAGCAATCTCAGAACAGAAATCATCCAACAGGCAACATGCACTCAAAACGAAGACAAGAGAAAAGTACTTAGAGACAAATAAATGAGTGCAGAGAATAGTCTTCCAAAAACTATCACCAACATGCTCAGAGAGACAAGCAGCAATATTGCATCAACAAAACAACAAGTGGATAGTATATTAAAAGGGAGCAATCATGAGCAAGAAAATAGTTTTGGAACTGAGAGATATAGATGACCGATGAGATGAAAAATAAAAATCAATACCAGAAATACAGTAATTCTCCAGGAACATAAAAAGAACAACACTAAAAAAAACAGCTGGAAAAAAATAACCAATAAGAATAGGATAACAACCAAAGTTAATTTAACTGTGAGTCAATACAAAGGGCCCAACATCCAATGAAAAATATTTCCACACACACGGGACAAATGAAAGAGAGAAACTGTAACAGAAATAACAGAGAAAGTTCTCCAGAACTGAGTGTAGGAATCTTCAGAGCAATGATCCCAGCTTTCTTGGTAAACAGTACCCCTAGTGCCTGAGTTACTTTTTTACAATACCCTAAAACCCACCCACTCTACAAAAGAAAGTGAGGAGCTAGTTGCAAACTTTTTCTAAAAGCAGCATCTGTTGAGCACAAGGTTTAAGCACCAATCTTGAAATTATATCGAACCTTACCAACCACATTTCCTGTTCACTATTAATTTTCACATGATTTTTAAAAATCATATGGTTTTTAAAAAAATCACGATGTTTTGAAAAATCATAGCTACCACTGAAAACCCAATTTTGTCAAGCTATCATATCACAGAATGGATATAGCAAACGAATGCTGGAAACTCAAGTTAGTGGTCTGATTTCTGTCTGACAGAAATGGCTCTGCTTTCCTCAGATGTTTAAAATATCCCTTGCTGCACCTGCAAGTTCACTGAGACGGCCTGTGTACTCTTGAGCATTTCTCCGTGTGTGGCTTTAGCTACAACCCAGCAAATACTTAGCAAGTTGATTAGCACAGGCCAGCATCAGAGTAAATCACTAATACAACTTAGAATATCAAGGGTGAAAAGTGAGTTAATAAATCTTTCCAGAAATCAAACAAGTGGTCATCCGTTAAAAGCAACTGATTGATTGCTAGCAACTTTGGAAACTGCTGGAGGAAAACAATGGCTATTTCAGAATACCATACCCTAATTATCAATCCAGTCAGAGAGTCGATTAAAGGAATTTTCTGACATGTACCTCCCAAATATCTTTCTCAGGAAACTACTGTGGAATATATGTGGACAAGTAAAGGAGTAGAGTGAAATTGACAGTATACCTAGAACAAGAGAAAGCCAGGGGAAAGCCTGGGGAAAATGCTTATACACAGGGTGAGAGAAATAATATTGTATGATTGTAATTTGGTAAACATAGGCTGACAATGCCAACAAAGCCTAAGACTGATACATAGCGTAGGTTTGTTTTTCTTTTGCAGTACTAATTGAACTCACAGCCTCACACTCACTAGGTAAGAGCTTGCTATCTCCTGAGCCATGCCACCAGTTCTTTTGCCCTTAGTTTATTTTTCAGATGGGCTCTCACACTAACTTTTCCTGGGCTGAATTCCAACAGAGATCTTCCTACCTCCACCTCCCAGGCAGCTGGAATTATAGGCACGAACCACTATGCTCAACTTGTTTTCAAATAGAAACTCTCTGACGTTTGTTCATGCTGATAATATATGACATATTATACCCTCCTCAAATTACTATTCTTATATATTTCTAGTCTAAGTCTTTCATTCAGAGAAATGTTGGAAAGCTCCTAATATTCTGGCAAGAGAGGGTGTGGAAAAGGGAAGAAAATGGATGACATTTAAGTTGATATTCTTTTTTTTTTTTGCTTGGGTTATTCTTTTAAATTTCTTATTGTTATTGTTAAGGTGATATACAGAAGGGTGACCATTGCCTAAGGCAGGTAATGAGTATATATCTTTTGGGGGCAAAGTCATTCCTTCCTTCCATCTCTCCCGGTTTTCTCCTCCCATCTCTGCCCACAAGTTATATAGCCCGTTTTTAACATAGTGTCTACAGAGGTACCACTGCTGAATTACTTCAATTTAGAAAAATTCTGAAAATAGAGAACAGAGGGAAATACAAAAAAAGTACTGCAACAGAAAAGAAAAATCATTAACCTTGATTTTCACTGTAGATGAAAGAATGTTTCAGATGAAAGTAGTTGAAATGCATGGCTCCAAATAGCCAAATAATTACAGATATTTTATATCTCATTTTAATTATGGAACTCTGGGATATGAAGTCACCTCTTTCATGAGAAGCATTCTTTTCAGTCTCAGATATCTCAGATATCTTCTTTCCTCATATGTTCTATGATAGCATTTCTATTATTTTATGAAATCTTTTTGTAATTTATACAAATAAACTTATTACTCTATGTCTGTCATCCCTCTAAATTGTTCTATTTTTTTGGCAGTGGAATTTTAACTCAGCTTGATTGCTTAGCTGGAGCTCTACTACTTGAGCCATGTTGCCAGCCCAGAATTTTACTGGCTAATTGGAGATAGAGTCTCACAGACTTGTTCTATCCTGGGCTGGCTTCATATCACAATCCTCATCCTTTGGTGTAGCCATGATTGCAGGCATGAGCCACAAGTGCACAGATGAGCTATTTAATTTCTAAAGGACATGAATTCCATTTTATCCCAGTATTGGTTTTGGTTCACCTTAGAAATCTATACAGAGCTAGGTGCTGGTGACTCATGCCTGTAATTCTAGCTGCTTAGGAGGGGGAGGATGGTGGTTCAAAGGCTACCCAGGCAGGAAAGTCTGTGAAACTCTTATATCCAATTAATCACAGAAAAAGCAGGAAGTAGAGCTGTGACTCAAAGTAGTAGAGTGCTAGCCTTGAGCAAAAGAGCACAAAGACAGGGACCATACCCCCTGAATTCAAGCCCCAAAATCACACACACACACACACACACACACACACACACACACACACACACACACACATCTTTACAGAAACTGTCTTCATTTTAGTGTTACCTATTTACACAATGTTCAATCAATTTGAGCAACAACTTCCCCCTCCCCCTCCTCCTCCCCCTCCTCCTCCCCTTCCTCCTCCTCCTCCTCCTCCTCCTCCTCCTCCTCCTCCTCCTCCTCCTCCTCCTCCTCCTCCTCTTCTTCTTCTTCTTCTTCTTCTTCTTCTTCTTCTTCCCCCTCCTCCTCCCCCCTCCTCCCCCCCCCTCCTCCTCCTCCTCCTCCTCCTCCTCCTCCTCCTCCTCCTCCTCCTCCTCCTCCTCCTCCTCCTCCTCCTCCTCCTCCTCCTCCTCCTCCTCCTCCTCCTCCTCCTCCTCCTCTTCTTCTTCTTCTTCTTCTTCTTCTTCTTCTTCTTCTTCTTCTTCTTCTTCTTCCTTTTTGCATCTTTTTGTCTCTATTTCTGAGGATGTGTCTTACAATTCTGGTGTGTGCCAGTCACAGGTGGCTTGTGGGAGCTGACCACTCTCCTTCCCATCCATCCCAGGCTCTCTCAACATGACACCATTTTAATTATCTGCCTGCACATGTGTTGAAACACATTTGCATTTACAATCACACTGTAAATTCCAACTTAAATATTGATAGAACTGATTAGCCATTTAGAGGCTGGAGGGACATACATACCATTTCTTCCTTCATCCACACTCGAGCCTCACAAGTGATGTGTTCTACTCCTCACTGGTAAGTTTATTTTTTAAAAGTTTTTTTGGTACAGAAGCAAACGTCTTTTTGTGTCCTGATTCTAAGCAGCTTTTCTGTTTGATTCCTCCAGGTAGACCAATTTTACTTCCTTCCAAATAATAACATGACATGTCTTCAATAGGATGGGCCTCTTAAATTCCATTAAACAAAACACCAAGTAATAGAATAAAATCTAAAGCATAATGCTGGCTTAGTAGTAGTAGTGTAAACATATTTAAATACATTTATAGAAAAACAGTTATGTGAAATTACATTTTTAGTAAAACATTTTGATTTCTGAAAAGATCTTCCAATTTCTCTAATTTTCTTTGAAGAAGTTTGGGTTTTGCTGTGCAAGTTCTATCTTCGCTTATCTTTTCCTTTCGAAACAACTTTTTGCACGTTCCTACATAATCAGCATTTTAATACAGGTTTCACATTTGCCCACCCCAAACCACAGCAGCCTGAACTGCAGTCTAGTTCATGAAAAACATCAGATGTTATTAAAAGTCATGTAAAAATTACATGGTATGAGATAGTAGCCCAGACCCCTTCCAAGCCAGTGAAATGTCCTTGGGAATCTGTTACACTATCTTAACATGGCCAACCCCAAATTGTCTCTCGGGCCTATAAGAGATTTTTATCCAGCATGAAATTAAACCCTTTAACTTATATGATTGAACCTCCTACTTGAAAATAGTACTTGGATAAGAATGTGATATAATGTGACACATTATATAGTTACCAATGATTTAGTTTGTACCAAGTCCCACACAAAGTGCTGTTTTTCAGACATTATTATTTTATTCCTCATGACAAATCCCAGAAGAGGAAACTTAGTTTACTGATTGAGGGATGGAGACCTGTAGTTAAGTAATGCATGCAGAATTACCCACGTAGAGAGACTGGAAGTAATATTTATACCCAGACATTGAAAATCCAAGGCCCATCCACTAAACCACTGGATTGTAGAGAAACATTGATGACAGGAAGAAACCATGTCAGTTTGAATATCAGTGCCAAAGAACCTGGATTGGTCAAACTCAGCAATGATTTAAAACAAATCTTTGCACACTTCTCAATGTGCTAAGCACATTGATAATGTGCTAACCGCAGAATAAGCAAGCCTTGTAAAGCAATACTGAGCTTCAGCCTGTGACTTCACTGGAATTTCCATGCTACCACTCTGAATCATAAACTTTTCCATCTTTACTAACCCACTTTGAGACTGCATCTCATTTGCATGGGTCTGCTAGGACTTTGATTTCATGGTGGGTGATGTATATTTCCTCTTAAGTCGCACTCTGCAGGCCAGAGCTAAAGGCAAGCATTATTATAGATCAAGGCCAGTGAAGTGGGTAATGAGGTTTGGGATATAAAACACTTGGTATCAGTGCAGGAGAAACTTCTGGCTTTTCTTTAACGTTAACTGCTTTGAAATGCATCATTTGAAATAGAATGCTTAGTAGGCCAGTAGCTGCTGGAGAATAATTTTCTTCACCAAGCAGACCAGACCACTGGTGGCTTCAGAGAGATGTCTTTCACAAATAGGGAGCTGTGTGCAGTGAGTTATTTTTAATATCTACTCCATGGGGCGACCGCTAAAATGCACTGCTGAACATGAAGAGCATTAACCACCACCACAGAACTCAGGATTGGAAGGCCTATTCCCCCTCAGCTTCTTGGAATGAATATGGTCTGACTCCTCATGCTGGTACAGAAGCTGAAAAAAGAAACAATTAAAATCTCCAGGCAGACAGTCTTCATCTCCTTCAGGTAGAATGCATTCTTACATATTCAGACTTGTAGGCCTCTGCACCACAGGCGGGGGGGCGGGGGTGAGAGGGAGGGAAGGAGTTATAAATATAACATAAAAGGGATAATTACATTTTTTCCCCTATAACTTTTAAAATCATGTCTGGCTCTGCTCTTCAACTGTCGTTCAAAATTGGTCTGTGTTAAGTAAGTGCTTTGCAGGCCTATAAAGTCACATCTTAATTCTACTTCTACAGAGCACAGAACTATTCCCATTCCCTGATGCCAAGCATCTCCAGCTCTGAGAGCTTGAGTGGACACTGGAGTGATAAAAAGGAAACGAATCACAAGCTTCTTCCCCTCCTGCCCTTTTCCTTCCTTCTTTTCTTCTTCCCTTTCTCCATTCATCCTTCTGCCATTTCACTATTTAAGGTTCTGTTTTAATGGGCTTCAGGTAGTTGTGCAAAGGAGTTTCCATTCAATATAGCAATCATTGTGCATAACATACATCTTGATCCATGCCACTCTTTCCATCATTTCCTTTCTGACCTATTTGAATAGCCTGTGCATGCCTGGTACTTTTCCATAGGTTAGTATTCACACTTTTCATTTTCTAACTGCTAATCGTATTCATTTATTATCACTCATTTCAAACATGCTAGTCAGCTCCAATGCCCTACCTCTCCATTGCTTTAAGATCCCTGAAGTCAAGGTTTACACCCATTGTCTCTTCAATTTTCTTTTGTCCACTCGAGTTTTCCTTTGGTCCACTGTACAATGTCTAGAGTTTGCATAGTACACAGCAGGCTGTGGAGAAGTTAGCTCTCCTCTGATTACAAACTCCATTGTACACAAAGTAACTTCAGCGAAGTCACCCACTGGCTGGCACTTCAATTCCCTGCCATAAACTAAAGGGGATAATAACACCAGTTCAACGCCCCCCCCCTCCCGCAAAGCGGGTTGGCTTGCTGACAAAATCATGTCAGCGCTTTAGAAACCTGGGCCTTGCTTGGGAAATAATGCAGGGTGAACAGCTGTGCACCAGGGCTAGTGAAGGATGGAAGGATCTGGGTCACCGCGTTCACAACGCCTTGCCAGTCTCACGTTAGGAACAAGACTCTACAGTTCTGCTCCAGGGCAACAAGAGGCACGGCACTGACCTTCAGTATGGAGGCTAAGGTTGTAACAAGCCACACAAGACTTGGTCCCTGGAAGGTTCTCTTTCTTTATTTTTTTCTTTTACTTTTCGACATCAGTAAGGTCTGGAGGTCACATCCTGCCCTCTTAGCGACCCTGAGCTGATGTCCAAGTTCTTTATTGTGGGGCTCCCCTGAGGCCTTTGCTGTTCATATCCCTGTCTAGGAACAGCCTCGTCCCGGCCTTCTCGAAGGCGCACACATCTCATGAGGAGATCACCTCCTTCCTCTGCCTGTAGGTAGTCCACTCCATGCTCATCTGGAGAGCTTCTTCTTGAGGGACCAGTCCTAGTGGTGTAGCGTCCACCAATGCCACCCAACAAACCTCTCCTTAGGTGAGTAAGCATGTAAGTGAGTAAGAAACTCTCCCCCAACACAAGAAAGTAATTGTTTGCCGAGGTACAGTACATTCTCAAAAGCCCCTCACTTGGGGACTTCACTGCTACAACTTCAGCAAACTAAATGTGGTGGGTGGGATACTGTCTCAGCCCCAAAATGCCCACATCCTAGTGTCCATGTCCTATAAATAAGTTACCTTACATGCAAAGGGGAACTAAAGCTGAAGATGGAATTAAGGTGGCTAATCAGTTGACCTTAAAATAAGGACATTATCCTGGATTACCTGCAGATGATCAGAAAAATCACAAGAGTCCCTGAAATGGAAGAAGATGCCAGAGAGAGAGAGAGAGAGAGAGAGAGAGAGAGAGACAGAGACAGAGACAGAGACAGAGACAGAGACAGAGACAGAGACAGAGAGACAGAGACAGACAGAGACAGAGAAACAGAGAGAGAGAGGGAGAGAGAGAGAGACACAGAGAGATAGAGAGACCAAGAGACAGCGAGGGAGAGAGAGAGAGGAGTGAATTGAGATGAAGATTTAATTTTCCACCAGGAACTAACTGGTATGGGGAGTCTCTATAAGATACTACAAAAGCAGAGACAGATTCTTCCCCAGGACCTACCTCTAGAAGGAAGGTAGCATATTTGCCTTTAGCTCGGTGAGATCTAGATCAGGCTTCTGACTTAAAAACTGTAATATAGGAGCTGAGAAAGTGGCTCAGTGGTAGAGTGCTTGCTTGCATGAGACCCTGGGTTTGATTCCACAAGCAGAAAAAGCCAGAAGTGGTGCTGTGGCTCAAGTGGTAAAGTGCTAGCCTTGAGCTGAAGAGATGAGATACAATGCCCAGGCCCAGAGTTCAGGCCCCATTAACCAACCAACAAACAAACAAACTGTAAGATAATACACTTATTATTAAATTATTATTTGTGGTAACTAGTTACAGTAGCATTAGGAAACGAATACACTGGCCAAGAAAATAGAAGACCATGGGACTAACTGCAGGTGTGACTCATGTGATGAGCTTGGGGTCCTGAGTTCAATCACCTGTACTTTCAAAAGAAGAATGTAGTAAGACCTAACTAGGGGAAATCCTTACATCTTTTGGAACCTCACTTTCTAGATCAGTAAACAAGAGGTACAGCATCCCCAATCTCCTCATCTCTTGAGGCTGTTCATGAAGATGGAAAGCTATAAGGTCTGTGATCGAATCTAGAACTCAGCACTTAGTCTCTGTGCATCTTTTGCAAGATAGCGAGCCATAAACCTAAGATATTAGTAGTATTGGGTTTCCATGAGGACCCCAGTTAATCTATGTGAAATGTGTAGAACAGTGCATGCCATAACATATTATGAAAGTGTTAGACCTTGCTGCCTACGTAGCGTTTCAGCAAGGCTAGGAACTGTGCAGTGGCCAAGTGGAATTAGCAACATTAGAGGGCCCCAGTTCTCAAAATGGAAGGCCAAAAATACCCTTTCCAGTGGCAGTTCAAAGATTTGTGGAGGCATTTGGGGATCAAGTAGGGGACAGGAGGTGTCCTTCTATTGCCATTCAGTGTTGGGAGCCAGGGACTCGAGGTATCCTGTAGCAGTCCTTCATAGTGGGGGGCTTTTCTCTATCTCAGATGATACCATCCAATTTCCCCATTTCAGCTGTTCATTGGTGGCAATTTTCAAATAAAGATTCTGGCACACAGGGCCAACCTTATGACCCATAGCCTAGATTGACCTACTGAGAACAGTTTTGTTTAATCCTCTTGATACTAATATTGGGGGACTCTACTGATTTTTAAATTTAAATCAGAGACTATCTTATTTATGAAGTTCACTTCATAATAACAAAGGGGATATTAATTGTTTTTGGAGTTTAGAGATGTCTTAGTCTAGCTCTAGCTTTGACATGGAAAAACAAACACAAAGAAACAAAACCCTAGGGTCCAAAGAAATACTGTATGTCATAAAACTCTTAGAAGATAAGAGATCAAGTTTTAAGATTCATTCTAGGCTTTGTAAGAATCTGTAAATCGTAAAGAAAAAGAAAGATTTCTAAACTTTGAATGCTCCTTTTGTGCTTCAGCCCTGTCTTCCTTCTCCACCATTCTGACATTCACCACCAGCGAAAACGACTGTAAAAAATAAAGATCCAGCTGACCTTGGCACCCCAACATTCCCGGGCACAGAACCAACAAAGGAGCCCAATAGACCAGTCTCATGTTAAGAACTGACCTTTACTTTCCCCTTTGAGTGTCCACTTTTTCTACTGCAATTCCTTAAGAGAACTTTTTGACAAAGGATACTTCCATGTATCTCCACCTCCCCACTTCAACATGAATCTTCCAGAACATTCTAAACTCCTTGATCTCCACAAAATTATGGAGGAATTAATTTTACTATTAGTACAGCTACAAAAAAAAGATTTGATGCATCATGTCAATTTTTTTTTAACCAAGAAACACAAAATAATAAAATGAAATAATAAATTCTCTCCCTCTCCCTGTGCTGTCCCCTGCTCAACTCTGGAACATTCTGTCACATTATATTCTGTTAGTACAATGTTCCCTGGAACTATAAAGCCCAATATCTGCAGGGCAGAATGTGAGTCTCTGCTCCTTCTCCCTATCTTAAAACAAAAAAAAAATGAGGTCATAGTGTGAATTTTCTGATCTTAATTTTAGTAATTATCTGGTTAAGACTTAACTGGTACAGTGTGTTACTATTTAAATTTAAAATTCAGTTTAGTCTCTTTGCTAGCCACATGTTCAACTTTGGGACATAACCTAGCAGCTTCCTTTTCGATAGTCAGATGTTTGGTACATTAAGTTCTGAAGATTCCAGTCCTCCTTCCTGTGCGGTTCTTCTACCACCTTACTTTTTAAAATAAACCACACAATTACTGTTTCCTGTTCAGGATTGTGTCAGACATCTCGGCATATTTAAAATATAGGGAACCCAGGCCCTATGCACACAAAATTAATTAAGAAATATAACCCACAGTAAAGGAAAGGGAAACAATCTACCTTGTAGAAAGGGCAATTTCATCTTTGTTTAATTTAAATTGTAGGAATACTAGCAGCTAGTATTTGACACATCTCTTTTATTCCCAGAGTGTGCCTCAGTAGAACAGTAAAGCGAGAGGGTTGACACTATCTTCCATCTTGGAGAATGACATCGTGGCTCAGGAAGGCAATTCTGAGACAGAATGGGGACTAGAATGTAGTTACTGAAATTGTTGATGTCCAGAGTTTCACCTTATAGGATGTTGTGCCTGGAGTAGAAGTAGTAGAGTCACCACTAGAGGGCACATGTCTAGAAAGCCTAGGAAGAGGATATTCAACAAATATCCACCCCCCCCCCCATATTAAACAAGTGAGTAAAAATTGTATGTCCCATAAAAATACATCTTTAAAACAACTCTTTAGTCTTCTAGTTCAATCAGATCACATTTCTGAAGTCTCTCTTTTGCACAAATTCTGGGATCAACAATGCATTTCAGGACCTGGGGAAATATGTGTACTTTTCTTTAGAGTCTTCGAGGTGGTTCCCATATGCCCCTTCAGCTGGGAATCAGGGCACTAGGCCAAGCTCAAAAAAAGACAGCTGTGATGTTTGACTGTGTGCATGACCAGTGCCACCACACGAAGGACCATATAAGGCCCCCAAAACACTGGAGCTCAGAACAAGAGGCTGTTCTGAGCAGGGCCTGCACTTGCATCTGGGGGAATAGACTGTGGTTAAAGTGATTCACCTCTTCAGTTCTCCTTTCCTCTCCAGGACATCACACCATGCTCTGTGAATGCCTGGTTAAAGGTGTTTATAAAACTCACTTTTCACTTGCATTCAAGAAAGTGTCCTAATTTAGAGCTTTGTGTCTTTGTTTTTTTCCTAGAACTATTTTTTAACCCCAAGGAATCATCTTTTCTTCCTCATTTTTGAGGTGAAAGAATTTCTTTTACCCCTTTGTCAAATTATTACTCATTAAATCAAAACTAAGAAAAGGAAGAAAAGCGGTGTCTTAATAAGCCAGCTACTGGTGGCTCATGCCTGTAATCCTAGCTAGTCAGGAGACTGAGATCTGAGGATCTCAGTTTGAAGCCAGCCTGAGCACTAAGAAAGTCCATGAGTTTCTTATCTCCAGTTAACCACTAAACAGCAAGACGTGGAGCCTTGGCTCAAGTGGTAGAGTGCCAGCCTTGAACAAAGAGGCTAATGGATAGCATTCAGGCCCAGTACCAGACAATATCTAAATTTTTTAAGTGACTTGTTTTTGTCCTCCTCCCCTGAGAATTTCAGTAAGCATTACAAGCCCAGCAGGTGTCCTGCTGTTGATAGTCCAAACTATACTTGCTCCACATTCAACCTGACCCTACCATGCAAACCAACACACTGATCAAGAAAACTTTTTTTTTTCCAGTTTACTTCTGTTAATCATCAAACTAAAGCAAATAGCCTTCTATTTTCTGAACCCAGTTGGGGCAATTAGATATGAAGACATTGCAAATCCTCTAGACAAATAACAAAACAAAACAAAACAAAAAAGCTCCTTTGTATTCCCAGCTCGGCCAGGAGGCAGTCTTCAAGTCCCAGGAGGTTGCATCAGCTGTCACAGGCGGGTTTCCCAACTCCACTTCCTCAGTGTCACACCACCCTGCACCACAATTCAGTGAGCAGGAAATTGGCTCAAGTTCTTACTTCAGGCCTTACATCAGTCACCATATTAGAAGGTCTCAGTTGAAACACTGTTTTAAGAGCTTTGGGTGTATTCATGCATTCATGCAGGTCATTGGGTAGTTAAGCACTAGCAGGTCCCCAGCTGAATAGCCGTCCCCTCCCCCAAAGCTCAATCTGTAGTCATGGTGAAATTATTTTCTGACATTGGAGGCAACCAAGGTGTATGCAGACGGTTAAAGAGAACGATAGATAGGGAGTGAGAAACCCAATCTTAGGGGAGAAGAAAAAGTATTATTTTATTTTATTATTATTCTTTTTGTTGGTTCTGGGGCTTGAACTCAAGGCCTGGGTGCTGTCCCTGAGCCTTTTCCCTGAAGGCTGGCGCTCTACCACAGCACCACTTCGGGTTTTCTGGAAGTTAATTGGATATGTGAGTCTCAGGGATTTTCCTGCCTGGGGTGGCTTCGAACTGGGATCCTCAGATCTCAACTTCCTGAGTAGCTAGGATTATAGGCATGAGCCACCAGCGCCTGGCAGAAAATATTATTAATTACCCTGCTTGACGTGTTCCAGAACAGGTTCTAAAGGATGTTTCCTATCTATTTATGTGTGTGCGTGTGTGTGTGTGTGTGTGTGTGTGTGTGTGTGTGTGTGTGTGTGTGTGTGTGTGTGTGTGTGTGTGTATTTTAAATACAGGAGGCTGGGGAAGGTCGGGTTGGCAAGTGGTAGTTTGTAAGGTTCCTTTCTCCCTTGCTGGGAAACTGTTGACAGATGCAAAGTTGATTCCATTCCACGGTGTGTGTAAGAGGTTGGGGAGGGCGGGGTGTAGAGGTAGAGGCTCTGGAGAACACCAGCAGAAAACCACTTCCCCAGCTCTCTCCCCAGGGGAAGCTGGAATCCAGACTGACCGGCCAAACTCTCCGGAGAGCCAGCCTAAAGTACTGCCTGCAACCCATCTCCCAGGGGCGCAACTCTACTCTCTCTCTCTCCAAACTGCGCGGGGAAGCGGGGAGGGGGTGGTTGGAGTGCAGCATTCAAACGCTGCCACCTCTCTCTTTTCTCTCTCTGGCTCGACCACGGTTGAGAAAAAACACACAAAACAAAACCAAACCCGTGCGCCCGGGTTTGCCCAGGCTTCTGAAGCGGGGGAGACATTTCACCCCAGCCGAACGCGAGCCGCCTGGCTGCGATCAGGCCCCCGCGTTAACAACGTGCAGGGCGGATGCGTGGACGCCACGCATCTCCTCTGCCACTCCCCGACCCGCGCCGGATCGGGTCTCTGGTCTTTTTTCCTCTACCCCCATGAGCCAAAGCTGGTAATAAATAAATAGATAAACAACTAAAAGGTTCTCAAGTGGGCACAAAGTTGCCTCCAGGTTGAGTTAAAAGTTGTCCAACTCCACCCTCGGGCTGCCTTCTGGGGCCCTGGACCCCCAGCAGGTGGCTGGGGGTGAGGGAGGGTGGCGGGAGGGCGGGCCTGGGAGGAGCAGGGGTCGGACCCCCCTCTCTCTCCCCTTGCGTCCCGATCCCCTCACCTACCTTCCAGAAGCACCTCCTTGCCCGCGCGCTTCAGCGCCTGCACCGCCTCGTCGTGGGTGGCGTCGCGCAGGTCGGCTCCGTTCACGGACAGGATGGCATCGCCCACGTACAGGGCTTGGGTCTGGTCGGCCGCCAGCCCCTTGAAGATCTTGCTGATGAGGATGGGCATCTTGTTCTCTTTGCCCCCCTTGATGCTGATCCCCAGCCCGCCCAGCTCCTGCTTGAGCACCTTCACGCCGCGCTTCTGGTTGGAGATGGATTCGGGCACCTGCTCGGGCAGATCGGTGAAGGCGGTGCGCACCGTCCCGGAGGGCGAATCCGGGGCTGGGAGATTCCCCGCGGCGGGGGTCGGGTGCCCGGCTCCGCTGGCGCCTCTGCAGAAGAACGATCCATTGGTGGCGGCGGTGCCGATCCCGTTGTACGCCGCAGCGCCCTCTTCGCAGCTCAGCACCAGGGCGTCCTCGCTCAAGTTCACCAGAACTTTATGCCAACGATCCCGCACCAGAACTTCCAGCAGCCCGCTCCGCTGCGCCCGGCCGCCGCCGCCGCCGCCGCCCGCCGGCCCCGCCGCCGCCGCCGCCGCTACCGCCATCTTCCTGGCATTCTTAAAATACCATGTGATTGCAAAAGCGGGGGGAAAAGTGGAGTAAGGGTGGCGGGGGAGGGCGTGGACGCAGCGGTGGGGTGGCGCGCAGAGGTGCGGGACCCGAGCGGGAGAGAACGCGGGGGTCCGGGGACTCCACGCGCCCCGCTGGCCGCCGCGCGCTGGCCGGGCGCGCCGAGTTGGCAGCCGCAGCGCGAGCCCTTTCCCTCCCCTTCCCCTGATCCGGGGCGGGGTGGAGCTACCTAAAAGGAGAGAAGAAGGGGAGCGCTCCCGACCCGGGAGGGGAGGGGACAGGGGGTGCAGGGGGGCGGGCGGGAACCAAAACCCAGCCAGCTGCCAGTTGCATAAACCCCAGACCGACCCGGAGCCGCGGACCAGTCCAGCGCCCCGAGAGAAGCCGGGTAGGTAGGCGGAGGCTCCCCGGCCGGGAAGGGCGGGACAGCCGGCCGGTGCCACCGCTCACCTGGTTAATCTCACACCACCGGGACCCCAAGGTTTAGTGCCTCCGACCCCCGGGGGGCGCAGCTGGACGTCGGGGGTGGGGGACGTGGGCTCCTTTGGACTGGGCGCTCCTTCCTCTCCACTCTCCGGTGGGTCCCTTCTCTTTCTCAGTTCTCTGGGTGGATGCTCACACCTCACCTGTGCCAGGTGGTGGTGTGTGTGCGTGTGTGTGTGCGCGCGCGTGTGCAGCCGTGCCTGTGTCCTGTCTCAGTGCCCTCGCGGGAGGGGGGGTCTTCTGGAGTCCCTTTCCTGTGCACACCCCACCCCCAGCCCCTTCCTAACCCTCACTTGGTGCAGATTCAGCTCTTCCACTGGCCCAAGATTCTTGGCTGTTCTGGCTTCTCCTGTCGGGGAGGACCCTGGGGATGATGAAGAAGGAGACCGGAGGCCTGGTCAAGAAGGCAGCTGTCCTAAGAAGCCAGAAAGAAGTGTCAGCAAAAATCCCCAAGCGCTCCAAACCTCCTCTCTTTTAAGCACAAGACATCTGCTGGGTGGGAGCCCATGGCTTATGTTGTGATCCTAGCTATTCCGGAGGCTGACATCTGAGGATCATGGTTCGAAACCAGCCTGGGGAGAAAAATCCCTTAGACTCACCTCTCCAATTAACCATCAGAAAACCGGAGGTGGCGCTGTGGCTCAAAGTGGTAGAGTGCTACTGGAGCTGAAAAAGCTTAGGAACAGTGCTGCTGAGGCCCTCAGTCCAAGCCCCACAACAGACCCCCCCTCACGCCCCCCCCCCAAAAAAAACAAGTCAAAGCTATCTTTTCTGTGCAGCTACAGAGAGGTTTCCTTGCTGGCCCAGGGGCTTTCAACAGGGTGCTATCTGCCTTGGAGCCTAGGGACAGAAGTTCTTCCAGCTCTAACCCAATCTGTCCCCCACTGCTGCACCCAACACTTCCTGACATCTTTCTCTTTCTCCCCCTGCCCCAACTCCCCAGTTCAGAATTCAGCATGGTTTGCTGAGTGTTTTGACAAGTCACTTTTTGAATGTCAAGCTACATTTTCCCAAGATAACAATATTACAATATTTTTTTGGCATCTTCCCAGGCCATCCTAAACCCAACACACACATCTTGTTTTTGGCTCCCCAACTAGAATTGTCTTGCCCTTGAACTTCTCCCGTTCTCTTCTCATCCCAAGCAGAGCTCATCAGGCACTCAAAAGATGTCGGGAACTTCTTTTACCTTCCCCTCTCACCAATAATCCCAAAGTGAACAGAAGTGGGATATAGCTGCTAAATCCTGAGAGAGAACCTCCACCCAGCAGTGTGTCAGGAGGAAGGGCATCTTAGGGGTTTCCTGATGGATATCAACCATCCACCTTACCTTTCCCTACACATACACTTAAATGGAGGATGCTTAAAAACTCACATGAGCCCCTGGAAGGGGCATCACTGAAGGACACAGAAACATCTGGAGGTTTTCTTGGGGAGCCTCTGCGGGTCCAGGAATGCTTCCTAGTTGTTGCTTATGCACTCTGCTCCCTTCTCCTCAGTAGGTTTTAACCTGTCAGTTTTCTAAAGCTCTTGGGTGAAATCAGAGCCTGTGAGTCTGCATTATGACCCTCACACGAAGGTTGAGATGGATGCCAGATTGCAAATGATTGAGATATCAAAAACGAATCTACTCCTGGACAAGAAGTTCTCCATCAACCGCATACCTGCCTCTTGCCTTCTTGGCACACCCAGAGGCAATTCATCTATTGATTAGCCAGAAGAAATTGCAAGCTCTGGGATGGGACTTTCTCTCCATCTCTGTGAGAAGCACCCCCCCCACACACTTTTTTTCCTGTGGAAGTAAACTTATGTGGGAGGAAATATATTGTGTGTTGAAAGCTGCACTGGACTAAGAGGAGATATATTGAAGATCATTAGGCGTGAGGCACACATGCTAACCAGAAATAGCTTTGTTCATGGGGTTATAATTCTAGCCCCAGTTCTAAACACTGAATACATATTAAACACATCCACCTGGCAGTTCTTGGGGGACACTCACATTTATTACCACTCCCATTTCACAGGTGAGGAAGGGGAGGCTCACCCGGGTTGTCTAATGAATAAACAAGAAGGATTTAAACCATTGTCCTACAGTCTCCTGAATATACCCTCAGCCTATCAGGCCCTGTGCCCCTCTGTGTACCAGCGTCGGTTTGTCCACTGAGAAAGAAGCAGTGAGGGAGAGACCCTTCCTTTATACCATTCTATAAGACTAGAACCAGCAGTCTGCTTTTGAACTTCCCTTTTCCCCTAGATTAGGGAAAATACCCTGTCTCTTCTCATGGACACTTTTTTTTTTTGCTTTCTTTGGACATGTTAATATGTTGAAATGGGTGGCTATTTGTGGTCATGCTAACTGAGATGTCTTATCCCTGAGACAAGTCTACATATCTTGACTTAGAAAATAACCAAGAATCAATTCATAAAAAGAAAGTGGTTACTCTGCATCATTTTTTAAAGGGTTCCTGTCCATGAGAGAGTCTGACCCTGTTGCTTTGGATCTATGTCAAGGAAGTACATCATGGTAGAAGCATGTGTTAGGGCAATACTGTTTAACTCATGACAAGAGATCAAAAGATAGAAAGAAAAAAGGACTGGATCTATTAAGGGCATGGTCCAATGACCTAGAGACCTCTACTTCGGAAAGGTTTTATAACCTTCCTATATCACCAAGATTTTAATATTTGGGTCTTTTGGAGGAGCGTATGCTGGATTGAAATTATGCCAACCCCTTTTGGCCTCTCCCTTTAAAGAATAGTATTTAAAGCTCAAGGCTGCATTTGGACTTCAAGGCCAAATCTCAAGGCTTTATTAGATGCTGCACAATTTGTGGTATGGCATCTACTAATTCCCTTCAGTATTCCAGAAATGATACCTAATGCTACTCTTTCACCAGATTCCATTCATTTAGTCCTTTTCCCTATTTGGTTTCCATGTTTTGTTCCAAAATTTGACTTTCATTTCCCACCCAGCTAAAATTAGGATCTTTCTGTTCCTCTCTCCTATAGAATATGTGGTTTCCTATAGATATTTAGTCACACAATGGTCTCCTCCAAAGAGCCAAGGAGAGCTACGAAAGGAGCTTCATATGGGCACAGGAATGGTGCTCATCTGTTTATTCCACAAGGTTTTGTTTTATACCTCGTGTGTCTCCGGCACTATTGTACATGCTGGATAGGTGATCAGGCAGACTGGCAAAGACCTGCCCTAGGGAGTTTGCCTTGGAATCCATGACCAGATAGACATGAAGACAAACTCTAAACACAATTTGCACATGCAAATAAATGATAGGGAGCAAGTTAAACAAAGCCACAGTATCGAATGACTGAGCAAAGGGGCTGCTGGAGGAGGAGGCAGGGAAAGCATTTTATGAGCAGGTGATACATGCACACAGACATGAATAAGGAAGAAGGTAGAGGGCCAGACCAGAAGGCAGGGCTAGTGCAAAAGACCTGAGACAGAGTTGAGCCTATCTAGTTCAAGGAGCCAAAAAGAGGTCAATATGTGGCTGGAAGGACAAGAAGGGGAGGAGAGGAATCAGAGGGAAGTGAGATAGGAAGACCAGATGGAAAAGTGGACCCTTGGGGGGTAACAACAGGAAGCATCTTCCAAGTCTTCTCTGAGCCTTGTCAACCAAACAGGAAGCATCTTCCATGTTTTCTCTGAGCCTTGTCAACCATGTGTTTTGGATTTTAAGAAACAGTCCTGGTTTCAAATCATACTGCCTATGGAGTAAATGTCTATTTGTTAGAACTCATGTTTCAATATTTGAGCCTAGAAAATATGATCACTCTCTATTTGACACCATTTCCTAAGAAATAAGTTTGGACATCTTTAGAAGGATTTTTCCAATGTACAGAAGATACAGTAGATCTTACTATTTACTTCTACATGAAAATTGTGCTTACAGTTTGTCTCCACTTCCATCTAGCCACCTGCTACAATGCAGACTTCCCAGGGCAGGTCTTGGCCAGTTTGTTTATATACCCCGTGCCGTGGAGGCCCAGGCACTGTTGTAAACAGTGGGTTATGCAAGTGAAGACTAAGTGAAAAAGAAATGGAAAGCTCTTTAATATCTGGGGGTGTATTAGAAAGCAGGATGACAAAGGAATGAGAGAGGGTCTCAAAGCTCAAACATGCTAAGGTGCGGCCTGCCTGTATATTTATTGACTAAACACTTAGTACCTACTCCTCTAAAGAATTTGGTAAGTGCTGGAGGTCAGCACAGGCAGGAGTACACAGCTGACTGAGAGAAGACATATCTGAGCAGCACACAAAGAGAACTGTGAAGAGAACAAGCTAGTGCCAAGCGTGAATAAGTCTAAAAGCAGCCAGATCCCAAGGCATAATGCTGGGCTATTGATTCTTTTGTGTTTTCATTTAAGAGTAAACAGAGACCACAAGAAGACAGGGTGGGGACTGGCACATGAATAGAAAGCAGGTCTGAGAAGTTTTAAAAGTTTTCCTGCCAGTTGGGTAACAGGTTCATCACCATTTTAAAAGTATTGGGGAGACACCCTTTATTGCATCTACCTGCATGTACCTGGACAGGTTCTTGGTTAACTTGATACTACACCACCCAGACCCTCAGTCAACCTGTCAATTGGGGGAAAGTTATTTGCTCACCATGTGAAAATTTCCAGGCTAGCTTATGGAAATTATGGAGAAGTTAATTGTTTATTTCCTGTCTTATCAAGTCCTCCTTTTACCTTCCTTCTCAAATAACCTTTATACTTTATGCTGGCTGGAACACATGTTTCAATATGTAGGCTTTATACTTTATTCTAACATCTATAATAAAATATTTAAGTTACCTTTCCTAAGCAGTTATACATTTACCCTCTCTTCCCCCCCCCCCTACTGCCACACCACCCTTTTTTTTTTTTTACAGTACTGGGTTTGAATTCAGGGTATTGCTAAGCAAATGTTCTACCATTTGAACCACCCTCCTAACCCTTTTACTCTTTAATTTTTCAAACAGGATCTTGTGATCCTCCTATTTATGCTTTCTTTGTTGCTGAGATGATGGGCTTGCTTCACCAAACCCAGATTTTTAATAGTTGAGGTTGAATCTTGCTAATGTTTTGTCCTGATTGGCCTCAAACTGCAGTCTTCCTGATCTGAGCCTTCTGAGCAGCTAGGATTACAGATAGGAACTGCTGCGTCTTGCTTTCTCCATTTTACAAATTGTGAAATGATGTGTTAGATCCCATTTTAAATATGTTACACATAATGGATCTGTGAAGTCCCAGTCGAGGTGATATTCCAGCACACACTGGTAGATACACTACAGATGGAAAAGTAAAGAGGAATATGAAATTAATGTTTCATTTGTACACCTCTTTAAAATAGTATGACATGAAATTGAAAGGAGCTATTTTAGGCCTTGTTGAACTATTTCAACTACTGTTAAAGACCTTCTTCAACTGCCATTTAATGACTCTTGGTTATGAAATTACTACGTGAGCCTTTTCCCTTGTGGGAGGGGTGGTCTATAAGTGAGAGAACTTCTGTCTAGTTCCTTTCTCCACCACTTCCACTTCCTTTATGGAGATATTTCTGTGTACCCCTCCCTTGATCTAGACAAAACAGCAAATTTCCTTCCTTCCTCCATCTCACAGCCTGATAGCCCAGTTCTGTTTATAACTCACTCAAACCAAGTCTTCCTGCTCCTGCAGTTTCCTCTCTGACATTCTCCCTGTTAACTCTGTATGAACTTTGGGTCCATCACTAGGGCAATGGGGAAATTCTCTTCCATCCTAGGTGAATCTGCCCTTTCTTCCTTCTACAGTAAGCCCCCCTCAACCTACAAGTGTGCTTTCTGTGGTTTCAGTTACCCGCAGCCAACCACAATCTAAAAATGTTTGTGGAAAAGTTCAGAAACAAGCCATTTCTTAATTCTGAGTAGTGGGCTGAGATTTGTTCACCGCCCTACACTGTGCTACATGGGACATGAACCATCTCTTGGTCTAGTAACCATCCTGTATGTGTGATCAAGAGACAGAGACCGCACTCATAACTGTCATTAAAAAGTATTTGTCTAATTGTTCTATTTTATTATTAGGTTCTAATTTATAAATTAAACTTCATAATAAATGTGGGTATAAAAGAATATTATAGGCTTGTATCATTTTCAGTTTTGGACATCCATTGTGGGACTGGAAACACATTTCTTGTAGATAAATGGGAGTGCTAAATCTCCTAAAATATAATAGTCCTACAAATGTTTTCATCTTCTATTTCTGTGAAAGTAACTTGAAAGTTATACAAAACTTTTAGTCTAGTAATATTTCCAGATCATGAATGATCACAGTCCTTTATTTTTCAGCACTTAACAAACTAGTATTTTGTTCAACTTACTTTATATCTCTTCTATACTTCTAAAATCATCAGCTGTTTGGATCACCTAAGCTCCTGGATCATGTTTTTTTCTAGCAATGTATTCTTCATTGTTTTCAACTACACCTATATGTCTTTAAAGAACATTTGATGTTTTCTGCCTTGGAACTGGATTTTAGACTGGAAAAGTCATTTAAATTCTAGTCCTTAGTTTAAAATGCTAAGAATTGTTAAGATGTTTCATCGGACACCTAATTTTTATTCTAATACACTAGGAAGGGAAGATATAATAATTAGTGGTCTAATCAGTAAAGCATATGAGATGATCTCAGGCTTTACAGTCTAAAATTTAAATACTTAGGTTTAGAAGTGTTCCATGTACTTTTGGCAGACATACTTAGCTCCATGGAAGAGGTAGGTTCTGATGTTGGTGCTAAAAAACGACACATGCTGCAGAGCTTGTGATTCCTAGCAAAAAGCCCATGTTGGCCTAGGACAAGAAGAAAAGGATTTGAACATCATTTTCATTGACGCTGACATACAACTTGACATGGGTTTTAGAAAAAAAAAGATGGATCTGGTGAAAAGGTAATGGTTATTAGTCAGAATGTTTGATCCAAATCATGATAACCAAACGTGCAAAATCACAAGTGGAAAATAATTCAGTTTACACAGGCAAACTTCTAAAAGAATAAAAGGGAAAGCAGGCCTCATGTATACCTCCAATTTGGTACTAGTACACTTCGTTCCTCAACCTGTTTAAGGCCAAAGAAAGGCTCCTGACAGTTAACGATGTTCATAGTGCCCAGGCTGGTTTTCAGAAAGGAAGAGATTCTTTTCTACTCATCTCAACTGGAAAATAAAAATCCCCTGAAGAGAAAATTTGGGTGACTTAATATGGGACACGTGTCTGTCTACTCTAATGTCTGCAAATAGATACCATGTTTGAAAGTCCCACCAAAGCACCACGCTCATCAGGGGAAAAAATGGAGAAAAAAGGCTGTCATAAACCAAATGATGACCCTTTTCTACAGACAGATTCAGGCTTTATTATAGAATTTGTAGTGAAAGTGCTGGAAAAAACCAAGGGAGTAGGTGATGGACAGAACCTCCTAGAGCCGGTGAGAACCAATGCGGCTCTAATGTGCTGCCATCTCTTCTTCTATGTGAGACCACAAGAGTCACTCCTTATGGAGGCCATAAGAACCGACTCTGTCTTCATGAGTACCAAAGGTGCCAGTCTTAATTTTAGACTTTCAGTCTTTACAACCGTAGAAAACACACTTTTTTCTTTATAACTTATCTATTCTTACATATCTTGTTATAACACCACAAATGGATGATGACAGAGTCACCATTTGTTTGGACTAGAGTCTTACATGATCAAGTAGAAACTCTACAGAGAAAACACTAGTAACTCTTGAGTAATAATGAAAAGAAAATGAAAAGTCAAGAAACTCTTGAAAATATTCTACACAAAATTGAAAGGATCTGACAATCTAATTGGATACATCAAACAAAGGAAAGAGTTGGCTAAGAGGAGAGAAATTTATAATTACATCCTGACTTTTGAGTTGTTCCTGTAGGGAATCACTAAATTGTACAAAAGTAGCTCCAAGTAAGTATAAACCGCACATGCCTACAGGCAGAAGACATATTTAAAGACCAAGGGCAGCTGTTATATCACTTATAAAGCAAAAACAAAGACACAAACCAAAACCCAAGGCTTCAGAAAAGCTTTGTTTACAACATGTTGCTAAGATTAAATTTCCAGAGGCAATCAGATACCTGGAAGTTCTAGTCTGCCTGGTAAAGGGAGAAAGAAAACCAGAGCAAAGGGAAGTCATTGCCTAGAGACAATGTGAGACAGATATCTCCTTTCCCATCTCTAGTGGTGGGTGTACGCATTTTTCACTACAGGGGATGGGGTCTAGGGTAGAAACAGAGGAGAAAGAAGCCTTCTAGGAATATTCTAGAATGCATCTAGAATGGGATGGCAAGTTTTGGGAGCATCTAGAATGGCTGGTACAGAGAACAGCGAGGAGAACTATTTTCAGAAGCATTTTAACGAACAAAGCAAATTCTTGTGGTCTAACTAGCATCTCTATCTTTTGTGTAGTTACATTATTAATTTCTTCAGAGATGGAGCTAAGTTTAAAGTTTTTTATTAGCTATTATAGTGGTAAAAAACTACAAGGTACACCTGACAGTTGTGACCAAACAATAGAGAAAATAAGAGACACAGGGAGAACATGTTATCAGTACAGATTTGAAAGGACAGATGCTACTGTAAGGAAGATATTTCTTCAATTTTATTATCTTTAAGTAGTTGTATAGAAGAGTTGCGGTTTAACAAAGCAGTTTATGAATACAATGCATATTGATCGGTGTCACCTCTTTCAACATTCTCTACCTCCTCTATCAACATTCTATCCCCCTCTACCCATCCTGTCCCTTACTTTTCTTAATTTTGTAGAAATTAAAAATACATTGAATTCTTGACTCCATTCCCCGTCCCCTTCTTCTCTTCATTTATTTATCCCTCTCCCCTTCATCCTACCCCACCCTTTTCAGTACCTGTTTCCTAGTGCTTATTTTGTTAGGATTTGAATTTGCCTTTCTAAGGAATTACAGTAATTGAGGTCTTCCTTGAATCCATCATATTTTAGTTAATACATTTGTCAACACTTGCATACCACCCAACATGTTCACTTATAGGTTTATAGGCTAATTTCAACTTCCACATATAAGGGAAAACATCCAACCTTTGTTTCTTATGGGCCCTTCTTACTTCACTTTAATAAATGGGCTGATGAGCTGAAGAGGAACTTCTCAGATGAAGAAGAAACGTTGGCCAATAGACATATGAAAAAAATGCTCAGCATCTCTGGCCATAAAGGAAATGCAAATCAAAATAATGCTGAGATTCTACCTCATCCCAGTTATAATGCTGAGATTCTACCTCATCCCAGTTATATTGGTCATTATCAAGAAAACAGACAATAACAGATGCTGGTAAAGATGTGGCCCAAAGGAAATTCTAACACACTCTAATTCACATTGGCAAGAATGTAAATATGTTCAACCACTCTAGAAAGCAGTATAGAGGTTATTCAAAGAACTAAATATATAACTACCCAGCAATTTCACTCCAGGGCATTTACCCAAAAGATCACAGACCAATTACAGTAAAGCTACAAGCACAATCATGTTCATTGCAGTATTATTCAGTATATAGAATCAGCCAGAGGCCCCATCAATGGACATATGCATCAAGAAAATATACACAATGGAAAAAAGATACACACACACACACACACACACACACACACACACACATAATGGAATTTTACTAATCCAATAGTAGTCCAAGCTATATTTAAAGTTATTTAAGCGTACCATTATTCAAATAAGCAGTAGGTTTAAAATGATAAACCTTCAAGTTTTCATTTTTATTTTTTTGTAAAGATGATGTATAGAGGGGTTATGGTTGCATAAGTCAGCTAATGAGTATATTTCTTTTTGAACAGTATCACTCCTTCCCTCATTTTCTCCCAGATTTTTCCCTCCCAACCTCCCTCCTCACCAAACTGTAAAGTTCATTTCCAACAGTGTCTAGGGAGTAACACTGCTGAATTAGTTTACCCTTTGTCCCACCATTTCTGTGATTCTCTTTCCCCTCCCCAAATCAGATAAATTTATATAGAAGACAAAGGACACAGTAATCAGTGGATTCTGAAAGATTTTCAAGGTCAAAGATTTTGTGAATTTTGGAGAGGGGGAGATGGGGAAAATTGTGATAGAAAAATTATGATGATGGTGGTGGTAATTATGTAGCTTCTAATAGAAATAAGGATTAAGAATACTGTATATACATAGATAATATATGTGATTGTAAAAAAATGTTTATTCTTTATTTCCAAGTGAAACTATATCTGATTCTAATGTTTACCTATCTGGTATATGCCTTAGTATTGCTTCCCATAACTGCTTGTACAGAAATTGAGACATTATCTTTAGCCATAGAAACTTTACCTCTGGTGCAGGTTTATAGTTTAGGGAGCAAGCATGTCTGGTTCTGAGCAACCTTGGGAAAAACCACCAGACCCTCAGTTATCTCTTATTTATCCTATGGAGGGAAATATTATGTACCATTTCAAGGCTAACCATGCTCTGAGATTGGGCAGTTTCCAGGAGAAATGGCTTGCCATTTTTGCCTTTCTTAGTTAATTACAAGAAGTCTAATTACAAGAAGTTAGATGCTAGTTAGCCCATAGCCAACCTTTTTCCAGTCTTTCATTTTTTTTTAGTTGTGTTACTGTCTGAAGATGTTTTCATTTCAAACAATAATATAATGAGCATGGGCCATGGATCCCAAAACAATCTGGAAAGGTGGGTCAGATGTCAGAAACATGGTTTATTGTCAGGGAAATAAAATTTAGCAAAGCTGTGGGACCTTGCCATGGTTTCTATAGTATGGTTTCAGGGTTGAACTGGAATAACTGCTTTGTGCAATCCTGTTGTCAATTCTGTAGGGACCATGAACTTTTAAACTCAACTCACATGTCCTTCTTACCTTGAGCTCAGTATTACGCAAACATTCCAATAATTTCAATCTGTAAACAGTCCGTGCAAAACATTTTTTGTGATATTAAAAACAATCTCACCCTAGTAGAACTCAGTTGCTGATTTTAAAGGATGGACAATTTGGATTTTAAAATAAAAGATTATGTAGCACTACTAGAAAACAGAGGGACAACCAAGAAGTCTCAGAGCACATGTTCAACCTAGAACTAAATACTTATCTGACTTAATCTTTATAACAGCTCTCCAAGGCAATGTGATTATTCACCTGATAGTGGAGAAAATTATTGAATAACTTGCCCAAGGTCATAGCTGACTAATGACAGAGCTGGAATTCTACCCTACTGCTGTCATGTGTCAAAGTCCTGGAGAACTCCATTCTGACTCATAGTTACGTACAGGGGCCTATTGTGGTCCAGGCTGAGCACTTACGTGCTCAGAAAATGGAGAAGTTGGGCTTGGGGAAGCAAGTAGAGGTAGGGCCAGAGAAGTGAGTTGTTGAATTGGACCTTGAAAGAACTGGTGGGGGTGTGGGTTGAGGTAGGTTGGCTGGTGGTGAAGAAGGGAGAGACAGGTAGGGTTAAGTATTAGTGATGGCAGATGGATTAGTTAGTTGTGAAATAAAGTTACTCTCAGAAGTCAGGTGTTTTTACCTTGCTGGAAAGCCGTAGGATAGCACAGTTTGTTCTTGGAACTTGATTTATAACTGTACCTCTTTGTTCTGAAGAGGAATTTATTACTTTTTCTAAGAGCCCTTGCTTCCTGAGTTCAAGTACTCCTTGGAATAAATGAAAAGTAAGATTTCAGAACTTCTGGAGGAGGGGAAGGAGGGGGGCTCTTGGCTGGCTTTTGTATTCCAAGAGGAGGCAAGATGTTATGGCAGTTAAACAAACATTTCACAACCCAATGCTTTGCATTGAAACCAAAACAAAACAAACAGTTCAAATGCTGTACCAATCACAGTCATGGCCAATGGAGTTTACTTGACTTGAAAAATTTGTATTTGGGAAATTCCACCAACAAATTGGTTTTCTAGTTTCTTTTGAGAAACCAGATGTTCATCAATATGGAGTCTGCAATTTCCTCACAGTAATAACACCGACTGCGTTATTGTTCGGTGTCTGTTTTGTTCCAGGTACTGTTTTCACTATATTAACTTCCTTAGTTCTCAGGAAGAATTTCTTGAGGTGGGCATGATGGAGAGCCCCGTGTTTCAGATTGTAAATTCAAGCACAGGAGGGTCAGGAAAATAGCACAGAAGTAGTAGTATTGGAATTTGAATCCACACAGACTTAAAGCTCACAGTTTACTGAGAATTATGTTGCTTCTTGTAAGAGTTTGCTTAACCTGCTGTTTCATAGGTAGCCATTTAAAATCATTTTTTAGTAGGTCACAAATTTGTTGTTATTCTTTCCACAGAGAGACCAAGGTCTTTGTTCCCTCCTGTTCCAAATAGGGAGTTGAATGAAAAATAAATTGTTGTTCTACTATGAATGTGTGTTAAAGATGCTCCAAGGAAGGCAGAAAAAGAACCAAATTACACAATTTATTTCTTCATCTCCCATGCATACATCCCATCAGTTATTCAATAAATGTCGAGCATTTGTTCAGGAAAAAGCAATAGATTAGACCCTGGGTATTGTATCGAAGCATAAGATCCCATCTTTCTCCTCTGAAAGTGCTCCCAAAGAGGCACTCCATGAATATCCTGCCTTTGAAAACTATTGCAAAGGAGAAGGAGTGACAAACTCCTGCTACTATCACCAGATGTATCTCTATTACTACTAATACTATAGAATGCCAACAACAATAATTGTACCTCCCCTTATCAGTTGCAATCCTGTTTATTAAATACTGTTTGGTCTGATCTCCACAATAACTCTAAGAAGTAGAAGGGACAAAAATTTTCTCAATTTCATATGTGAAGAGATCAAAAGATTTAACCCAAAAGACTGACACTACTAGATGATGGAACTGGAAGTGAAGCGTGGCTTTCTCACTTCCACTTTCTGTATCCAAGATTTGCCGTTGGGGATAGGAGGTGATAACCAGGGCCTCTGAGGAATTTATCAGCCAGGGTTAGTCTTACCAACTGTGGATCGTCCAAGTGGAAGAACTTACAACTTGGAGGACCTGGCCCTTCTCAGCTACTCTCACACACAACAAAAAAGATAGACAAATTACAGGGTTTGTTGGGCTGTTGTCATAGTCCTCACTAATGATTAACCACTTCTCCCAAGGCCATGTTGTGTCATGCAAGACAAGGTCTCTGTGGTGAGATCTCATGCCAACTCAGATAGCTTTATGTGCAATCCCTCTTCCCCAGAGAGGAGCCATGGCCAAAAAGAACAGGAATACAAGTTTTCCTTCTGTCACCTAAACACCCTCAATACGTATTTTTAAATCTGTCTCCTCCACCGGGGTACAGTATACTCAAGCCAAGATGTCAGCTGAAGGCTGTTGTCAGAAACCATAAGGAAAGTAAATTACAGCATGGAAGATAGCTCAGGGCATGGACACACAGATTCAAACCGGATAGACCTCTAAAGAAAGGATATAAAAGGGATGATACATTTCCAAAATGATTCTCAGTTTCACTCATACTATGAAATTAAAACCATAAAGCAATCCTGGGCACCTGGTGTCTTTTAAGTAAGCCAGTTCCTTGTACGTGCCTTTAAGCTAGCACAGGGGTCAAAATGACCTTTGAGCTTTACTGTCAGCTCCCAAGGACTCCCATCTCACATTTCCCTATCTTTGTTTACAGAACCAGCCTGTCTTAGGTTGGGTGGATCCCCTTGTCTGCCTTACCCATCACCGGGAACTTCTTCAGAGCGAAGCTGCAGGGTGTCTTAGGTTGTTCAGACTGACACCCCCTCTTACCCGTCTCTGGCTGTGATTCCTCTTGGGGGAAATTCATTCACTTGGAGATTGCTTTGCTATGTCTGCAGTTTGTTTTAAATTTTTCTTGTTTTTCTGGACTATAGTAGAATGGCCTGAGTGTGGGGGCCACGTGGATGCACCGTGCCGCACGTGTGGAACTCCCAAAGCCCAGGCTGCTCCCATGTTCTGAAGAGGACGACCTTATGAGCTACTGACTTTTATATATGCCCAGGAATTAATTGAACTGCTTCGGACATTTCTAACTGTGGTGGGGCTGATGTTTATTACTGTGCTAGGTGGGGATGTGAGGTAACTGGGATGGGTTCTTAGATCATGCACAAGGGCC
This sequence comes from Dipodomys merriami, assembly GCF_024711535.1. Lineage (NCBI taxonomy): Eukaryota > Metazoa > Chordata > Mammalia > Rodentia > Heteromyidae > Dipodomys > Dipodomys merriami. The sequence continues at coordinate 79,436,472 of NW_027205603.1, forward strand.
CTCCCCATCCTTGTCTGGCGAATCTTGTCCCCCAGACTTGCCACTAACCCCCTGCGTGGCCAATGCTATCTTACCAATGTAATCCTGTTAAAATAACCTTTACAGAGGAGGGGAAAAGGATAACTAACTGGGAGGTAGATCTGCCATTAAAACAAAAAAGGAGGAATCTGCAGAGCACATGGGCAGCAAAGATGGTGCTGAGAGGGAGTTGAGTGGGCAGAGCCCAACTTGCCTTACGTTCAGTGCATAACCAGCCCGTGGAAGCTTAGGTGCATGATAGGGTGTAACCTTGACAGTGATTGGTTCCTCTTCCGCCCCTGCCATGCCACCCGCTCCTTTTTGGCTTTAAAAAGGGCTGCTCTCTGTTAATAAACGAGTTTTCTTCCTGCTTGAAAAAAAGAAATAAAACCATAAAGCATTATTTTTCATCTTTCTGGGAGTTGGATAATACCTAAATCCTAAAGACAGTGCTGAGAGATAGAGCTTTCGTTCCTATCAGAGAGTCTATGCATGAAAACAAACTGGAGTGTTTTCCAACGGCCTGTATGGAACATGAACACTGACCTTGCTCTTCTATTTTAGTGATTTTTTTCCCGGATAGTTGAACTCATACAAGTGTACAAAGATATTCGGTAAAGAAGTTCATTGCAACATTTATTTGCAATTTTAAAAAACCTGGAAGCAGTGTAGAGGTCTATGACCAGGGAATATCAGGCAAACATTTTTAAAGATATACAAGCAATATTTAGCAAAATAGGGTACTCAAATAGTAGGTAAAGTATGAACTTTGTATTGTATAACACAGCTGAGAGATACAGGTATATATATGTGTGAGTCTCTATCTCATGTTGATGTGTAGGTATAATATGAACTTTTTGTATAATGCAACAGATAGAGATATTTAAAAATGTGACTCTGCCTCAATTTGTATGTTTCTGTACTTAATTAAATGAAGTTGCCAGAGCAGTAAAAGTGGGAAGGGGAGTTTGAGATTTTGCTTTATTTTATATTTTTACATATGTATATATCTACAAATACCTTCAATATTTTTGCTTTGAGCAAGTAGTGGGGCTTGAACTCAGAGCCTCATGTTCTCGCTTAGCTTTTTCTGCACAAGGGCGGCATTCTGCCCCTTGAGCGGTACCTTCACTTCCAGCTTCTTGCAAAGGAATTAATTGGGAGAACGAGTCCCGGTTTCCAAACAGGATCCTCAGATCTGAGTAGCTAGGATTTCAGGAGTAAGCCATTGACTCTGGGCTTTGGGTATTTTTAATTGTGAAAATTCACTGATGTGTAATTAAAAGATTATCTAATAACAAGGAGGTTAAATAAATTGAAATAACCCAGGATCAGGAAGGGACTAAAGCATCAAAGTTTCTTGTAAATCATAACATTAACAATAATGTCATATAATTGGCTAGTTTTTCTTATGCTAGACATTGTTTTAAGTGTGTTATGTACATTAGCTCAATGAATGCTTAAAATAATCCTGTGATGTACTCACTATTCGTATTACCAGGTTCATGATGAGGAACTGAGACAGAGAGACGTTAACTTCTTCCCAGGCACAGAGCGCGTGTTTGTGCAGTTATGAGGGAGGGAAGTTTGTGATTTGACCTCTTTCCTGTCTTGTTTTCTGTAGGTAGGATAGAAAGCTGCAAGGTCAGAGCTGAGTTGAAAAGTCATCTGTAACCATCAAGACAAGCTGGGAAATTTTGGTCACAATCTTGTAGGTGTCCCTGCCTTCACATTTGCCAGACACTGGATTCCTGATGGTTATAAGCTGAACTGTCTAAAAATAAAAGTTAAGAGATGCAATATTTCCCCTCAAATGAGTCTGGCTACTTTGATTATTTTGTCAATTAAGAGTTGAAAGAGCTGTACAACAAGAACTCAATAAAATAATTGTTTAAATAAGATCTACGCTTAATTTTTCTGTCCTTACAAAAGAAATCCAGAAGTAGCTCAGTGCTAATTTGCTAACTATATGAAATCAGGAACCAACATTCCTTCCAGTCTCTGCCCACCATCTCTTGTACAGGAACTTCATGTCTAAGGCTGAGATGGCTGTGGGAGCCTCTTTATTTCATAGCATCCTAGTTCAAAGAAACAAGAGGGGCAAGACCTAACCTGCTATCTAAGTGAGCTTCTTAAGAGCTATTCTGTGGCAGTTCCCTTTACAGACCATTCAATCAGAACTTGGTCATCTACTCACAGATATGGAAGCTCACCAAGAAAGACCTGGGGACATTATCTGTAGGATAGTCATTTGTATGGATGACAACTTAGGGTATTTTTTACTAAGAGGAGAGAATGGATTTTAGAGTGGGCAGCTGACTGTTCTTTTTTTTTTCCAGAATCAATTTTTTAAATTGTGAAAATACCATACAGAGGGGTTATAATTACATGAGCAAGGTAATGAGTGCATTTCTTATCCAGCATTGTTGCCTCCTCCTTTGTTTCCCCTTCTCATCCCTACCCATCTCCCACCCTCCCTACCCCCCCCTTACCCTCCTTCCAGGAAAAAACAAATTGTTTAAATAGGGATACAGCTGACTGTTCTTTTGATATATTCTTGGCTATTAAGGACAGAGTTCTCATTTTATAGACTTTGAATACTGAAGGTGATTTTATTCATTATTTCAATCTAAATAGATGACACTGTTTTGAGGACGGTGAGTGCCTAAGGGTACAGGATAGGTAAGCAGATGGAAAGCGGACTCCGAGAAAGGACAGGGAATACCCAGAAAGTAACAATCACCCTTCCCATTTTTTTTTTTTACACAGGTCAGACATGAACATTGACAACTTTTATTAGTGCCTTTGCTACAAGAACACTTCTCCATGACAATTTCTGTAACAGCCTCTAACTTTCATCTCTAAAAAAGTAAAAGGAATGTTCTAGCACTCACCAAATACTTCCAGGTAGCAAACAACTTGGAGAGTCATTTTCCAAGTGATCAGTTTGCTTATTGTCAGTTTCCCCATCTGGAATTGGAGAGGGAGGAATTTGTTAACTCAGAGATGTACCACAGAAGAGCAAGAGGAAAAACAAAATGAAAATAAACTGAAGTTCAAGGTTGAAATAACAAGAAATAAAGTTCTGTGAAGTATTTCCAGGCTTCAGCATGACAGACCATTCATCCTCGGTTCTCACTGGCACTGTCCCCCCCCCCGGCCCCCCATGACATTCTTACTGTGGCAATATGGAAAAGCGAGGCACCTTTTCTCTTTGAGAGAACATCCAAGAAAGTCTAGCAATGTGCACTTTTAGTAAAAACAACATAAAGCCAACAAAGATCCCAGGACAGAGCAAATTGCACACAAATATCAATCAGCAAGACATTTGAGTATAACATGATGGAAAGCAGGAAAGCAGGCTGAATCTGGCCCCACCACCTGTGTTTATCACCTGTTTGTCTACAGCTTGCTTTTGGAGATCTAGAAAGGCTCTATTTTTAAATCATTGTAAAAAAAATCAGAAGAAAAGAATGCTTGACAACCCATTCAGATTTCAGCGTTGTATAGAAAATATTACCAGGAAACAGTCATGCCTACAGATAGATGTATGCTCTGTGTCTGTTTTCTTTTTTTGTATGCATCTTTTATTGTAAAGATACTGTAGAGGGGTTACAGTTACATGAGTAAGGTAATGAAGTACATTTCCTATGGAGCATTGTTATCCCCTCCTTTGTTTTTCCCCTACCATCCCTTCCATTCCCACCTTTCCAACTCCTCTCTCCCCCCAAAAGTTGTAAAGTTCATTTTCAACATAATGTCTTGGACATCTCATTGTTGCAATGGGTCAGCCTATATCCTTATTTCAGCATTTTGTTATTTCCCTTCCCCTCCCCAAATTAGAAAAATGTATGTATGAGATGCAGGGTACTGGCATCAAATACAGTGAAAAGAGGGGTTATATCATGGGGGAAGAACATACAAAAGAAACAAAAAAATCACATAGTACATTATAAATGCATTAAAAACAACAGCAACAAAGATAAAACCACTTGTGTCCCAATCTTGGGGTTCATTTCACTTAGCATCATCTTATATGGTTATATGTACATGGCTTTTGATCTTTTCTGCTTGTCCTAGACATATCCTTGTTATTGCAAATAAGGGAAACCATGGGACCTATGTTTCTTTGGGCCTGGCTTACTTCATTTGATACCTCAGCAGAGGTCAGAGAGTGGCAACCCAGACCAAGTAGTTTGCAAAGCCCAACATATTGTTGCTTGAGTTTTGCTTGAACCTCTCAAGTTGGATTAAGTGTCTTTCTGTGGTGATCATGGTATTTAGCTCAGTCATTATATACTGTGTACAATTACTTTGTAACTGCATGTGTGTGTGCTTGGGTCTTTTCTGCACACCATGACGTTATTGAGTCAAGGGATGGTGACATTGATATTTGGGTATCCAAAGACCATCTATGAGCCTGCCATGGCAGGCTAAATTGGAAGATGTTGCTTACCTTCTGGCTCAACTCCAAAAGAGCTGTACCTACCAACTCAGTCTCTGGGATTGTTGGCCAAGGCAGTCCTTCTCTCACTAGGTAGAGCTTGCCTAATAGTTCTGAAGGAATGAGCTTGCCAATCCTTCACTGAAACCCCTCAGTTAGATAAGTCACTGTTTTCATGGGGAGGAGTAAATGATGGGGTGGGCAGGATTATAGAGGTGATGATGGGGAAAAATAATGGAAGACACCAGTCTCCCTTTGTCAGTGGGAACTCTTGACCTAAAACCAAATGGGGGGGGTCTCCTAGGGTGGATCTCTTCCTTAGTTCTCTCTTTTTGCACTGTTCTTTTAAATTGGTTGTATTTGTCATAGGAAAGTCAATGTTGCTTTCTGACAGTCACTGACGCATGGCTTATGGGAAACTAAGGAAGGATTTCATGTGCTTTAATATTTCCCTAACATTCGTCAGCTTAAAAGACACAACTTTGTCTATCATAAATGACTGTGTATAGTGACACAGATAAACATATACACACAGATATATATTTTTAAAATTTTTTTATTGTGAAAATACTGTACAGAGGGGTTACAATTACATGGGCAAGATAGTGAGTACATTTCTTATTAAGCATTGTAGCCTTCTCCTTTGTTTGCATATATATATATATATATATATATATATATATATATATATATATAAACAGCAACACCATGTACACATACTAACACACCACAGATGGTCCCCAACTAAAAGATGGTTTGACTTATCATTTATTAACTTTACAATATTTCAAAGCAATATATCCTTCATAGAAATCATACTTTGAAGTTTTAAATTTTGATATTTTTCTAGGCTAACACAACATAGACTGATACTCTCTTATGATGCTGGCTGTATATATATACATACATATATATACATACATATATTTGTATATATATATATATATACAAATATATATATATATATATTTGTTGTTGTTCTTGTTGTTGTTCTTGGTGATTGTGGGGCTTGAACTCAGAGCCTGGGTGCTGGGTGCTGTCCCTAAGCTCTTTTGGTCAGGGCTAGTGCTCTACCACTTTGAGCACCATTTCTGGTTTTTGAGTGGTTTTCTGCTCAAGCTGGCTTTGAACTGCAATCTTCAGATCTCAGCCTCTTCAGTAGCTAGGATTATAGCATGAGCCATTGGAGCTTGGCTTATAAAATATTTTTAATTGCCAGTATTTTCTATTTTAAAATGAGTATATTTAACTCTATTGAAAGTCAGAAGCATCTGTGTGTATTTACATCTATCTATCTATCTATCTATCTATCTATCTATCTATCTATCTATCTGTCCATCTATCTATCTATCCATCTTCCTTATGTTTTACTTTTAGTTTTTAATCTATCATTTTGCACTTTCATGATACATTAAAAAGTAAAATAGCCATTTGCTGGTAGTTCATACATGTAATCCTAGCTACTCAGGAGGCTGAGATCTGAGGTTCAAAGCCAGAGTGGGCAGGAAAGTCTGTGACACTCTTATCTCTAGTTAACCACCAGAATGCCAGAAATGGACTTGTGGCTCAAGCAGTAGAGTGCGATCCTTGACTAAAAATGTTGAGACAGTACTCAGATCCTGAGTTCAAGGCCCGGTATACATGTGCGTGTGCACACACGCACACAATTAGAGGGTACAGAAGTTCCTCATCTGGTGAGTTTGGAAGGAGGAACCTCCCTTCTAAAGCTGGAAAGGTATGAGGATGCAGTGCAGGAGATGAATTTATTTGTAGGGTGTTGTACTCAGATTGTGTCACATGGGACCCCCACATATTATTCATAGGTGCTAATTCAAAAATAAAATTTGAAAAATTGAAGGAGGAAAGCCCCAGTCCCTCTTATATCTACCCCCCTGGCACTTGCCTCCCTGTAGAGGAAGCTTTGAAAAGCAATAAAGACCTTTTTCTCTGGCTAGGAGGCTGGTGAAAATCCTCCACCCTCTGTGACCGTAGGTTTGCTTGCCAAAGCCTTCAGTTTTCTTTTTTTGGGGAAGTTCATCATTGCTGCATATCTACACACCTTCAATATACTAAATGTAATAACTATAGCTACTTTTGTATCTCGCCTGGCCTGACTTCCTTGTGTATGTCTGAGTTGGGATGTAAGAGAGGACATTTATTCGCTGGGCTGCTCAATCCACCACAGGAGACAAAGGGGTTTTCAAAGAACAGTTATCAGAAGGAGAAGCACTCTGAAAAGCACATGTTAGAGTTGCTAAGTGGGGTGGCTGGAGTAGCAGTGGTTAACAGGGCTTTGTCTTGACACAGAGGTCAAGCAAGATGAAGACTGAAAAGGTGCTTGTTGCACTTAGCAACTAAAAGGGTACAGGTAACCTTGGCAACAGCCACGTCAAGGTTTTGTGGGTAGGATGGGGATACTTCAATGCAGCCAGTGGGAGAAGGAATAGAGGAGCATGTACTGATACCTCATATCAGAATCTTGGAAGGAAAAAAAATGAATGATTAGGTTTTTAATGGAAATTGTGTTTATAGTTTGGCTTATTTACATTAATAAATAGGTATTAAGTTGTCTTACATTTGGAGGAAAGAGGGTGAAAGAGAGAGACCTTCAGATATGTGAGACTGGTGGAGGAAAGTTCCTAGGGAAGCCAGAAACATCCTACCACAAATGGTAATATCAGAAAAATATGATTCCCTCCTCATTTGACTAAAGCCATAGATAGCTCCATTCTTTGGGCTTTGCGGTTGACTCTGTGATATGTGGACATAATTATGATATCAGTGCTCTTGGTGTTCATTTTTACCACAGCCAATGTGTTCTACTGAGGTCTTTCTGAGGTTTATTCTCCCAGCTATCTCCAAAAATGGGACTTGTAATGTGAGCTGCTACATCCTAGAATAAACCATAACTAAACCACCAAGGACATGATGGAACAGGGAAATAATACCCCTGAAATTGTAAGATGGTAAGATATTGAGGGGATTTTTTGCTTTGTTCTCTTTTATTGTAAAGGGGTATACAGGCTACAGTTACACAACTAAGGTAATGAGTACATTTCTTTTCAACCAATGTTATCTCTCCTCATTCATTTTCTCCCACTTTCCCTTCCCCACGGCTTCCCTCTTCCCAACTTGTAAAGTTCATTTCCATCAAGGCATCTAGTGATTATTGCTATTGCATTGGCCCACCCTTTGTCCCATCAATTCTGTGATTCCTCTTCCTTCCCCAATTCAGATAAACATATACAAGACAAAGGGGACAGAAATCAGGACATTAACCATGGGGAATAAGCCAGAAGAGAAAAGAAAGACAAGAGAAATAACTGCAAACAGTACACTAAAAAAAAGGAGGAAAAAAAAGAAAAGCAAAACACCACCAAAAACCCTCTTGTTTTCATATCATGGGGATCATTTTGATTAAAATCATTTTATGTGGTCATAATGCTCCCCTATGACCCAGCAATCCCACTCCTGGGCATTTCCCAAACAATCACAAACAAGGCCACACTAAAGCTACCAGTACAACTATGTTCATTGCAGCATTATTTTCCATAGCTAAGATAACCAACCCAGATGCCCCTCAGTAGATCAGGAACATGTGATATAAACACATAATGGAATTCTCTGCTTCCATCAGAATGAATGACATCACCCCATTTGTAGGGAAATGGACAGACTTGGAAAAAATCATATTAAGTGAAGGAAGCCAGTCCCAAAGAAACATAGGCTCCATGGTTGCCCTCATTTGTGATAATTAGTATATGTGTAGCATAGTCCTAGCAGAGGTTCACAATAGCCCAATAGCTGAGTTTTGTAATTATAGCCAAGATAACTAGTAAAAATCCCAACCACATTTAGAGGAATCTGCTTTTGGAATGATTCACACTGCTCAAGAGCTCTGAGCTCAAGGTAATAATGAAATGGTGTAACTGCTTATGTTTATGTGGGAACAATTTGGAATTATGTAGAAAAGCTTAGAAACAAAACTGGGTTATGGATATTGGACTCAAAGCCATATAGGGAAGACAGATGCAAAATCTTTGGATGCATCTAACATCAAGTCTTACAAAGTCAGATATTGACAGCTGTCCAAAGGGCAGAAGAAAATTGAAAACAAGACGTGCAGTCAAAGGTCAGAAGGCCAAGAGTAAATGCCATCAAAAGGGAAGAAGTGTGAAAACAACTTGCAGAGGTATTTGGAAAACTGTTTTCCAGTAAAGTCCCTGCTTTTTTCCTGTGTTTTACATGGATTATAATAACAATTATTTATTTTGCAGTATAAAACAGCAACTGGTAATGTTTCAGAAAAATCCATTAACAAAATCAACCAGTTACAGACAATAATTTTTTTTTCGTAGATATATTTATTGTAAAAAAAGGAAGGGTTACAGTTACATGAGTAAGGTAATGAGTACATTTCCTATTAAGCATTGCTACCTCCTCCTTTGTTTTTCCCCTACCATCCCTTTCTTCCCCATCTCTCCAACTCCTCCCCCACCCGCTGAAATTGTAGAGTTCGTTTTCAGAATAGTGTCTTGTACATCTCATTGTTACAAGGGGTCAACCTATATCCTTATTTAATCATTTTGTTATATCTCTTCCCCTCCCCAAATTAATAAAATGTATATACAAGATGTAGAACACTGGAATCGAATACAGTGAAAATACCGTGGGGGACGAACATACAAAAGAAACAAAAGAATCACACAGTGCATTATAAGTACATTAAAAACAATAGCAAGAAAGGAAAAAAACCACTTATGTCCCTGTCTTGGGGTTCATTGCACTTAACATCATATGTACATAACTTTTGACCTTTTCTGCTTCTTCTAGACATGTACTAGTTATTACAAATAAGGGAAACCATAGGACCTATGTTTCTTTGGGCCTGGCTTACTTCACTTATTATAATTTTTTCCAAGTCTTTCCATTTCCTAACAAATCATTTTTTTTTTTTTTTTTTTTTTTGGTTGTGGGACTTGAACTATGGGCTTGGGTACTGTCCCTGCGCTCTTCAGCTCAAGGTGAGCACTCTACCTCTTTAGCCACAGGGCCACTTCCGGTTTACTAGTAGTTTATTGGAGATAAGAGTCTCACGGACTTTCCTGCCCGGGCTGGCTTTGAACCGCGATCCTCAGATCTCAGCCTCCTGAGTAGCTAGGATTACAGGCGTGAGTCACCGGTGCCCGGGCTTTGTCATTCTTTCTGATGCAGCCATAGCATCATTCCATTGTGTGTGTGTGTATGTGTGTGTGTGTGTGTGTGTGTGTGTGTGTATCACATTTTCTTGATCCATTCATCTACTGAGTGGCATCTGGGTTGGTTCCATATCTTAGCTATGGTAAATAATGCTGCAATAAACATAGTTGTGCTGGTAGCTTTAGTATGGTCTTGTTTGTGATCATTTGGGTAAATGCCCAAAAGTGGGATTGCTGGGTCATAGGGGAGCTCTATGTGGAGTCTTTTGAGGAACCTCCATACTGCTTTCCAAACAAGTTTACACTCCCACAACAATGTAGTAAGGTTCCCTTCTCCACATCCCCTACAGCATCTGTTTTTTTTAGAGTTCTTGATTATAGCCATTCTAACTGGAGTGAGGTGGTATCTCAATGTTGTTTTGATTTGCATTTCTTTTATGGCTAGGGAGGTTGAGCATTTCTTCATGTGTCTATTGGCCATTCTTATTTCCTCTTTAGAGAAGTCTCTCTTTAAGTCTTGAGCCCACTTATTAATTGGGCTGTTGTTTCTTTGAGGATTTGTTTTTGGGGGATTAAATTTTTTGAGTTCTAAGTATATTTTAGATATGAGACCCTTGTCCATTTTATGGCTAGTGAAGATCTTCTCCCAGTCTGTGGGCTTTCTATTGATCTTGCTAGTTATGTCCTTTGCCATGCAGAAGCTTTGCAATTTCATGCAATCCCATTTGTCCAACCTTTCTTTGATTTGTTGTGTTTCTGGGTCTCTACTAAGAAAATTTTGGCCTGTGCTAAGGAGCCCTAGAGTTTCTCCTATTCCTTCCTGTAATGTTTTCATGGTGTCTGATTTTATTTTGAGGTCTTTGATCCATTTGGAGTTGATTCTGGTGCAGTGTGATATATATGGACCAAGCTTTAGTTTTCTACAGGTGTTTAACCAATTTTGCCAGCACCATTTACTGAAAAGGCTGTCTTTCTCCCATTCTATTTTTTTTAGCTCCCTTGTCAAAGATCAGGTGGCTATAGGTCTGTGGGTTCATTTCTGGGTCTTCAGTCCTATTCCATTGGTCCTCAGGTCTGTTCTTGTGCCAGTACCAAGCTGTTTTGATTACTATGGCTTTGTAGTAGAGTTTGAAATTTAGAATTGATATTCCTCCAGTGCTGTTCTTTCTGCTAAGGATTGTTTTTGCTATTTGGTGTCTTTTATTGTTCCGTATGAATTTTTGGATTGCTTCTATTTCATTGAAGAATGAGGTTGGGATATTGATAGGGATAGTATAGAATTTGTATATAGTCTTTGGCAGTATTGCCAACAGAAAATAATTTTTATTTGGTTCCACTCTGCACAAATAAACTGAGAGGAGGTTGCTGTTGTTGTTGTTGTTGTTGTTGTTATTGTTATTATTATGCTCTACTGGTGGAATGTCAAGTGAAGTTCCAAGAAGGTGAGTGTTCAGAGAGAAATTGGGTGATAGCAACCCTCCTTTTCTGTGCTACTCAGTCAACATATCTCTTTGGTTTCTTTTTGCCCCTTTTTGATGATCCTGATGGATGTCCTGTGAACTATGTCATAGGCACCATCTTGAGCACATGGTTAAAAAGAGCACTAGACACTCTTGCTAGATGCCAGTGGCTTTCACCTGAAATCCTAGCTACTCCGGTGGCTGAGGAATGAGGATTGTAGTTCAAAGCCAGCCTGAGCAGAAAGTGCTCTGAGATTCTTATCTCCAATTAACCACACAAAAGTTGTAAGTGGGAGCTGTAGCATAAGTGGTAGAGTGCTAGCCTTCTTAAAAAAATAATCAGGGATAGTGTTCAGGCCCTAAGGATTCTTAATTCAAGCCCCAGGACTGGCAGAGAGAGAGAGGGGAGGGGGGAGTGGGAGGGAGACAGTCAAGCAGACAGACAAACATTCACACATACACAGACACACAGAGACAAAGAGATACAGAGATAGAAACAGAGATAGACAAGTAGACAGATAGAAACAGAGAGACAGAGAGAGCTCTGATCAATGAAAATTGGTAAAAATATAATGCCTGTCAGAAATGCTAACTGTATAAAAAGGACTATATGAAATTAATACTAATGCATTTTATGTATCTATACATTTTGTAATTAAAATCAACGTATCAAAATATTTTTATTTGTATCAGTGTCAAATTTCAAACTCGCCAGATGCTGCTCTCTCATGTTTTCTTCAATACATTTGTCAGAGAGAAGCATTTGTGAGAGAGAAGCCAAAGAATTCCCACAAAATAAGTATAGGGGAGCTCTTAGCACTTACTGCTTTGCTGTAGACCAGGAGAAGTGCTGAGATGCTGCATGGTCATCTTTTCATTCATTCAGGCATTTTGTTGTTATATACGCTGCAGAATGAATACTATTTCTGCTTTGTACATATCTCTGGCTTTTTTTGGGTGCTATCAATTCTTTATTCTTTGGGTACTCATTTGGGTACTGTCAATTCTCAATTCTTGGGTACTCAATTCTTTATTTTCTATTGTTTGGGTTTAGGACTATTTACTCTATTTACTTATTATATCATAGGGCCAATCACTTTCCAAAAGAATTCCCCCCTTTTAAAATATAAATCATCAGAAAACTAGGAATTCAAAGAGACCATCAAGAGTAACCTTGAGATACTCAATTTCCAATTATTCCATTGAAATTTCCTGACAGTGACATACCCCAATTCCTTTCCTGAGTATGGACAGAACTTGTGATTTCCTTTCAATCAAAAGTATAGAATATATATGATTAGGCTGTGATGTAGGATTCCATTTTAGCAGACTGAACAGAAGGACCCCAACCTCTACCCCTTGAAAACCCTAAGTGCTAAGGGGAGAATGAAGGGGTAGGGAGTTCCCAGGTAGTCTCTAGGAAGTAATGGCAGCATCTAACCAAATGTCCAGCAAAAAGCTAGGACCTTCATTCATAGCCCCACGAGAAAATGTTATCAACAACCCGAAGGAGGTTGGAAGCGAAATCTTTCTCAGAATAGCTTTCAAATGAGACCTTAACCAATTGATGTATTGATTGTGTCCTTGTAAGACTCTGAACAGAGGACCCTGCTTCACTGGGACTAGACGCACAGGGGAAAACTTGTGAATATACAGGTTAGGGAGTTTGAGTGTTGGGGTTTGCATTTGCTAGATTCTACCACTTGAGCCACATCCTTAGCCCCCTTTCCTTTCCTTTTATATAGAATATATAAAAAGAGTCTTATAACTATAAAAACATAAATATAAAAAAGGGTCTTGCTTTTTACCTGGGCCAGAGATGCTGCTATTTATGCTCCCTGTTAAGCTGGATTGTCAGGTGTGCATTACTGCACTCAGTTTTATTTTTTTTATTAGTGAAGATGAGGTTTCCTGAATTCTACCCAGACTGGCCTTGAACTGCAATCCTACTGATCTCAGCTTCCCAAATAGCTAGAATGCACAGGTGTGAGACATCACACTCAGTTCTCCGTGTGTTGTTTAAAGTCATTTATTTTGTAGAACATTTTTGGTGTACATACATGCCTTTCTTACTGTAATCTGATTGTTGGCTACATTGTCTTAAATCACTGAAACATGAAAGCATGCATCCTCCATGCCTCCCGTTCCCCTGTGTGCACGAATCATGTATGCTCCAGGCAGATGGAGCTAAACGATCACCGGATTTCTTGCCAGTGCTGGAATGCCCTTGTTTTCCTTGTCTGTCTCCATCTTCAGCTGAGCTGAGAACACTCCCCTCACACGTTTTTCACGTACAGTCCATTACTCACTCCTGCTGCTGCGAAGACTCTCAGAGACATGTTCTGTCACTACCTATTGCACTGTTGTGTAACTCAGACCCACACGTCTACTTCTTCTTTCCCTTGAGAGGAGTGGAGCAAAGGGCATGTTACCATCACCTTTGACGTGTCCACCATTAGTAAAATACACACACAGCCAAGATTGAAATGACAGATGTACCTATACCCCTTTCAAATTTATCTAATGTACTCTACAGATGGCAATTTGTTGCTGTCACTTACACTCCTTATTTAAACAGAGGATACGTTGATGACTAATAGTTTTGATTGGTTGAAAATCATAAGTCAGTCTGGTTAACTAAAAAAAAATTTAAATAGATTTTTCTGGGCTGGGAAGGTGGCTCAGTGGTAGAGCGCTTGCCTTGCATGCCTGAGGCCCTGGGTTCGATTCCTCAGCACCACATAAGCAAAAAGAAAAAAGCCGGAAGGGGCACTGTGGCTCAAGTGGTAGAGCACTAGCCTTGAGCTGAAGAGCTGAGGGACAGCACCCAGGTCCAGAGTTTAGGCCCCACGACTGGATCCCCCACCCCCCAAAAAAGATTTTTCTTTAGAAGTCAGACTCTCAATTTTACATATTGTCACCGACTTTGAAATTTTCTGTTGGATTTGTTCTGTAAATGATTATCCCATGATTGAGTCTGGTAGCTGACAACAAGGTTGGTCCTTTTCAAGATTCTCATAGCCTTTCTCACCCTGTGATGTCCCTGTAACAAATGAATACTTCAGCCCATTCAAAGGTATCTGGGTCCACAGATGCTTGCCAGAGCAAATAGCTCTAGAACAGGATATTTTATCATAGAACAAAGGCTTCAAAACTAAATTTTTACAAGAGACATTTTGATTTTAATTTATTTCTAGAATCTTCTTTTAGACAACCCTTTTCATATAAGTGCCATAGAAAAGTGTATTTTTAGATTTGAGGTTTATAAGAGCGGTACTATACTTGGCCCTCTAAGCTAGATTTTTATAGATGTCTCACTCTTCTCTGAGGAGAGGCCTCCTAATTATGTTTTCCAAATAGTTTTTGATTCTATAGGGAAGATTATTATTTTTAATTGATTTTTAATCATTGAGAAATAAGTTAAATCACTCCAAATGCCATGTCAAGCATCTAATATCCATTGTAGTTTAGATGGGTAGAAATATAATTGAGAAAAATAAGCCAAGTAATATTTAAGTAACATTATGCAGACTATAGTCATTTCATTTTGTGTATCGAGAAATATCTTCTAATAGCATTGAAGTTGCTAAGTATTTTTCATATTCTTTGTGGCTGGCTTTTGATACTCTTTTGGTGTGCATGTTTTTAACAATCAGTTCTTATTTGAAATGCCAAAACACCTAATTTAGTGATCTTTTCCCCTATATAGAAACAAAATGGAAATAGCATAAAACATAGGACCTGTCACATGAGAGGTGTTGAGAATATACTACTTCAAAAGGTCTGCTCCGTGGAGACATGTGACAGTGTTTGTCTTCTATGGAAACAATGGGCTGGGAACAATGGGGATGGTGTGGGTTAATTTATGGCTCCCATACAAGCAGTATTCTATTTCCCTGAGGTGTAGAACATTGCCCAAATGTTCTCTGTCAGTGCAGTGAACTTTTCTTGCTACTGTAACAGTAAGTGTACATATTTCTTTCCTATGAAGTTTTCTATTTGTGAGTTAATAAATTGGATGCCTAGGTATGTGGTTTTGAGTCGCTAATGCAAAGGTGAAATTGTTCTTTCATGGCAGGTGGGCCAATTAGAATCTGTAAAAGGAGCTGTCATTATGACAATAACAATAACAACAGAAAACATTGGGTCTGCTGATGAATAATGATTCCCTCTCAAAAAAGCACTTTGAAAATACTAATTAATATGTCTCAGAAGGCTCAAGTAAAAAATATGCTCTTTGCTATAAGACTTTTAGTTAACAGAAGCACTTTGGAAAACAGAATGATCAATGGGAGAAGTGTATTTCTGCTTTATAAGTTGTATGCCAATTGCAATATATGTTTTAGCAGTGGCTTTTGTCAGAAGGAAGACAACCTATATTTTTACCAAAAAAAGGTATTTTTAAAACAATAGTTATGTTTTTATATTACTGGAAACATGATGGAATAATTTGAAACTCTTCTAAGAAACCAACTCCTAATGTGAGTTAAAAAATACCAACCCTTAGATTATCCATAAATAAGGGAAGAGCAGGAATGACAGGAAAGTGGTAAAATAGTGAGTGGATTTTGTGGAACAGTGGAGGGACTTGAATTGATGGTTACAAGTCTTAGAAAACTACGGTTTTGGATGTACTATTGTCTCAGAAGAAAATGAGTTCACATAAAACAAAAGCTTGCCAGTGTGAACTTGTATAGATTCTGACCCTAAAGAGCTATTATACAGGCAAAGAGTGAAACAGAAAAAAAATGACCCATTATCAGTGTGAGATCACACTCAGAGAAGGAATGAAGTTCCTACCGATAAATTTAAACATTTGTATGTCTCATAAGAGATTGTACTTCTTACACCACATGGACTGAGATCTCCGTGGTAACAAATTAACAGACAAGTGATTCTGGCAGAAAAGAATGAAGACTAAAACTTTTCTTCTGAAGGTTGTGCTCTCAACTATGATACTTCAAGAGGCTTTAGATAAATCCTTTCTGAACAAAAATGTGCAGTGAAAAAATTACAAACCAGAAAAAAATCACCCGGAGAATCAGCAGACAGAACAAATACCAAAAACTTATAGTTAATGTATAGAAACCACAGAACACTTGCATTAAGATGAGTAAAACACTACTTAACACGGCCATGTTTCTCCTTCCTTCCCTCCCTCCCTCCCTCCCTCCCTCCCTCTCCTTATACCTTCCTCTCTCCCTATTTCCTTCATGTCTTTCTCCCTCTTAAATTTTCAATCTAATATCTATGGGAAATTTGACTTCCAGATGACAGCTTAGAAAGCAGCCACTCCCGCTGTGGCTCCAGTGGTAGAGTGCTAGCCTTGAGCTAAAGAGCTGAGGGACAGAGCCCAGGACCAGAGTTAATGCCCATGACCAGCAAAAAAAAAAAAAAGAAAGAAAGAAAGCAGCCACTCCCTCTCTCCTTCCTTCCCTCCCTCCCTTCTTCTTTCTTCCTCTCCCTTTTCCTCTCCTTCTTCTCTCTCCCTCTTCCCACTCAAATTGGCAGACATCTACCCCAAGACCTTATGCATGCTATGCATGTCTTCTATCGCCGACCTACCTATCTTGCCCAATTTTGGATTTATTTTGAGGAGCATTTCTCAACCAAATTCCTTGCTGTATCTTGCCCTTAGAACTAGTAATCCTCAGCACAGAGAATAGAAGCCCTCTCCCGGTTTGAGAATCTCAGCAATAATCCTGAGAGTGAATACTTACTGGCCTATTAACAACATCATGTATACATTCCTCCCTTGGTCCCTATGACCAAGGATGGAGTTTTCTGGACCTGTATCCTCCAAGATTAAGGTGATAGGGGCTGGCTTTTGCATTCTACTTGGAACAAGAGTTTAGGGAAGATGTGATTCTCAAAAAGGAAGAAATGCCAAGAACGTTCAACAATGGCAAAACCAACAAGAAAACCCAGCTGATTCCAACAAACAGATGAGAAACCCGTCAGCAGTTATTAGATGATTTTTTTTTTTTACCATTTTATTGTCAGTCAGGGAAACCAGGGACCAGCAGCATCTATAACATAGCATGCAAATAACAAACACCTCCTCTTTTGTTTCCCTCTCTCCCAGCAGCTGACATATTCATCTAATTGAGATTTTTTTCTTCCCAGGTAGTCTCAGTTTGTTCTTCCCTCACTCTCCACATTTCCAAGGATGATGATTGTTTTGTCACCATTAGTTGGACTAATACTTGCTCGACTCTTAGCACACCCATTGTCTGGGGTCCCACTGGAAGACATGTTCTGGTCCTGGTTGGGTCCAGGAAGAAAGTGGCTTTTCCTTTAGTCTGGTTTCTCCTGTTTGCATCCAGTCTTCAGAAATAAGGAGGATACAACAAGAAGGAAGAGAATGGCAAATAATGGTGGGATTCCACTGTTATTCATCTGGCTCATGAACTGTTTTAATTGAAGACCATATACAATTAGGTCAAATTCCAGAGATACCAGTGGTACACATCTGTAAATCCGTCCCTTATGAGTTTGAGGCAGGAAAGTGAGGAATTTGAGGCTCGATTGAATTTCATAGAGAGGTGTTATCTCAAACACCAAAAAAGAAAAAAAAATCCTAAAAAGGTTAAGGGATAACATTAAATCCCGAGTTTATGTCAATGAAATATTTAAGAGTTTAGGATACTAGGCAAATGTTAAAAAAAATTCCACTATAGTTCATTTGGAATTCCTGTTTCTTTTTCAACATGGTTTTGAGAAAATGATTCCAAAGAACATTTTATGAAATTGGATGCGGAAACATATTCTAATAGTCTATTTCCTCTTTCTGTAGAAACAAATGCCTGGTTTTTTTTTCTTTCTAGGACGTTTGATTCTAGAAAGAAACATTCTATGAGCACAAATATCTGGTAAGTTGGACATAGCTTTATGTATCTTGCCTGACAATTCTCACTCACATACAAGAAATAATTTACATGTTATAAATACAGATACCTTGTGATTTCACTTAGTCAACTATTGACCATAGGATATTCAGTATTCCCCGAACTTCTTTTTATTCCTTGGGGAAATAAGGACTGTACATTTCTTGACATCTGCCAAAGATACCCTGTCTTTTCCCGTATTCTGTGAAGAACATGGTTTTCACATTCCACATGTGGAACCACATGTGGGAAATGTGGGTAACTGCCTTACAAATCCATTTTTGAAGTTTTCTTATGTGGCTTCTTCTTCTTTTCCTTCTGATCCTTCTCCTCTACCTCTGGCCTTTGTCTTACCATACTGGCCCCTGCTACAGAAATCATAAAAATGCTGGCTGCTTTTAGACACAAGTCTCATTCAAACTGAACAGTGAAGCAATGAAATAAATGGCTTCATTTTGAATGGGGGATGGAAGGTCAGAAGATGGCCTGAGGCTAGGCTATTAAAATCATAGTTAGATTCTGTATTTTTCCTGTGAACGAAGGGTAACAGCTGGTTTGTGAGAATGATGGGCTTGTTGGACCACAGCCTCTAAGTCCTTGAAGCCTCCCATGAGTTGCTCTCATGTCTGTGACCTGCCCCAAACGATGTTACCATGCTGCATTATTCTCCAGGATGCTTGAGAACAAAAGAGCACTTATGTGATTGCAACAGGTGCAGCGAGGATGTAATTATGGGCACCACGAAACAATGCAAGTATTATCTTTACTTCCCAGCAAAAAAATATTGCTGAGAGCTAAAATGTCAGTTAGCATGAGGATTTGCAGCATAGCACGAAGCTATGTTTTTCAAGTTTGGAATAGGTTAGATTTCGGTTTGTATAAGGGAACCAAGACTATGGCTACATATTGGTCAGTCAATGATCAAGTCTAATGTCAGTCTGGCTTCATTCATATTCAAGAATTAATGAGTAGTAGAAAAAAGAGATAGTAGGGACAGACAAGGGAAGAAGAAAAAGTAGGTGGTGAGTACTAGGTCTGCTTAGCTCTCCAACATGGCACTGAGTTTATTGGTCTTTTTATCATATAAGTCATTTAACCATTAGAAGTCTTGGTGTGTGTGTGTGTGTGTGTGTGTGTGTGTGTGTGTGTGTGTGTGTGTGTGTGTGTGTGTGTGTGTGTGTGTGTGTGTGTGTGTGTGTGTGTGTGTGTGTGTGTGTGTGTGTGTGTGTGTGTGTGTGTAGCTATACTGGAGTTTAAACTTAGGGCTTCCTGTTTGGTAGACAGGTGTTCTCCCACTTGAGCCATATTCCCAGGCCTTTTTTGCTTTAGTCAGTTTTTTTTTTACATGATACCTCTTGCTTTTGCATAGACCAGCCTCAGACTTGCCTTCTAAGAACCTGGCATTACAAGTATACACTATAGTATCTTGCCTGATTTTGAAGTAAGGTCTCCCTAAAAAATGTTTTTGGAGTTTTAGGGGTTATACTTGACTCAAACAGTAGTTTTTCTATTTCAACCTCCTAAGTAGCTGGGATTGCAGGTATGCACCATCACACCTGGCTGAAGTTTTTGGTTTTTTTTTTAATAGTAACACGCAAGTGATGGTACCTTTTTTATTTTAAAGGGCTGTTTTAAGGCTAAACCAAAGAAGACCAGGTTTTCTATGAGTCAAAAAGAAGTACAGATAATTTTATACATCACACAATTTTCCAAGTCTAAGCGTGGACTCTCTGGCAATGTAAAGACAACACACATGCCATGTGAGAGTTTATATTAGGGAAACAAATTCCATTATTGTCCTATGACCTTGGCCTTTCTCTTCCTCCTTCAATAGCGTTTATTTTTCTCTTTTCATTTGGTATGCTCTTAACTTGATGATCTTGTTTCAGGCTTGTAAAGAAAGTCGGTTGATAGAAAAATCACATCTGAGTAGTTGATTTGTCTCCTCTCACATACTTCTTTGACCTGAGCCATAATGGAACCAACATTTCAAAGTTGCCTCTGGGAAGGATCAGATTATTATCCAGGAACAGGAGTGTGGCTGCAGATATGTCAAGCAAATACTGGACACAGCATCTTTCTGACATAAGTCAAAGCTGCCTGCAAGGTTAACTTTGGTCTGTGTTGGCTTTGAGGGTTTCTGGTGACACCTTAAATAGAATGAAAACAAACCCCAAAAGTTTTGGCTTCTAATATTTTCTTCAAGGTATTTAATGTTCCGAAGAAGTTATTGAATTAGAAGTGTTTGTTGTCAGGTGCTTGGGCCTTTCTTTCCTTTTATCATTATATGTTGTGTCTTACTTGCAATATATTTTTTAAATTAGACTGCAAAAGGTTAGTGCCTGGAATGCTTATATAAGTATTAGGTCCATTTTTTCTTTAGTCTGAGTTTATCATAAAATTTCTTGTTTCTAGACCAAAAAAAAAATCAAAACCAAAGAAAATAAAATTAAAAAACAATTACTTTTGACAGTGAGACCATGGTGGGGGGCTTTTGTTTAAGCTATCACATTTGTATACTGATTGACCCAGAGATAAAAGTTTAACTCTTGCTTTGGATGGGTCTGGACTTTATGTCATGAGATAAAAGCATTTGGTCTTCAGAGACTATTGTTGAGGACAGAGCACACACATCATGGTTGACATAGGAAAAAAACAAATTTGATTAGATTGCTCAATCTCCCACCATTTCTGCCTATACTCAATTGAATCCAGTTCAGTTTTGTGGCAGCCATATAGACATTGCCTTCATGTCTGAGCCTTTAAGTAAGAAAAGGTGACTTGAAAGAAATGAAAACATTAAAATACATATTTAAGGGTTCATTTTCCTAACATCACATTATCTGACCTTTTCCGCTTGAACCCTTAAATATGTATTTTAATGTTTTCGTTTCTTTCATGCATGTGTTTCTAACGCATTTATAAGATTATTTCTTTGTTGCTTTGTATGTCCCTCCCCCACAGTGTAACCCCCGCTTTCACTATATTTGATGTCAGTATAACATGTGGAAGAGATGGGGACAAACAAGTTGTTTAAGAATTCAGGTGGACCTGTTGCAACAATGAGAAGTACAAAATGTCATGTCAAAACCAGCTTTACAATGTCGGTGTGGGGGGGGGAGGGAGGGGGGTATGATTGGGTGGGGGGGAGGGGGGAGGCTGGGAAGGGAGGTGAAGGGTAAACAAAGGAGGAGGCTGCAATGCGTGGTAAGAAATGTATGCATTATCCTGCCCATGTAATTGTAACCCCTCTGTACAGTATGTTCTCAAATAAAATAAAATTAAATTAAAAAAAAAAAAAGAAAAGGTGACTTGAATCCCAGACCCTTAGGAAACAAAGACTGAGAGATACCAAAAAAATGAGTTTTTTCAATGTTATATTGCAAATCATGACAGAATAGGAAGGCTGTTCTTAGCTGAACATTATTCCTTATTC
The DNA here is from genome assembly GCF_024711535.1 of Dipodomys merriami. Taxonomy (NCBI): domain Eukaryota; kingdom Metazoa; phylum Chordata; class Mammalia; order Rodentia; family Heteromyidae; genus Dipodomys; species Dipodomys merriami. The sequence goes on from NW_027205603.1 coordinate 79,457,915, forward strand.
TTTAATATAGGGCTTGGTTTTTAGTAGCTCTTAATGTTCCCATGGAATAAATGGATAAAAGGATTTAGAAACAAAAATTCTTTAAAATCCAAACCATTATAAATTCCTTGTTATTTTCCTATGTATACAAACTAGGATTATGATGTTCGATGATAGCTGAATTATAAGTATGCATATAAAATACTTAGCTTACTCTGCATGTGAGCTGAAGCACAGTTCTGTTTTCCAGAATGGTAGAAGGATTCTGAGGCTGAATCTATGCAGTGTTTGGGGTGCCTTGAGATCTGACATCTACACAAGCCACAAGATATGCTACACCTGGATCCATTCATCTATCTAAAAGAATACATTCCTTCAACAGCCTGAGGTGGTCCAGTAAATAAAGCCAGGGAAACATGGCATTAACTCAGTAAGTAGGAGGCAACGAGAAATCTTGAATTTTTTTATTTAGGCACTTAAGAAAATAGCTGGAGAAAGATAATCATTTGGCATCTATTCATGGCACAGAAAATGTACTGGAGAATTACAGATCTCTGTAACAGAAACATTTCTGATAGCATTGCCTGCTGTGTTGAAAACAATGCTGGATGGAGATGAAGAGCCCGAATTCTAGTTCCAGCTCTGCCATTAATGGAGCTGTGCTTCAGAACTAAGTATTTTAGCCTTTCTTCTACCAATGAGTTGGTTAACTAAATAACATCAAAAGTCCCTGGCATTTTGAAATTATGAGGCTATATTTTCAGGGGAAATGTTTTTGGTCCACAGCAATGAAAATAAGAAGCTCTCATCCATTTTATAAAAAGGAGCTGGTGCCAATCAGCATTGAAAGAGAAATTAATTCCATTAGCATTTGAAAAATCTCAATGGCAATATTTGCTGAACAATGATTCTCATTGATGGTGTGAGTGGGCCATTGTGTCTTCTGCAAGCTAAACAGACACCACTTTATTCTTAGCAGCTGTGATCCCTAATTGGAAGGAAGACCGGTCCAAAAATGATGAACGGGAAATCATATCACAGTCTTGAAAAATCACTGTGAAGCTTTGAAGCTTCTGCTGCCCCCATTGCTGGTCCTCCCTTGGGTGTCTTCCTGAGGAATCTGCCCTTTTTAAAGACCTACAATGGCTTAACTTGTTCTTGGGGATAGGAGTATGAAAAGATTTCCCTTGCTGTTTTTACTACAAAAATGGGCAAACAGTATTTTCTAGATAGACCCAATTCTTCCTCAAAGTGGCGTCCACCATCCTTGAGCATTATGGAAACAGGTTCTATTCTCCGAATAAGGTAAACCAGAAAAGAATATGCTGATACTTTGATCAGATGATGGTATTCTAAGAGGTGATGGCTTTCTATATTTACTGAATAATATGACATCCTTTGTTTCATGCTTCTTTTGATTTGGAAGATCCTTAAACAGATGTCCCCAGATCTTGACTTTACTCCTTGATAGCCCTGCTCAAATTTCTCTCCAGGAAGCCTTTCTTGTCCAAATATGTCTGACCTCTACTGTAGTCCCTCTTTGACGCTCCTGATTTATTGTCTTACTGTTTATTTATTTTTTTCAGATTATTTGGTTCTTTCCAGCACCCTAGGAAGGGTAAGATCTTCTGTCTTTTACGTACTCTTAGATTTCAGGTTCTTAGCATAGAATGTGATACCGGTACTGTAACCCAGGCATGTTTGTTTGAAGACTGAATATTGAGTGACCTATAAGCAAGCATCCTAAAATACATTTTATGAATGGATGGATCAGTTATTAAGATCTGAGTCCTGAGAATTTCTGCTGGCCTTCTGATTCTTTTCATAATGGCAGAGCACAGAAGTTAATTGACCTGCCGTGGGATAGAGCCTTTGTGGATGCCACATTCTTCTAAAGTGTTTCCTCCATGTTGTGGTGATTTTGTCCACCCCAGTGGAAGAAGGCTGCTCCACACCAGGGGCCGTGCTAGTGCCGGCTGTAGTGTCCCTCTGGCAGATTGTTCTGTCTTTCTTTGATTTCTTCTATGTGGTTTTTCTTTTTGCATATCTCTCCTAAGCACTTCTTATTTCATATTCTAACAGTTCAGTGTGTTTGACTTGGTGAGGGCAAAATAATCTAGTGGCTCTTAACCTCATAACCACTGAACAGAGTTTTTAGAATTACAGAAATGCAGGTCTCATTCTAGACTCTTAAATCAGAGTTTCTGGAGCAGGGCTACATCCTAATAATTTCACTTATTCTGATGCCGTTTGACTAACCTACTGTGCCTCACCAACTCTCCAACTTAGCAGACTGGAAACTCAGACTCAGAGGTGGTGTATTATTTTCTTAGGGCTGTGATACCAAACTGCCACAAACTTTAAAGAAATGTGTCTGTCCATGGTTTGGCAGGGGAAAAATATAAACCTGGAAAATGATATGATCAGCATAAGTCACTCAGATCTTCTCCACATTAGACAAGGTAAGGATTCAGTAGTGTAGAAGAGGCCTTTTTCTGGGTAGACAAAGGAGACATGGTATAGACAAGGCCAGGTTATGACCCCATGCTTGAGCAGGGGACATGAGCGTGAGCAGGGGACATCAGCATGCGTCCAGACCATTCATTCCTGATAGTCCCATACCCCTGTGCTGGTCATCCAGCCGAGTCATGCTCAGATTTACCTAGTTGTTTTTTGACCCATCTTGTGTGGCCAACCCACTTTCATGTTCAGGATGCTGAGGAACAGGGAGAGGGCTCAGACACTTAGATGATCGAAGACAGGGGGAGGAACAGAACCAGCTCAAGAATTCTCTGGGACAGAGATGGAATAAACCCACCACTACAGGAAGAACGAGCGTTTACTTAGTTAGCATTGTATGATTTATAAGATGCTGTCTATGCAGGGTTTGTTTGTTTAATTTTTGTTTGTTTTGTTTTCTGTTGGTTATCAAGGCCTGGTCTCTGTCCCTAAGCTCTTTCAGAGCTCAAGGCTAGTGCACTCCCACTTTAAGCCACAACACCACTTTCTGTTTTCTGTGTGTTAATGAGAGATAAGAGTCTCATGGACTTTCCTGCCCAGGATGACTTTGAACTGAGATTCTCAGATCTTAACCTCTTGAGTAGCAAGGATTACAGGCCTGAGCCTCCGCCGTCCAAGATTTATATGCATTTTGATGTCTCATATTACTGAAATTATATTACTAAATCTAAGATATTATTTAAAGGTTGTATGTGGCCATAGGGGAGCATCTACCAAGGTCTTCCTGACTCGATTCTCAGCTTGTCTATCACCTCCCCAGTGTGTTCCTGTGAAAGCACAGAGATTCTATCACACAAGTGACAAGTACTTTGCGGAATACTGTCCCCAAACATCTTATTTGTCATCAGAAAGGCTGAGAAACTAGTATCAACAATTTCAAAGAGCTTATTATATTATTCAGAGCAACCACCAAAACAAAGAATCAAGTTGGAATTTTATGGATAGAAAAAGTAGACAAGATTAAGTGGCCTTTAAACACAGAGTACAGATGGAAATTAGAGCAAGAACAATAAAGTATATTTAGAAAATAAATCATATATGAAGACAAAAACTATACAATGTAGTTTTGGAGTAAAATCACTGTCCTAGAAACCAAGATACTCAGAAACTAAGTTGGGAAAGAATTGAATGATTCTTGCCTTCTATCTAGAAGATGGAAATGAAAGGTAATCTACCGGGAATATAAAAGAGGAGTTTGAAGAATAGTAAAAAAAGAAAACAAAGTATGATGTAAACGTGATATAGAAGTTTGTTTTAAAAATAGATGAATCTGGAAAGCGCTATGTGTTGAATTGTGTTTCCATACCAAGCTCAAAATAGATTATAACCTCAAAAAGGGATTATTAGGTAGTAGGTAATCTGCAGATAACAGTTAGTTAACAGAAGGCCTGCTGGTGGTGAGTGAGCTCTTAATCCAACATGTTTGGTATCCTTATACAAAGGGGAAATCTAGACACAGACATACTCATGGGGGAAGGCCACCTAGGGTTGGAGTCTTGCTACCGAAACCAAGGAACTTCAAGAAGCTGGAAGGCAGAACTGGAGCAGGTTCCATACCAGTATCTTCAGGGCCCTCTTCCAATGGACACACCAGCTTAGATGTAACGTGTGAAGAACCATATTCCTTCCTTATGTCAGCTACCAGATTGGTAATGAAACTAGAATTATAGGGGGTTCTTTGGTTTCTTATACATTTTTTTCTTACAAGAAACATTCAATGCACCTTAATGACGTCTCAACATTATTAAAGACCACTCACGACAGGCCTTTAACTGTAGCAAAAATATAAGAAATATGAGGGAAAGTATGCAAAATGGATTGTTGGATGAGAGGCAGAAACATTTTGTGATCTATATGAGGTCTATATTTGGAGTTTGCCACTGGGAGAATGTCGTGAGCTGGTGTTACAGCGATAACATTGGGGTTGATTCTGGGATTCGAATGTATGCTGTTTTCTGGATCCAATCAGAAGAGGGAGAGCTTGAAGAAACATATATCATGTCTGATACCGTAACTCTTCGATTCATATTGCAGGCATGGACCAAATGTTGATTAAGCAAAGGAATAAAATTCAAGCCAGATGTAATGTTCACTCAAAGAGGGAAATAAAACACCAAATCTTAAATACACACAGGTTTGAATATTTTAAAGAAATGATAAAAAAAAGTACAAAGCACTGGTAACTTATGTAATCAGGTATTTCTATGATGATGAGCGTGACCAAATAAAAATGGCTCGACATGCTATGCAAAATAACGGTTACTTTCTGAATCTAACTACTGTTTTGAGAGCTCTTTGAGAGCTCTAGTTGCAGCTGCTTTAGAAAAAGAATATTTTTCTCAGGATTAAAAAAAATTCAAGAAAAGTTTGGTTCTGAGGTCAATAAAACCCAAATGATATGACCATTTGACCAATCTAATCAGTGATTTGTGGAAAAAGAAAGACAAGAATATATTAGCATAGGAGAAATGTGAAATGATGCATGAATTGTATCTTGACTTTAGAATTCAGTCTATCATGGGCAGCTTGCCAACTGAACACTATGACAAGTTAAACTCAACTTTCTTTAGCATTATGCTGACTTTCAGCCCTTTAAAAATAGTATTCGAAATAATGTTTTTTTCTGATTTTGTGCTATGAAGGTGTATTTTTCAAGGAAGAAAATAGAACATTAACAGTTTGATAACTTGATTTATACCACGCAAATCTACTGATGTATGGTATATGAGCTTCAACTGTCACCTGGCACTTGATTTAGAAATTGTGGGTGGACTCAACCTGGCTATCTTTTCCCACAAGCAAGTTGTAATCTTTTATCTCATATCATCTGGGAGCTCACTGAGTTAAGTGCTTTGGATTTTAGTTCATCTTCATGGTTCCACCCATAACATAGTCTTAGACATTGAGAATTAGGGATATTCAGATTAGGGAAATCTGTGTTGAAGTATGTTTGCAATGCATTATATTTCAGTAGATATGGATAATTTGATGTCTCCTCTATAAACAGAGCAAGGAGAACAAGAATCTAGTAGGGCTGTGCTTTGTAGGGTTTCATTTATGTTCCAGGAAATATGTGTTTTGCAACAGAATTATTCTTTAGATTAGCAATGGTTGATTGAAGAAATGATGGGAGTCACTATATCCTTGAATATTGTGGCCCGGATGTAGTCTTGTTCAAAGGCAGAGGATTAAGAGTTATGGTTATCAGTAGACCTTGAATCTCTGGATGGTAAAGATTCTGTGACTCGCTGCTTGATTATTGCACAATCACACATTACTGCCTCAAAGTCAGAGAATGAGTTTTACCATAATTGGGAAACAAGTAAAGAAATGGTGAGCAGGAGCTATGAAGGCCTGGGCTCTTACTGCATCACATGTTTTGCTAAATGTCTACAAGGAAGCCTCCCACACCTGGACCACTGGGGCAATGGCACACAGTGGACTGTATGCTGAAGTTGGATTCCTTTATATAACAGGGGCAGGACACATTGTGAAACGTCACCCAAAAGTCTCATCTGAATTATGCTCAGATGGATGGAGCTGTGACATGTTGACAATAATGGTTAGCTTCCTGGGTCATATGACCTGAGTGAAAATCAAGGTTCATCCTGGGCTAACAGTCAATCCTTCTGAGGGCCAGCGTGTACCAGTCATTAGCAAAGAGGAACAGACTGAAAGGACTCTTGGCTCAGGTTTCCTATGAGTAGCTGCTGCTTTTAAATAGGTCCTGGAACCTTTGGTTAGAGTGTGGGAGATTATCTGGCTGTTTTTGCAAGTCTGATCACCAGCAATAAAATGACAGTGAAAGGGAGGAAGAAATGGCAGAGGCCAGTGGTGAAAGGGAGGGAAGAGGCAGCTACGGTAGGAAGTGGTAGAAAGGGAGACACATTGTAATTTTTTTTAAGCAAACCTCTTTAAATAAGCATACATTTTAGAAAATACTTCTGAGGGGAACACTTGCCAGGACGAGTGATGACAATTCAGGACTGGAGCTCATAAGAATGTGACTGGCTTAAAGGGAGAGACAGATCCCTAGTGAACTGTCAGGGTTTGAAAGATTGTGGGGTATGCAGGAGGTGCTCACTACAGATTGCTGAACTAGAGCCATCTGTGCATTTCAGGCAGGACACTTGGCCTAAGTGGAAAGAGTTTAAAGATTAAAAGCAGACACTTACCAATTTCAGAACAACTTCTCTGATGGTGGGATCTCCATGTTTTCAGCCTAAGGTTTTAAAAAAATATTTGCTTAATAATAACTTACATATGACATAACTTACATATGAATGTCACATGTAAGTTCTGGATACACACATATATAATATGAGGCTGTCTCATTGTATTTAGTTTGGGTATAAAGGCTTCATTTGCTGGTGACCATGTTAATTCAGTATAGACCCTGATAACTTGGACTCTGTGTTTTCTCCTTTGAATATCAACAACTTTTGCATCTCTTTGGTCTCTTTCTTTCTCTAGATGGGGGAAAATGGTTGTAATAAAGCAGTCTATAAAATTACTTCTGGTTTTTAAAATTAGTGTATATTGTAAACAAGGTGAAGGAGACTATACATTCTTCCAGTGTTGTTTTGAGCCCTGAGTCACAGACCTACTCAAGGACTACTTAACAATTGAGAATATTCCTGTTTAAACTATTTTATAGACTAGTTTCCCAATTCTGTGATTCCATACTAATCTGGGGACTTTTTAGTCTGAAAGTGATGGAAATAATCTCTGTCTAATGGTACATTTAGTGGAAAATGACAGATGACTAGTCTTACGTCTGACATATATATGTGTATATACAAACCTATATGTATAGAGAGTCACATTACTAACTTTAATAAAACTCATACTTCGATCATAATCAGAGATCTATACTTCTGCTAACAGTACCTAGAACATATCAGAACCTCAACATGGCTGTTTGAAAACATGAGTGTGTGAAAGAAAGCATGAATCCCAGGATGAAGTTTTAGTGAGCTTTGGATCCTGTCAGTTTTTATCTCATTCATTTTCTAACTCCTTCCTTGGTGACTTCAGGGGAAATTACCCCATTGTACAGCTCCTTTGAGCTTTTGTTTTCACTGACAATTCTATCGCAGCCTGGGGATATTTGGAAGAGTAAGGGAGGTGGAGATCAAGCTGCCTCATTAGGTTTAGCTTGGAAGCTCCCATTTGCTCATGGGTACAATAGCCCATATTAGTTCATTCTAGGAATTGATGGCAGGGGTTCTGTATTTTTGGCTCTTAATATTTACCACCTGGCTCAATTCTTGATCTTTTCTTCACTACACAATTTCCTTTTGCTCCACTGCTGCACTTTTTCCAACCTTTTCCTTTTGCTCTCCCTTTGCTTTCTGTTTCCATGTTGGAAGGAATCCTTTCGATATCCCTTGCCAATCTCCCACTTCATTTGAGAATCCAAATTCCTAACTCAACATCTCATAATTGCATAACGTATAGCGACATTTTCAATCCATTTATGTTTTAAATGGTACATCTGTACCAATATTGTTAGGGATTGCTTTTGGCTCCAGCTAGTATGAATTTGAACAAAAGTAAAAAGAGCTCTTTATCAATGAGAAGCTATGAGTAGTTCAGACTTAATTGCGTCACCAAAGAATGCTACCAGTAGCCCTAGTGTCTTCTGTATTCATGGAGACTTCCTTGAAATGTGATTTCCCTTTTCAAAAAATGTTATTCTATGGCTGCAAGTGATTACTCATTTTCCAGCATCAATTTAATAATATAGGTAGAATGAAAAGAAAAGGTGAAGGGCAAAGCTAAAAAAAAAATTGAGTCTCTTTTTAAAGAGCTTTCCCAGAATTCCCTCGTTTTGTTGCTCAATCACAACTAGATGGCCTACATACTTTAGTGGTAGAAGATTCTGGGTGGCACCTAGCTCTCCTTAGGTGATCCAGTATTCTCTTACTAAATATAGTAGTGTCCACCAAAGTTTTCTTATTTTTATTTTAATTAATGTATTTAAAAATATAATACATAATATACTTTAATATATTTGACTTTCATCTCAATGTACAACTACTCAACAAAGAAATACATATTTATATGCCTTTATGTGAAGTAAAATTGTTCTACTGCATCAAAACAAATACATCAGCAAACAAGTACACTGACAAAAAGAGTAACTAACTATCAAACATATTCGGCAAATTGGAACTGAATCTGGCTGCGTGATCTTCTACAAATTTGTCTCACTTGTCTTAATTCCTAAAATGGATGGAAGAATATCATTCTTTAAGCATGTGCTTTTTAGAAAAGAGAGTTGATGGCAAAGTTTATCTAATAAATTTTAAAAGGTCCATTATTAAAACAGCTAGAATGGAAGCAAAGTGAAAAAAACAAGAATGAGACTTTTTTAAAATAGTTTTAAGTTGATAAGTAATTTCAGAATTCTAAGACAATACCCATCCTACTAGAACTAAAATGTTCTTTATGTTACAAAGTTATGGCAATAGCGTATAATTAACTTTTATATGTTCTCACTGATAAGAAAAAAAGAAAAGAAAGTTAGTATCTCTGTGTGAATTCTTGGTGTAAAAATGTCCCTGCCCACTGGATTTCTAAAATCTCATCTTCCTCTAGTATTATAACTTTAATTTAAAAGACTCAATTAGTTTCCAACAAAATGTCAAAGACCACTTTCTTTAGTGATATGGCTGTCTATGAAAGATATTGTACATGTACATTTTTTGCTTTATCATAGAAAATTCTGATATTTCATAGCTCTCAGGAATAATGTTCTCTTAACCACTGAAAGCAAATTATGAAGATTCATGTAATATCATAATACAAGTATTGTGTTTGGACCATTTAGGATCTTATTCTGTATCTGTGGGGAAACTTATCTGCAAGTTCCTTCTTGTCTCTTGTCTTTCATGGGTCAAGGTTGACCCTAGGACTTTAAATTTTCATTAATTGATATGTCTGAAGAATGACTGAAAACATACAGCCATTCTAAGGCATGTATTTACATGCTGAGGCATATCACATCTACATTGTGAAATGTAACTTTTAACAGTGTATGAAAGGAGAAAAATATGTAACACATTTAAATGTATTTTTCAATCTTACAAGTGTGGACTTTAGCATAAGCCATGCACTTCACTTTCTAAAAGAGAAACCACACATGCCTCACATTCCCTTAGGAAGCTGAAATAAAAATAAAAGTGTCCATGGATTAGCCCTAATTCTCTTTATCTCAACAGATGACTAGGCTTTGTTAAAAACAGTTGGGGGAGGAAAGCTATTCAATGAGGAAGAACACACAGAGAAGAACTAAGAAACCAGTGCCAAACAAAATCTGACAGGTGATTTTTAATGTCGCAAGAAGTCGTATGTTATTTTCACTGAGTTTTGAATATGAATTATCTACAACAGTGGTGAATCATTAAAAAATGTTCATGGTCACTTCTCACTGACTGTGTTTTTGTGGTTTATTTAGGCTACATTACAGTACTAAGAATGTTTGGTAATTTGGTTGAAATCCAAGTATTCTTCTGTGTGTTTTTAGAGAAAGATAGCTTGAACTGGAAAGTAGCAGCTGAACAAATATTTGAAATTTGAAGTTGTGGTGGGTAGATGCAGAACCTCAGGTAGCTTTCAACAATATTGCCAGGGCAATATTGAATATTTAAAGCAATGGTGTGTGTGTGTGTGTGTGTGTGTGTGTGTGTGTGTGTGTGTGTGTGTGTGTGTGTGTGTGTGTGTGTGTGTGTGTGTGTGTGTGTGTGTGTGTGTGTGTGTGTGTTGGGAAGAAGCACATATGTTGAACTTGCTCTACAAGACTGGATTGTAGATATTTTCCTGTATTTCAAGGAACTGAATATATACATGGCATTTTCAAATATGTACATTTCCAGTTTGGTATTTTCCACCTCAATAAACATACCTGCGAAAATTCAGGCTAATTAGACCTCCAGCTGTATAGGCTATAACTTGTGCTCATTATGATTTACTATGTCCTGTGGTTATAATTTTCTATGGTAATAGTTTGATATATTTTACAATGCAGAAATAGCCAATGGAGAGGTCTCTGTCTTCACAACCATATTGATTGCTGAAATAAGAGTTATAAAAGCTTTTATTTCAAGCCAGGCATTGGTGGCTCATGACTTTAATCCTAGCTACTCCGGAGACTGAGATCTGAGGATTGTGGTTCAAAGCCAACCCAGGAAGGAAAGTTCCAATTAACCACCAGAAAACCAGAAGTGGTGCTGTGGCTCAAGTGGTGGAGCACTGGCCTTGAGCAGAAGAGCTCAGGGATAGAGCCCAGGCCCAGAATTCAAGCCCCATGACTGACAAAAAAAAAGGTCTTTTTTTTTTCAGAATATTTTCTCTTTCATGTTTGTGCTATCTACACGAGGATCATATTTACAAATAATCATTTTCTTAGATGCTCCTTACTTATTTAATAGCTGCAATGTTTTTATAGTCACACGTGACCATGTTTTTCTTTAATTAGGAAAAATTAATACATGCCATTAGGGAAAAATGTATTTGAAAAAAATCAATACTTTGAAAAAAATCTATAGTACTTAAAAGGTGGTCACTATTTACGGTTAATATCTGAGTGTGTTTCATCCCAGTCTCTTTTTTTGAAGAGAATCATTTATTCATTTATGACATAAATGTGAATATACACTTTTTTCTAGGATATTGAGTTAAGAGTTTAATGATTCACAGGAACAAGTGGCTAACAAAAAAGATAAATGAACGATGATTGAAGTTCTTTTTATCAAATCCTTTCGTAATGGATACCTTCTTTTAATTTCTACATTTTTGTATTTATAAGGAAATTTTATGGTCATTGTGATTTGTTCTACATTATCTCATGTTCCTGTTCTAACAAATACATTGAGAAGTAATTGCTCTATTCTTTAACTTTACTTGATAGAATCAAAGCTAAAAGTTTGAACTCAAATGTTAACATGCTTTTGATTATATAGTGTTCTACCCTTGGACTTTGGCTAGTTGTAAGTACTCTTGTAATCTCTGCCCTTGCTACACTTATATTAGTCATCTAGTTTGGCATCAGTGATAGTATAAACTCAAGAAGTCATGGGAGGTTGGTCCAAACCCTGAGAGTCTTGTGATAGGTGCACCTGAATTCCTGCAAGCAGATGGGGTGGGGGCTTAGACAGGAGTATGGACCTGCCATACTCCTACCATGAGCTCGCTAGACTCTTTGAACTCTCCAGCTTCCTGTGACCCTGCCCCCTAACTAAGATCCTATTTAGGCCCCACCACCTCAGCCACAATTTTATACCAGGCCTTCTGTCTCCTGACTCTCCTCAGGTCACCATGGTGTCCCTCTTCAATTCTCCATTAGAGTTGTTCTAGTTTGTTGAAATTGTTTTCCTGCTCTTTCTTTACTATTCTCATGGCTCGTTTTCCTAACAGTATTAAGTGCAGTTGAGACTGCACATTTTTGGGGAACATGTGTCTGCTTGCAGTAACCCGCTTTCTCATAAAGAATCCCAACCAGCCTCTCAAAATGTGGCTTCTCTGTATCTCACCATTGAATTCCTGTATAATGGCTGGCCCCTCCAGCCCAGAGGTTCTTAAGGAAATTAGTTGACCTCTTTTGATATTCTTATCTTATGAAACTTTCACAGAAAAGCAGATCTTGTGTTTGCAATTTTTATTCCATTATTTCTAGTAGCATAAAGTTTAAAAATTACACAAATCTTCAGAACCCTCACTTGATCAGTAAAAAGGAAATAATGGTGTCTTTTAGCCATAATGTGAACGTGAGCTATAAGTATGATCATAACTATAGAGTAGCTTACACCAGAAACTACATAGAAAATATTCATCACAGATATTTATGAGAAACAAGATAGTATGGAGAAGATACAGCTCCTACCAAAGAAACTGCTGATTAGCAGACCATTTGCTTATTCCCTTAACCTTGTAAATTAAGAGATAGAACCTTGCTTGGATAAAAAGATGGGCATAACTAAAAGACTTTACCTTTGTTTTCCAAAGACTTTTAGAGAACAATGATCCATTATAATTGTCCCTGAACCCCAATTAGCCAAACAGTAGCTGACTACTATGTGCCAGGAACACATTTAAATAGAAGAGATTCCCCCAAACTTTATGTTAAGACAAGAAATTATGAAACTGTAACAGGAAGGAGTAGGGGAAACATTAGGGCTCCTAGGCACAGATAAAAAAATTTTAAGTAAAGATCCAGAAGTACAACAAATCAAAGAAAAACTTGATAAATGAGATTGTATTAAACTTTAAAATTTCTGTGCAGCAAAGGACATAGTTAACAAGCCCACAGAATGAAGGATTTTTTACCAGCTATATGTCAGACAAGGGTCTAATATCCAGACTATACTCAGAGCTCAAAAATTTAAACCCTCAAACATTACACCCTTAAGAAACAATCCAATTAATAAATGTGCTAAAGAATGACTTAACAAGAGACTTTTCAGGAGAAGTAAAAATGGCCAATAAACACATTGAAGAAATGTTCAACATCTCTGGCCATAAAGGATGTGCAAATCAGAACAATACTGAGGCCAGGTGCTGGTAATCCTAGCTACTCAGGAGGTTGAGATCTGAGGACTGCAATTCAAAGCCAGCCCTGTCAGGAAAGTCCGTGAGACTCTTATCTCCAATTAACCACAGAAAACCAGAAGTGGTATTGTGGCTCAAATGGTAGAGTGCTAGCCTTGAGCTGAAGATCTGAGGGACAGTGCCAAGCCCAGAGTTCAAGCTCCACATCTGACAAAAACAAAAACAATAAAAAAACTGAGATTCTAATAAAAAAAAACTGAGATTCTACTTCACCTCCAGTTAGAATGGCCACTATCAAGAAAACAAATAACAACAAATGTTGGCAAGAAAGCAGTCTAAAGAGAGCTTTCAATATACTGTTCAACCACTTGTGAACTGGTTCAACCACTCTGGAAAACAGTCTGCAGATTCCTCAAAAAAATCTAAAGATAGAGCTACCCTATGACCCAGCAATTCTATTCCTGGGCTTTTATCCAATAGAACACAAACAAGGTTACTGTCAAGACACCAACACAGTCATGTTTATTGCAGCACTATATGTCATAGCTAAGATATGGAAACAGCTCAGATGCTCCTCAAGTAACCAATGGATCAAGACAATGTGGTATATATACATAATTTAATTTTCCACATCTATTAGAAAGGAAGATATTGCACCATTCATAAAGAAATGAAAAGACTTGGAAAAAATTATAGTAAATGAAGTCAGCCAGAGCCAGAGAAACAATACTTGCATGATTGCCCTCATTTGTGGTAGCTCAAATGTGCCTATAAATCTATAAGTAAAGATATTGATTGGTATACAAGTGGTTACAAATGAATTAACTGAAGCATAGTAGGCACTATGGAGAGCTCAAATGATATAATTTTCCAGAATAGCTACATCAAAGCCCAACAAAATAAGCAGCAGGAAAGAGATACCTGCAAGAGGGGAGTGGGGCCGAGGGGAGATGGTTAGATGAAGGAAGGAGAGTTGTGGTTGGAAATTCAGTCAATAATTCATTCGATATGCCACAAAATTAAGAAAAGCAAGGGAAGCGGTGGGTCGAGAGAGGATGAGAATGTTGAATCCAGAAGTATTGTATTCACAAACTGTTTTGTTAAATGTACAACTACATAAACAAAATAAAAGATTAAAATAATAAATGCTAGAGGCCCCCTTATGAAGATAGAAGAGTTCCAACAATGGTTTATCAAGCCAAGTTATGAAATCAGTTTTTATCTTCATTTGTTGAAGGTGCACTAGGTACATGTGTGAAACCATTAAATAAAGCCCATTCATATAATAAGTATATGATAACTAAAGAATAAAGGGAAAAGAAAGGTAGTTTTAAAGAAAAGATGGAAGTTGTAAAGGCTGGTGATAAAGGATGGAGCCAGCTACCTGGAAAGAATTAGGCAGGAGATTTCTGGAGGCTGGGAAGAGGGGGAGATTGAAAGGAGTCAAAGCAAGACATAGAGGACTCTAGTGCAAAAGGCAGAGGAGACAAGAAAATGGACTTTCACACATCTACCCCCAATACCGGTTGCGATTGTCCAGTTCTCAATGTACTCTTATGTAGTTACTATGTTAAACCATGCAACTGTGCCTCTCTGGGTCTGGGTCTGTCTTACTTCACTTAACATAATCCTCTCCAAGTCTTTCCATTTAGTGTAACTCTTTAGAAAGATGAAGTCAAAGCCTTGGGAACTAGGAAATGGATACTTGCAGTGGGGGGGGGGGGGAGGAGGGGAGGAGGGGAGGAGGGGAGGAGGGGAGAAGGGGAAGAGAGGGACAGAAGAATGAATGACAGAAATGAGTAGAATGCAGGCAAGAATGCACTGTACCCAGACCTGAGAAAAACAAGGGAAGGGGTGGGTAGAAGAGAGGAGGGAAATGTTGAAATGATGACACAGATGGAGATGTCCTGGGTACAACAATTACTTCATTAAATGGAGGAAACTTCAGTACTTAACCTAGAAGTAAGAAAAGTGAGGGAAAAGGTGGCGTGGGAGGGGTGGGAAGGTTAAAAGGGGGTGACACTGAGGCACCAGAGGCACGGTATTCATAAACGGCGCTGCTGAATGGCAACTCCTTTGTACAGCTCCCAAAAGAAAATAAAAATTAAAAAAGTGAAAGATCCTGTATTCCCGTTCCCTGTGAGTTCAGGCTGTGAAGTTTTAGTTTGCTCCCTGATGTAGGACACTTTGGTTTACAGCCACCAGTTCCCTCACGTAGCTTTGGTATGACAACGGTAACAGCTGGAAGGTGAGGTCTGCCCTCAGCCCCGTGAGGCCAGGCCTGTGCCTCTCTGAAGGAATTCGGTGGTGACCACCGTGCCCCACATAATGCCAATGCTCAAATGGCTAATGCATGAAATACCCACTTACAAACAGCTGCTCCTAACCGCTTTTAGGTCCTTGAATAACATTTTCTGACTAGATATCTCATAGACATGTCATATGTCAAAAATATTTTATGCTATGCAATCCCTGTGGACCACATGTATCTCACAGGAGTGTTTAAGGACTACTGATTTCAGTGGAGGGTGTGTTCTGTGTGTATATGTATACTCCATTATGTGTGCATAAAATATCTATATCCACCTCACCGACCCCACAGTGTAATGTCAATCACTGAGAACTTTGTCATTCCAAGCCAGTGGCTCTCAAACTTGGCTGCCTAAAGCAACCACAAGGGTCTGTAAAAATTATCAATGCCCTAGAGACCCCCCTCCCAGATCACTTAAATCAGAAAATCTGGAAGAAGGACTCTAGGTCATTTCAATGTGCACATGCATTTGAAAAAACACACACAAAAACCAGTCCTTTAGACTATAGGTTTCTTATTATGGGATATCCATTTATTTAAAAAACGAAATGGTCTATTTCATACAGGCTTACCTCTACTCTTGGCAATAACAGTGATTGTGAAGGGACAGGTAGAGAATGAGATGAAGTAGATACTGAACAAGAGCCAGCACTGGACGGTGATTCATCAACCAAGGGTACTTGATGTGTGTTCTGACATTCTGTTTGAAGGTACTTTCCAGCCTGCAGAGCAGGGAGGGAGAGGAAGTCCCTGAGCTTAGAAGGAGACAGGTGGGAATTCAGATAAAAGAAGATGTCTGGAAGGGGCCAATTGCCTCAAGAAATGGCTCCGAAATCTATGTAATGATTCCCTTTGACTATGACAGACACAGAAGGTAAGACTTCTGAGCCTGGGTCAAAAACAAGCAATGAGGAGCTCTTGATGCTTCAGGTTTTCTCACCCATAGTGAAGAATTCTTGTTGCACCTCTGAGGTGTTCAATGTAGACACAAATTATTATGCCCCATATAAGAAAACTGAGCTCACTCTAGAGTTAAGTGCATTCTAAACCTGTCCTAATAAAGATTGATAAATCATCTGAAAAGCTAACTAACCAACAAATAACATCAATGTTTTCCAGAAACAAAAGGTAAATTCTAAATGTATGTATGTCTCTAATCATGTGTGTACACACACACACACACACACACACACACACACACACACACACACACACACACACACACACATATACCTTTATGTCTTATACACTCACACAGATGCATACTTGTAGCCTACACAATTTCCAGGATCTAATAAAAATATTAGACATGTAAAGAAATAACAAAATTATACCATTCAACCTACTGCAAAGAGAACATGCCAAACCCAAAGATGGTAAAGATAATAGAATTTGAAGATGAGGATTGCAAAACATTTATCATAAAGTTATTATAAGTACATTTTAGATTTGAAAGGAAGCAAAAGCCTGTTGAAAAGTGTGAGATATTTTAAAAATGGAACAATACAGGAAGTGAACATTTCATTAGAGGAAATTAATAACAGATGAACACTAAGACAGAAAAAAATGTTTGAACTTATAAGCTTTTCACCAGCAATTATGGAAACTGGGATTAGGAAAGGAACATGTCAGATTGTTGACAACCCCAAATCTGTCTCTCTTCAGACCAACAAAAGGTACAGAGATTGTGCCAGAAAAAGTAGCTCAGGTGAGAATACCAGAGAAAGTCTAAGAGAGAGTCCTGTGGGAATAAAAAATGATGGTCAAAAAATACTAAAAATTGGGGGGGGGGTGTTACCAGAGTCTTAATTTGGCAAGATTGCATGAAGGCAGCAGAAGCTGCCGTGACTAGACAGAAGACCCAGATCCTGTGTATATGTCTTCCCTTCCTTCCCCTCTCCCTCCCTCCCCTGCAGTCCCCTCCCCTGCCTTTTCCTGCCTTCCCTTTCCCCTTTCTTCTTTTCTTTTCTTTTTCCTTTCCTTTCCTTTCCTTTCCTTTCCTTTCCTTTCCTTTCCTTTCCTTTCCCCTTTCTCTCTCTTAATGTCCTTAAGATCCACACATCAAAACACTGGCAGAACAGTTCAACATTACAGAAAACTTCTGGTATAGCTTAAGGAAAAGACAGAAAAGACCAATGCTTCAGAGAAATACACCGTCATTAAAAAAATGATTTTTGATGATGCTGTCTTTTCTTTAGGTATGGTATATTCAAATGTATATCTTTGGGAGGGATTGGGGGAAGGTAGAGAATTCAAGGGCTTAGAAAGGGTGAAAAGGTGCATCAGTGGAGCTCACTGGACATGGATGCAAGTGAACTCTACAACTCATGGGTGGAGATAGAAGGGAGAGACTGGGAGAGAGTGAGGAAATGGAAGACACTAGAAAGGAAGTCATTATCAGACTCATATAATTGTAATCCCCCTGTACATCACTCTGTACATCATTTTTATAATAACAAAGTAAATTAATGTAAGAATTAGAAATTTAAAAATAAAATGGGGTTCCTAGCACATTAAAAAGCCCCTAGATATAAATCATATAATCAAGATATAGACAAGAAAGAAGCATCAGTTTTTGTTACTGTAAGCTGCTACACAGTCGTTTTATGAGGCACCAGAAGTTAGCTCCACACAAGGATCAGCAGCTACAGGATAAGCAGTTGATGCTAACTTCCACAGAGGCCAGCCGAGAGACTCCATCTCCCCTTCAACAGGGAAAAGGGCAGCTGATTTTCATATAACATCCCCATTCCAGATGCTGGCCTACACTTAGTTGGTTTGAGTGAGACACACTGCCAATCAATGTTGTAATCCACGTGGATTTCTGGCGCACTGACCTGCACTGACAAAGTGGTTTTCTGATAAGAAGGGGATTTCAGAAATGGAAAAAGGCCGCAGGCATACTTAGGAGAGGTAGTAGCTAGCTGATCAGGTCCCTCAAGCCTAGAGGTGAATGGAAACAAATGAAAGGCAGGAGTAGTTTTTTTTTTTTTTAATCCTCTCAAATAGTAGCATTAGAGACATCCTATTCTTTACCTTAACATGGGGTATCATGTCCAGGACACACAATCAATGCAACCTTAAAGGACAAAGAGGGGGTCTCAGGAGACACAGGTTCTTTCTCCTATTAGAGGGATGACATGGCTGTATCTGAGATTTCATAGATGTAACTGGTCCCAGGAGAGTCTTTCATCTCTAGCGTTGTTTTGAGTGTTGTGGCCATAATATTAATAAACAGTTTGTTTTTCTCATTTTAAATTAACTTTCAACAGACAATAACACCTTTCATTTGCCATACCTGGTTGTACCACTGTCGCTGCTCCATCCTTAGCTGCTACTGCCTGTCCACTTGTGTTAAAATGACTTTTGTCATTATATCTAGAAAATATTTTTACTACTCTTCAATGTACTGTCATTATTCTTCAGTGTTTTCTCTATGTTACTCAGTTTAATCTTAGCACCAATTGGTGAAGGAAGTAAGTGTTCAGTTTGTATTTTACTGATGAAGAGTGCAGTCTCTGTCGCGTAAGCAGTGTGGCTCTGAAGAACTCGCTCTTAAATTGCATCTCAGTCATACCATCCATCACACAAGGCTAGAGACACTGAATGGGACGTCATCAGCATCAGGTCCAGCCCACAATAGGCATTAAGCAGCTGCAGCTGTTTTCATCATTGCTATTTAGTAATCTTTTGAGTCAATTAGGAAGCCAAATTATAAGGAATGCAACTGACTCCTGCAAGTGAGCGCGCCACCAGTCAGTAGCAGAAGGATTTCACCTTTAATCTGCTGATTCCCAGTCCTGAAAGATCTGTCCTCTGCCTGCCCTTTGGGGAAACTAAGAAAGAGAAGAAGAAACAAAACAAAACAAAAAACAAAGACAAAACCAAAACCAAAACAAAACACCTGCCAGTAGAGGAGAAAGGAAGATGGTTTGACATATTTTGTTAAAAGAAAAACTTAATTATTTTTTCCTTGTGGATGGCCTAAAGGTTTATCTTATGTCATTTTGGGAATTCTCTAGTACCATTCACTGGGATTTTTATAAAGAAAACATTCTATGAGCATCTTCCTCCAACTCTATTCTCTTATCACAGAGAAAAAATAATGTTTGGTATTCTAAAACAAGGCTATCTGAATCTTCATCCAACATTAGATACACTTTTAAAGTAAAATTTGAAGCCATGATTTAAACTGGAAAAATTTTCACCTTTTGGCACAGTTTATATAAAGCACAATAGTTTTAAGAGCAGATATGAATGCATTTTAACAAATTATGCATGTAGCCATGCTAACACTCTAATTAGGAATTCTAGACCAAGAGGAGCAACTTTTCAGGGTTATACCACTGAATTTAATTACCAAAACTTGATGAATTTTGCACTTAACATTGCAAGCTGAATTGTGTGAATTACCTTTTAATAATGTTCTTTATATTATAAATGCAGCACAGAAGAAAATTCCCTTTACCCTAGGGATTTATTTATCAGTGGAGATTAAAGTACTAATATCACTTACGGTATAAATTACTTTCTGCTAATTAATGAGTTACATGTAATTTGATACATGGTACAATAATGAAAAAAGTATTCAAAAATAAGAATAGTCATGGTAACAATGCCATGCACTGTTGAGGGACAGAGTAACTAAAATCCTCACATACTACTGCAAAACTGAAGAGTGATACTTCTAGTATATGTATGTGTGTGTGGTATAAAGCATACATATTTATTTATGTATAAATTATATATGTGATATAGTATGATACATATATAACATCACTCGGCAGCTTCCTGAGTGGGTATGTATCTAGTAAAAATGGCTTTAGTGTCTATTAACTAAAACATATATAAGTTTTATAATACAAGTAAATGACAAATGAATTCCTATGACAAGTTTCACAAGTACATCTCTATGGAAGCAGGCAATTTCTTCTGTATTGTATTCTTTAAAAAAATGAGACTTATTAAAATGTAATTCATACAATAAACTTGCCATTTTATTAGTATAAAACTTGTTGAGTTTGGGTAATTCTGTGCACTGTGTAACCCCCACGAGTGATCATGACAAGGAACAGTTCATCAACCTGAAAAATCCCTTTATTTCTCTTTGAAGTCATTTTCCTGTCTCCTGACTCTTGGTAGCTGGTGATCTGTTTCTTTTGCTATTACCTCAGAATTTTTTTAAAGAACATTATTTGTGTACTCTGTTACTGAGCAGAATATGTTTCATACTTGCCCACATCATTATTTTAATCCATATTTTCTTCCTTTTTCCTATCAAATTATATTTTAATTTGGCCATTTAGATCTGAAATTTGATTCCTCTTTCCTCACCACCTAAACCATACATGCAAGAAGGAGATTCAAGGAGTCAGATTCATTTGTATTTAATTTAACTCCTGTCTTTCTTTTTCAATAAATTGAATAGAAAGGTTGTGTGTGAAGATTAAGATAACAGTTATAATTTATTTTGATACAGCATCTAGAATGCCATTATTGTTGTTACATCTTTTAGTTTTAAAGCTTGATTGTTTTCTGCCGCTGCCTCCTTTTAAAATTAGCATACATTAATAATAAAAGCTTGATTTTGAAATTCAACCTCTTTTTGGCCTACATTTAGTTTAGGTTATACCCTTCAGCTTTCTTTTATCAAATTATTTTAATAATCAACATAGTCTGTTTAGATTTAAAATGTTCATATATGCTTTCATGAGTCCAGGAGTTCTTTGGGAAATAATGGCAATTGTTAATGTCATAATATAGTATTGAGACAAGCTTCCATTGTGTGGAGGGAAGTTTCATTTGAGTCTTTTTTTTAATAGAGGATAATTATTGCAGTCTAACCTTTTTATTCAATAATACAAATCTGCTAGTGACTGTGAGTCCACTCTGCTAAAATGCAAAGGTCTATTTTGTTTTATAATTTTTCTCAGCTATTGTCTTCTCTAATATTTTAATACGCCTGTTACAGTCGGGCACACATTCATTTTTTAATTTCTTTGTATTTCTATTCTTGAATGTTTAAAACATAAGTAATTATAAGCAGAATTACAAGGAAAACGGAATGGTATAGAATCTGAGAAAATGTCCATGGTTAATAAGATGACATCAATGGCTGGATTAACTATGAAGATAATGAAATTTCAGATTCACTTTATAATTTCAGGCGTTAAGACTTAGGATAGGCTACACGTCTGCACGCTTGCATTTCTAGTCTCTTCCTATAAGGCCACCACAGACATGCGGGAGCTCCTCCATCAGAACTTCATCTAATCCCAATTACTTCCCAAAGGCTTCAAAATCACATTAACTGTAAATTTGGGGATTAGGTTTCCAATCAACTTTTGGGAAATTATTTAAAACCACAATCCCCTCTTACACTTTATACCTCATGTTATTCAAAGTGCCCAGTAGTATCTAAATACTACTTTCCTTATTTTTTGCAGATTTTTTTGACTTCTCAACACCAATGGGCTACTGTGGGAATTAATATGTTTTTCCTACAAGGTGTTATCAGGGACCTTGATGAAATTCAAAAGTATGTCTTTCTCTCTTGGTGTTGAAACCATCTACCCTTTCTTTGAACAAAAAAGAAAGTAGACTAGTGATTGATAGAGAACAATTGGTTAGGTGCAATTTGAAAGACCTGAAAATGATGTCACACTTCTGTGAAGCTTTCGCTCTTCTGGTCCTTTCTCTATTCTCATGTCTCCTCAGACCTGTCTGCTCCTCTCTCATGGTTAAATTCATGCCTGTAGCTTGGCTAGTCAGCTTCCAAAGAGTACATATTTTGTTCCTTTTACCTGTTCCTGTCACTTCCCAGCCTGCAGATGTGTAGAGTTGAGCCCCTTGACATTGGTTCCCATGGAAACCCAACAGGGAACAGGAAAGAAGTCCAAAATTATGCCTCTTTCAGAGGGCAGGATCCATTAGGCATGGACATGTGACTTTGGGTTCCACCTCTTGGTGATTTTAAAGCAATGAACCTAGGCCTTTCCGGAGTCTGACTCATGCTTTTAAAACGTAATAAGAAAACACTTTCTGAAAAACAGGTTGTTCTTAGACTGCATTCATCAGTAAAAGTAGGCTTTAAGATTGCACACTACTTAATATAATTTTTTCCAAGTCTTTCCATTTCCTAACAAATGGGGTGGTGTCATTCTTTCTGATGGAGGCGTAGAAGTAAGCCAGGCCCAAAGAAACATAGGTCCCATGGTTTCCCTTATTTGCAATAACTAGTATATGTCTGAGATAATCTTACCAGGCAAGCAGAAAAGGTCAAAAGATATGTACATATGACCATGTAAGATGATGCTAAGCGAAATGAACCCCAAGAGGTTTTTTCTTTGTCGCTGTTGTTTTTAATGTGCTTGTCATTTTTTGGTTTCTTTGGTATGTTTGTTCCCCATGGCATAACCCCTGTTGTTACTGTATTTGTTTCCAGCGTCCTGCATCTTGTATATGCATTTTTCTAATTTGGGGAGGGGAAGGGAAATAATAAAATGCTGAAAAAAGGATACAGTTGGACCCATTGTAACAATGAGATGTACAAGACACTATGTTGAAAATGAACTTTATAACTGTGCGGGGAGAAATTGGGGAGGTAGGTAGGGAAGGGATGGTAGGGGAAAAACAAAGGAGGGGGTAACAAGGCTTGAGAGGAAATGTACTCATGACCTTACTTATGTAACTGTAACCCCTCTGTACAGTATCTTTACAATAAAAAATATTCTAAAAAATAAAATAAAATAAAGATTGTGCACTACGAGATGAATCCTGCTGTCATTTGAAAGCTGACATGGACTTGAGGTACCAGCTCAGTATGATATGTGCAGAGACACTGCAAAGAGTTCCAGGAGCTAGGCTTCTGTTTGGTTTATATCTTTTTCTGGAGATCCTTCTCCATTACTTTCACATGTCTGACATAGAATGAATGCGATGGAGTGTTATATATGGAAAAGATCACAGAGGCAGGAAGGTGGACTATTTCTGAGGCTGATGAGACGTTTCCATTCATAGAATTGAATCCTGTCAGCAGTATTTGAAAGTAGATAATATATTATCTCCAGGAAGAGATCCTCCCCACCAATATTTTTGGTACATGCACTTTAAAGTATTTGCATTTTCCTATTTGTGAGTGTGTGTGTAAGCATGTGTATATATCGAGCTAGATACAAGCTACAAAGTTCATAAGAATTAGATTATGTTATTGTAAGATCTTTCTACCTGTTAAAATGACAACTTAGTATTTCATAACTTGGATGAACAAAATATATTTATGCATCTTTTACTCTTGGAAAATATTCCATCCTATGTGCCTTCTCTAATGAATTTAACCAAATCTTTTTGATATTTAATTATATTCTTTTCCTGATACTTAATATTCTTGGTCACTTGTGTCTGTATTTGATCATTTCTTCCAAGAAAATAATCTGAACATGAATTACTAGATCAAAGGGCATGGTTATTTCTAATGATACTTAATATGTTATTGCCAGGTTGACCTGAAGAAAGATTACAAAGTCTTGCATTACTCCAGTAGTAAATCAGATTTCCCTTTCACTCACATTTCGCTAACCTACTTTCATTTTTAACCTTTAATACCTGCAAGGTAAAAGATTATATCTCACTTTAACTTTAGTTTTCTGATTAGAATTTTGAGCAAAACTTGAGAAAGACAGAACTTAATTTTGACTAAAATTAGGAAAGTGTAGATGATTGTGTTAGCATCCACGATGTATTCTGAAACAGGTTTTTTGTTTTTTGTTTTTTTTTGGTTAGTCATGGGGCTTGAACTCTGGGTCTGAGTGCTGTCCCTCAGCTCTTCAGCTCAAGGGGAACATTCTACCACTTGAGTCACTTCTGGTTTTCTGGTGGTTTATTAGAGATAAGAGTCTCACAGATTTTCCTGCCTGGGCTGTCTTTGAACCGTGATATTCTAATCTCAGCTTCCTGAGTAGCTAGGATTATAGGTGTGACCCATCGGCTCACACAAGTTTTAAATCAAGCAAATTGTTATAGTTGTTTATGATATTTAGTGTATCTGTTTTTTCCTTAGTTGAATCATGCTGGGTATAATTATAAAAAGATACAGTAGGAGAGCAATCTTTTTTGAAAAGAACCTCTGAAGCCAAGTTTGAAAGGTGTCCCTCATGATCCATGTCACTTTGATTTGATTGTAGTTTTTATAATTATCTGAATAGAATTTGAAACTTATATTGACTGGAGACACTTTTTTCCCCTCGGTATCATAGAACTATGCATCAGAAAATCCAGAGAACTGAGAATGTTTATTGAGTCGTCACACAATTCATGCATTTATTTATTTATTATCATCTTCAAATGATTGCACAAAGGGGTTTCAATTTAACATGACCACTTATGTGAGTAATGCATCTTAACTGGATCTACCCCTTCATGGAAAGGATGCCAGACTTGACACATTCTTTTTTCAGTTTTGAACATTGTTTTAATCTGATATCAAAAACATGCAAAAGTTACAGAGTGGTATACTTTGAGAAAAAAAAATTAT
This sequence comes from Dipodomys merriami, assembly GCF_024711535.1. Lineage (NCBI taxonomy): Eukaryota > Metazoa > Chordata > Mammalia > Rodentia > Heteromyidae > Dipodomys > Dipodomys merriami. Next base: position 79,482,808 of record NW_027205603.1, read on the forward strand.
ACTACCTAGAAGAAAACTTGAGTTTTAACGCAGAATTCAATCTGTTAAAATATATGTTTTAACCGACCAATTCACATTTCTGGCTTTCAATTTTATAATTGGCAAATGAGAGTGATAAACTCAAGAAATATTTAAACTCAGTAGATACTCACTTTATTCTCTTGCTCAGGCAGAACATTCTCAAGGAATGCATTTCATCAGATGTCACCAAAGTAACCATAAATTTAATATTTTCAAAAAATTTTGTGAAAAACAAGAAGTATTGAGTAGATCATACATATTTTACACATATATCTACTTTTCCTAACTTTTGATCTTAAAGAGAAGTAAGGAAAATACGTCCTCAATGTGCTTATATACTTGACAAATTGGAGGTATATAGTTGGTGTATCTAAGATTTTAAAAATACCTCCAATTTTAGTTGTGCATTGAGAGAATTCTAATGAGATTAGTTATCTCTGAATCTTTCAGTATGTATGGAGTTCAGTAGACTCCTCTTTGAAAATTTAGTGCTTTTGTCTTAAGTTTTTTTTTAATTTAATTTAATTTAATTTGTGAACATACTGTACAGAGGAGTTACAATTACGTGGGCAGGATTTGTCTAAGTTTTGAAATCACAAGAATCCCCATTCACTAAGTAGAAGGGAAATTATGAAGAAAAGTAGGACTATCCTTCCCCCGCTTTTATTAACATCAATTAGTTGTACAGTACATGACTTGTCCATATATGAGTATACCTTGATCAGACTGACCTTTTCTGTCACTCTTTCGATTTCCTCTCTTCCTAAACAATAAGATTTATTTATTCCATATACATAAAATATTTTGAAATAGTTTTCAAAAGGCTGATTTGTCCTCTATATACATGCTGATGAATATTCAGAGGAAAGCAATTTTAATGATGATCATTAATGCAAAGCATCTATTGACCATTAGTCCGGACTCTAGGAATGTTATCAAATATGTACTTCCTTAGTCAAAACCATACTAGTCACTATCATAGCCATAGAGAAGTTGAAAACTACATAGAAATGCTGCTGCAGTGTTGTGCTAAACATTGGCCTTGCACTAAGAACTTGGAAAAAGAAATGATGAAATCTGGGCTGAAGTTTTATATTTAAAGCTGTCTCTTCTTAGGGAACACACTGCAGCCTGGATCCTAAGACAGGAAAAGAAAAGTATGTGGGTCTAGTTGCTCTTACGACCTCGCAAGTCTAAACTCTTCTTCCCTTCATGCTTTCCCTGTCCATCCCTGCATTTTCTTCTACTAAGGTGTGTAGTTCTGAGTTCTAAGGTCATGAGAGGCATAGCCAAGCTGGGGAGTTTCCAGGGAAGGACTATCATATGATGAAGGAGATCAAAACACAGAAGTAAAGGATACTTCAAGTTGGAAAGTAGCAAGTTGGAAAGTAGTTGAAAGGAGTAAAATCAATAAAGTTGCATGCCCTTTCTTTTCTGCCATTCTCTTTTCCTTTTCCTTCCAGGCACATTCTTAGCTATGCTCCTAGGTTTTCCTATTGCAAGGTATGGTTCTGTGAATGAGTTCTTACTAATGAGATGTGGAAATAAGTTATGGATGCCACTTGCTGGTCTAGTCCATAAACTTCCCAGTCAGTCCTTCACATTTAATTGTTATCTTCTCTACTGGTTGCATGTGGCAGATTCCAAATACTGTGAGGAGAGATGGAAAGGGATCTGGTAAGCAAAAGATTCAGGAGAATCTTACGCACTTATTTATTATTTCTTTTTCTTCTGTTCACTTATTTATTCTTTTATATAATGGGAGCCAATGTTATCCTTCACCAGAATACATTTAATAACTCTGTTGGGAACAGAATTCCCAGTTCAATGGAGTAACTCTGTTACAAATAGAATTTTTGATTGAATGGACTGTAACTCCAAATCAGTGCCATCAAATAAATTAACCTTAAACCTGTCCATTTAGGAAAAGAGCAACACAAAGCAATAGCATACAGGTTTGGAAGCAGTCACTGGTTTTCAGCATGTACCCAGTCATTTGGTATATTATGCATGGCATATTTGTGTGGTTATACAAATTCCAGAAGGTCAGTGCCTTCTTTTTTTTTTTACTCTCTTTTTCCCATCCTTGCATTCTGATGCTTACTGTGCCTTTGTTAATCTTCACAAAGAGATGCTTCTGGAAACTTCATTGCCTCTTTTGTCTCTCCTCTGCAGCAATGGGCTAAATGTTCTCTTGAATGTCAGGGATTATTTATGGCCAAGGCTTCCTCAATGTCAATTTGTCCACAGAGAGAAGTACAAGTCCAAGGGCAGGCTCTGCTCTGGATGCCAGACCTGACTCCCATCAGCAATAATGAGCATGGCGCGCAGTGTGTGGGACTGCTGCCTTTTCTGGACCATTGCAGCCCAAGAGGAGCCTTTTGTCATCCATCACATCACTACCCACTCTGCTTACTCACTCTCTTCTTCTCTAAGTGACTTTCCACATCAGAAAGTGGAAACATTCCATGGTCTGCCTCCAACCAGATTCTGGCTCTTTTCAATCATAGCGATGCAGCCTTTAAAAACCTACAGGCAAAGTTTGCTTTCCCTGCACACAGGACAGGGTTGGGGGACCTATCCTCATAGGAAGGCCAGGTAGTGACTTTTGAAATGGCTAATTGCAATACTTTACAGTCCAGAACTCTTGACTGCTTTGGATCTAGCACAATACCATGCAATCTATAAGGTAAACAGTTGATCCTCCATCATCTTACCCAACTTCTTGCTAGACCCTTCACATTCATTCAATATCTGAGACAATCTTCAAATCTGTTGGCCTGATACACCTACTGGATTTTGTCTTTTTTTTGACTCCTCAGCTTTAGAAAGCTGTCCTATGTGTGGGCAAACCCTTACTTATTTGGACTCAAAAGCATCCAACTGTTTAATCATGTCTGTAACTAACAGGTGTGTTAGCATAAATGGATTTTTTTCTGATCATATATGTGCTCTTCAGATTTGCTATGGGAGTTAATGGCTGGGAAAAAACAGGGACCACAGGAATATAAAGGTTTTGATTTTTGATTTTTGATTTTCGTTTTCTTTTCTGGTAAGCAGCTATGATGGAAGCTGATCAGCAGGGCAGTGGCATGGGTATGTGGGTGGGTGTCCAGCACTGCAGGGCATTGGTCCTGGCAGCCAGGACTACAGTGGGCAGTATCCTGGATTGGTCCTGTGGCATATTTTTAAAATCTGCTTTCTCAAACTTGGTTACAACCGGATGCCGATGGTTCACGACTCTAATCCTAGCTACTCAGGAGGCTGAGATCTGAAGATTGTGGTTCAAAGCCAGCCTGGGCAGGAGAAAGTCCTTGAGACTATTCTCCAATTAACCACCAGAAAACTGGAAGTGGTGCTATCGCTCAAGTGGTAGAGCACTAGCCTTGAGCTGAAGAGCTGAGGGATGTACCCAGGCTCAGATTTCAAGCCCAATAACTGACATAAAGCAAACAAACAAACAAAAAAACACCCAAACTGATTATTTATTGTCTACAAGCTAATCAACATCCTTTTATTTTGAATTCTCTCCAACCTAAATCCACAATAGCAGTGGTTCTCAGTTGGTAGTGATTTTACCCCTGAGGGGGAAATTGAGCTATGTGTAAAGCATCTGAAGATGGCTTGGGTTGGAAAGAGGGGCTGACATAGGGTGAGGAGGGACCAGGGGACTCATCAGTGTTCAGGGAAACCCTCAAATGTCAATAGTGCTGAGTCTGAGAGAGCTTGCAGGAAAGATAGCTCCTATGGTCCAAATAAAACGTTTCCTGAAATAGGTGATCTTATAAACACTGTTTGGTAATAAAGGAGGAAATTTAGTTAGTTAAATGAAACACTTAGGAATGAATACCAAACTTGACTTCATTAGAGAAAGATTTACGGCAGGCTAAATTTTCACATTCTTTTATTTGGAAAATGTTTAGTGTACCTGAAGTAAAAGGTCTTTTCCCCTTTATCTAAAACTTTAGGTATAGTTATCTAAAACTTTAGGAATAGGTATGGCTTTCTCATAAGGATAGTTTTATCTATCATTATTTCAGTTGTATTAAGTCACAGAGTCACAAAAGAGGATATGGATATGTTGTGTGTGTGTGTGTGTGTTATGTATACATTATGTGTGTGTGTATGCATGCAATATATCTTTATCACAGGGATTTGATCTGTGATTTTGCAGGTGAGTTCAACATTGTGGATCTGGTGTATGATGCTATAGCATGTCTAGAGAGCAATCAGGAAGGGATGACTGTAATCAAGCTAGGATGACAATGGTAAGTGGGAACCCATAAAGACAGATTGAAATGTATGTATGTACTTACTTGCCAGTCAGTGTCTGAACATATAGCTGCACAAATAAGTCTGACTCAAAAGTCAGAGAATGCTGCATGCTGGCAGCTCATGTCCAGTAATCTTGGCTACTCAGGAGGCTGAGATCTGAGAATTGCAGTCCACAACTAGCCTGGGCAGGAAAGTCCCTGAGACTCTTATCTCCAATTAGCCATCAGAAAACCAGAAGTGGAGCTGTGGCTCAAAGTGGTAGAGCACTAGCTTTGAGTAAAAGGGCCCAGGGACAGTGCCTAGGTCCTGAGTTCAAGCTCCACAAATGACTAAAAACAAACAAACACAGAGAGTTTCCATGAGTATAGCTCCTTTCATGCTGAAGATGTGTGAACTAAAGCATGAGCTCTCCTCTCCACACACTCAATATCCAAGTGTTAGGACCTCCCTAGAATGCTTGCTGTAGTGGTCCTACCCAACAAAGACAGACATGAGAGCACTTAGGATCCACTCATCTCCAGAGACTCTGAAGTGCATGGGACAGCTTGGTAGCTCCTTGTGTAAGACCAGAGACCAAAATAATTCCTCAAACTCTTGGCTTTGCGTACTAGACTCTCACCTTCACTTTCTGAGTTGCCTTCTTTTTATTTAAATACTTTTATTGTAAAGATACTGTATAGAGGGGTTACAGTTACATGAGTAAGGTCATGAGTACATTTCCTATCTAGCCTTGTTACCCCCTCCTTTGTTTTCCTCTATTATCCCTTTTCTCCCCACCTCTTGAACTCCTCCCCCACCAAGTTGTAAAGTTGGCTTTCAACATAGGCTCTCATTGTTACAGTGGTTCAACCTGTATCCTTGTTTCAGCATTTTGTTATTTCCCTTCCCCTCCTCAAATTAGAGAAACGTATATACAAGATTCAGGGCGCTGGAATCAAATAGTGAAAACAGGGGTATTCCATAGAGGGGAGAACATAAAAAAGAAAAAAATTGACATAGTACATCAAAAACAACAGCAACAAAGAAAAAAACCTCTTACATCCCTATCTCAAGGTTCATTTGTCTTCTTTCTCCTGAAAGGTAACCATGGTTTCTGGTTATAGTGTTCTCAGGGGTCCTTAACAAGTCTTTTCAGTTTGGCTATGTCTGTTCTTTTCACACCAATCTGGTGGTATCCTACCAATTTGCTTAAAAACTTTGTTACTTTTCTGGGGATGTTACTGAGGGTTCACTGGACTAGACAAAAGCTATCCCTTGTAGAATCCATGTCCTTAAGATACCATTTTCTTTTCAAGAAAGGGAAGGGGCTTCTCTGTGCGTGTACCACAGGTACACTCTTTTTAAAGCTCTGTTGCTGTACTTCATGAATGGGGTTGCCTTCCTTCTTTCTGAGTTCTCAACCAGACTAAAGGAAGGTGCACAGAAATAGTCTCTTAGGATCTGACTGGATAGTCAGAATTGGGAGTAGAGTAGGAGAGAATTTATCCTCAGGGAGAGGAAAAAAAACTGATAATGGTATCTCAGATTTCTACCACACATAGCTGGTAAGGCTTAATTAGACCTGCTCCTGCCAAAATAGAGCACATTCTCAAGTGGAGAGGAGAAAAGGCCCTCCTTGTTAGCGCCCAGCTATCTCTGCTGCTGAGTTGTTATGATTCCACATGTCCAGGCAGAGTTGCAAGTCTATTGAAATTTCACAAATGAATAATGCATGATAGAGTGCTGGGTCCCAGAATTTGTTTTATTATCGAAATTCTACACACTTTCATAGGCCTCCCAAGATGTCTTGTTTATTAAATATCCCAAGAAAATGAAAATGAAATAAAAACAGCAGAGAGAAGAAAACAAATTTGCCAAATTATTTTAATGCTTGGGTACATGAATTTGAATAAGTGAATCTATTTCAGTATAAATTAAATTTAGAGAGGAAAAAAATAAGTTTCTTCCTTCACAACTAAATAAATATTGGATGTTAGTGTGAAATAGTGCCACATTATTAGCTACTGAGAATGTTCGCATATCTTAGTGTGAACCTATGTAAAAGTCTAATAAATGTACAGCAAAACAGTGGAACAGGTGCTGTGGACTTGGTCGTATGCATTTAATGAGGAGTAAATTAGCAAAGGCATCACTAATCACATTGCCTAAATTAGCAAACAGCAAAGACATCACCCAAGATTTCACCCTAGAAAACTGTTTGTGCTGAGTAACAAATGACACTAAGGATATGGAGGAGAGGGAATGCTTAGAAGGTAATACTTATGGAAATCAGTATGGAGATTCCTTGAAAAACTAAAAACAGAATTACCGTATGCCACAGCTATACTTGTCTGGACATACATACCCAAAAGAATCAAAGTGAATTTACTATAGAGATGATAGGTATAGATCCATTTTTATCCTTTCCTTATTTATTTATTACTGCCTTCAAGGCGATGCAAATCAAAACTGAAGGAATTGATCTGGAATATCATGTAGTTGTTTTTGCCAGCACTGGGGCTTGAACTCAGTGTTGTCCCTTAGCTGTTTTTTGCTAAGAGCTGACACTTTACTAATTCAGACAGAGCTCTACTTCCAGGTCTTTAGTGATTAACTAGAGATAAGAGTTGCTCAGACTTTCCTCGTAGGCTGGGTTTGAACCGGGATTTCTCAGAGCTCAGCCTTCTGAGTAGCTAGAATTACAGGCATGAGCCACTGGCATTTGGCTGTTGATATAATTTTTTTTTGGGGGGGGTCCAGTTGTGTGGCCTGAACTCTAGGCCTGGGCACTGTCCCTCAGCTCTTCAGCTCAAGGCTGGCACTCTACCACTTGAGCCACAGCGCCACTTCTGCTTTTTTCGTTTTGCTTATGTGGTGCTTGAGGAATAGAACCCAGGGCCTTAGGCATGCAAGGCAAGCGCTTTACCACTGAGCCACCTTCCCAGCCCTGTCAATATAATTTTGATATACATTTTTCTTAGGGAATGAATACATGGAGGATTTTCTTTTATGCAATTATTGTCTATTTGTACCTCTATGGAGAAGTGTCTGTTCAGTCCATTTGTCCACTAATTGCATGGATTACCTGTTCTTTCGGTGTTTGGTTTTTAAGGTATTAATGATGGTGGATATCAATCCCCTGTCAGAGGAATAACTAGTGAAAACTTCTTCTCACTCTGTATGCTGTCTTTGCATTCTAATTATTTCCTTTACTGTGCAGAAGCTTTCTAATTTCATACAGTCTCATTTGTCAACTCCTGTTATTGTTTCTGAGCTACTGGAGTCCTCTTAAGAATACCTTTGCTTATGCATCCATCTTGGGAGTGTTTCTCCTATGTTTTGGTCTAGTAGATTTGAAGTTTAGGGTCTTTTATTAAGATATTTGGCTCATCTGGATTAATTTTTGTACAGGGTCAGTGACTGGAGTCTAGTTTCAATGTCCTATATATGAATATCAGTTTTTCAGCACCATTTGTTGAAGAGGTTTTTTTTTTTTTTTTTTTTTTTTTTAATTTTTTTTTTTTGGTCGTGGAGCCTGAACCACAGCGCCATTTCTGGCTTTTTTCTTTTTGCTTATGTGGTGCTGAGGAATCGAACCCAGGGCCTCAGGCATACAAAGCAAGCACTCTACCACTGAGCCACCTTCCCAGCCCGAAGAGGTTTTTTTTTCACCATATTTTCTTTTATTTCTTTGTTGAGAATAAGACAGCTGTAGGTGTATAGATTATTTCTGGTTCCTCTACTCTAGGCCACTGGCATTTGTATCTGCTCTTAATGTTAAATTATGATTCTGTAACATAATTTGAAGTCAGCCATTGTGATACCTCCAATGTAATTCTTAGTGGTCAGGATTGTTTTGACTATTTGGGGGGTCTTTTGTGCTTTCATATGAACATTAGGACTGATTTTCTTATTTCTATGAAGAATGCCATTAGAAATTTGATCAGAATGCTTTGACCTAGATATCACATTTTCACAATATTATTTACAGTGACCCATGATTATGGGATATCTTTCCAGCTTCTATGCCTTCTTCATTTTCTTTCTTCAGGGTTTTATAGTTTTTATCCTAGAGACTTCAATCGCCCTGGTTAGGCCCTGGGTATTTTGCTGGGGGAGTATTATGAATAGGATTGTTTCTATGATTTCTTTCCCAGAGAGTTCATTATTGGTGTATAGAAAAGCTATTGGGTTTTTTTTTTGTTTTTTGTTTTTTGTTTTTTGGGTCTGGTCGTGGGGCCTGTACTCGGCCTGGGCACTGTCCCTCAGCTCTTCACCTCAAGGCTAGTGTTCTACCACATGAGCCATAGCACCATTTCTGGCTTTTTTTCTGCTTATGTGGTGCAGAGGAATCAAACCCAGGGCCTCAGCATGCAAGGCAAGCACTCTGACCACTGAGCCACCTTCCTTGACTGAGGCTTGTTTTTTTTTTTTAATCCAGCTACCTTGCTGAATTTGTTCATCAGGTTTCAGAGTCATTCACTGATCCTTTAGGGTGTTGTAAATGCATCATAAACATCATCTATAAATGGGGATAATTTGTCATCTTCCTTTCCTATTTGTTTCTTTTCCTTCTGTTTTATTGCTCAGGCTAAAATGTCAAGTATCACATTGAATAAGAGTGGTAAGTATAAACACACACCCTCAGCACTCTTATTTGGTAGGTAATTGAGTTGTGAGGCTGAAGGACTTATGAAAGGATTAGTGGTCTTTTAAGAAGGTATACAGTGAAAAGAGGGGTTATACTATGGGGGAAGAACATACAAAAGAAATAAAAAGTTGGGGAGGTGAGGAGGGAAGGAATGGTAGGGGAAAAACAAAGGAGGAGGTAACAATGCTTGATAGGAAATGTACTCATTACCTTACTCATGTAACTGTAACCCCTCTGTACAGTATTTTTACAACAAAAAATATATACAAAAAAAAGAAGAGATACGGCTTGCATCTTCTCTCTGCTCTCTACTTTGTCAGGGCACAAGAAGATATCTGTCTGCAAACCAGGAAGTGCTCCCTCTCCAGATGCCCTATCTGCCTACACCTTGACCTTGGAATTCCCTGTCTTCAGACTGTGAGGAGTGTTTGTTGAGCACATACTATCTCTGAGATTCTGCAATAGCAACCCACACAGACTAAGACACTCTTCTTTTTTTTGTTTTGGTAAGGAGGGATTTCGTGACTGTTTTTATTTTTTAAAAAGATAGCAGAGTGTGTCAAGTAAAATTTTACTTGCCCTTATGCTTTCCCTGTTTACAGATTGGTTATGTATATGATTTTCTTAACCATTGTGAATTTTACCTCTGAGAGAGAAATGATTTTGTGTATCCATATGCTGAAAAATGAATGAGAATTGTGCCTCTGCTATGCTTTATACTAACTGCTGAGGGTATACATATGAACAAGAGCTAATGCCAGCCTGCAGGAGACAAAGAGGATAATGTAGGAGACACTGAAGAAATGAATACAATTATTCTTCACACAGTATGAAGAATACAAGAAACTAATGAATTTGGGACCTGGTTAAAGTGCTCAATTCAAAAAAGTACTAAAGGGAACTGGTCATCGGCTCAGACTCCATGACCATTAGTATCTCTAAAAGTTCCATTTATACCTATTAGGTTACTTTAAAGACCATATTGAATCAACAACTGGATAAGCCCAGCAGGTGACTAATAGCCTTTTGCTTACTTTAGGATAAGTGCTATGTGATTCTTAGAAATCTCTTAATTGTTTGATTATTTAGGCTCCTATTTGATAAAGCTACAAAATCTTTTAAAGGCTCTGTGAGAAGTAGTTTATTTTTAAATATTATTTTATCTTTAACTGGCTGTACAAAGGAGTTACCATTCAACAAACAGTACATGACTCTTGGTCAATATCACTCCTATCATCATTCTACCCTATCTCCCCCAACCCCATTCCTTCCCTCATTTTTCTTCATTTTATAGAATATGCATTGAATTTTATAAGTGCATTCTCCCCTCTGCTCCCCCCCCCCCATTTTAAGTTTACAGTCATGAGGAGCCATATTCTCCAGCAAGGATGATAAGATAGGTTTGTTGAAAACAAAACAGCCATTCATAAGTGAGAGGCAGCTGAATTTAAGTGCTCCACTTTTTGAAGTAGGTTGCTTTCCTTCTTAGTCTGTGCTTGAGTTATTCCAAATAGGGTCACCATGATTATCAATTCAGAAGATGACCAAAACAGGTTTGTGGAATGAAGGCACAGAGAGATGAAGTTCAGTTCCTTCATTCCATCCCATCACAGCCCCAGCACACGCTGTCTGCCTCATAGTCAAGGGCATTTCCATATTCAAGGACACAGGCACTGTGCTTTTGCTCATGACTCACCCACTGTTATGGCACAACACCGATGTGAGGTGCTGAAGGTAGGCATTATCTTGAAATGATGCTTTTTTATGTCCCACTAAGTTCAGTCTATTAGGCAACACACTGTGAAGATAAACTTTCCATCTAAATAACTAGCTATTGGAGAAGGCAAAGACTGGGTCTGCTGGATAACATGCAGTATTTTATTTAGTATTTTGTTCTTCATCTTCAGTGTGCTCTAGTTTAGCCACTGCTTAGGCTACTAGGAAACCAACTCCAATCCTTCTAAGCCTGCCCATCACCAATCTCTTTAGCAGTCAGAATCAAAATATATCATATAAAAACATATTTATATTATGTATTTGCTTCTTGAGGAAGTGGCTCAGATATCCTTTCTCTTACATCTTAAAAGAAAAGGAGCATAAAAGGGAATATTACTTTATCACAGTCCAAAAAATGGAGACAATCTCTGCTACTTAAATCTAGTAAGAGCTCTTATGATTGATCATACCATGTGGTATATATACACAATGGAATTCTATGTCTCCATCAGAAAGAATGACATTGCCTCATTTGTTAGGAAATGGAAAGACTTGGAAAATTTATATTAAGTGAAGTAAGCCAGGCCCAAAGAAACATAGGTCCCATGGTTTCCCTTACTTGCAATAACCAGTGTATGATGTCTGAGTTAAGCAGAAAAGGTCAGATAAGTTGATGGTTAGGGAAATGAACCCCAAGATAGTATACAAATGTTTTTTTTCCTTTCATGCAATTGTTTCTAACGTATTTATAATATGATTTCTTCGTTGCTTTGTATGTTCCTCCCCCATGGTATAACCCCTGCTTTCACTGTATTTGATGTTGGTATGATTTGTGGAGGGGAAGGGAAAAAACAAATCGTTTAAATAGGGATACAGGTGGACCCATTGCAGCAAAGAGATGTACAAGTCGTTATGTGGAAAAATGAACTTTACAACTTTGGTGAGGGGGGGGAGGATCAGGTGGGGGTGGGTGGGTAGGGGTATGGGAAGGGATGGGAAGGGGAAACAAAGGAGGAGGCAACAATGCTTGAAGAGATGTACTCATTATCTTGCCCTTGTAATTGTAACCCCTCTGTATGGTATTTTCACAATTAAAAAAAAAGATTTTTTGTTTTGTTTTTTGCTACAGTAGCCTGCTAGGGTTTGCAAGCCTCTACCTTGAATAATCAACTAAAATTTCAATCCTATTGTTTCTTGAAACCATTCAAGGATGTATCTTACTACTTACAGTGAAGACTTGATTATTACTTGTGTATCTCAATAGCAAGCATTACTCTGGTCAAAGGTGTTCAAAGAGAAACTCTGGATTCTTGTACAATGCAAAGAAACATATTGGTGATAGAGAAACTGGGCTTGATATCTAACTCAGCATTTGTGAACAATGCCTGAAACTTGGTATTTTTTAATGTGAAGATTAAAAACAACTTTGATGTAAATAGCTCAATAAGTAATCAAGTCCTTTCTCTTGGTGTCTGCCTTGTTCTGAGATAAAATTCCTCAACACAGATACTCAAAAACCTTTTCCTTTCCTGACTTCTCTAAGAAAGGCTAGGCATCTAGCTTCCTATTTTCCTAGCAGTCTAGTTGGAGTGGTGATGTGACCCAATGTGACTACTTTTATGTAAGATGAAGTGTGATAAGAAAGGTTTCCATGACATTTTGCTTATCATCATCTTATATATACTAGCTGCCCATTGTAACAATGAGATGTACAAGACACTATGTTGAAAACGAACTTTACACCTTGTGGGGGGGGAGGGAGGGAGAAGTTGGGGAGGTGGGGAGAGAAGGGATGGTAGGGGAAAAACAAATGAAGAGGTAACAATGCTTGATAGGAAATGTACTCATGACCTTACTCATGTACCCCTCTGTACAGTATTTTTACAATAAAATATGTATTTAAAAAGATTTCCATGAAAGAGAAAAGCAATGAGCCTGCCTATGTTATTTTTGCTTGAAAACAGGTATAATGGCTGGAGGTCCAATAGATCCCCAGAATACATGAAGAAGAAAATCATGTGATGGGTTGGTATAGCAGAAGATGGAAAGAGCCTAGGTTCTGACTACATTGAATGCGTGTCCAAAAGCATTGCAAAGCAAGGAAGCCATAACTTTCATACAAAATAGTTTGTATCATCCTTTATGAGAAATCAATGGCATGTCTGTTAACATCAATCCATTTCTTAAACCAATCATCTGCTTTTGCTGTACTAAGAAAGAATAAATTACTTCACTGCCATACATGACTTACAGTTAAGAATGACGGAATGCTAGAACTATCTCGTGATTCAACCTCAAATATTTGACAATTGATACTCTGCCCACGTCTTTTTATTTGAACACCCCTATGATTAGTCGTTCAGTGCCGGGGTGCACACCTTGCTTGGCTCATGCTGGTAGTCCTTTTAACGGATCATGGCAGACATAGCAATTTCTGTGCTAATCTACTTTCTGTATATAGGGTAGTACTGGGGCTCAGTCTCTTGGGGCAACTGGTTGCTATCCCTGAGCCTTTTTGTTGGAAGCTGGTACTCTACCATTTGTGCTGAAGCTCCGCTTCTGGCCTTTTTGTAATCAATTGGAGAAAAGAGTCTCACTGACTTTCCTGCCTGGTCTGTCCTTGAACTATAATCCTCAGATCTTAGCCTCAGGAGTAGCTAGGATTATAGGCACAGGTCACTGGCAACTAAAAGGTGGCTGCTCAAAAAATCTGCTTTTTTTCAACCAGAAGAGTTGCTGTTTGATGTTAGCCACAAAGCTCTGGTGATTCCAAAGTGAGTCATGAACATTGCCTCTTTGCCTTGGTTTTATGGCTAAAATTACACCTAGCCTGTGTCTCAAAAGAGATTAAAGTAGTGTAGATTATAGATAGTGTGTAACTGTGTAGTAATTTCTTGTTTGCTGTTTTAATTCACGACTCCGTTTAGTCGGACTGCACTCTTTCTCCTCCTACCTTAAGTATAAAGACAGCGAAATCCCAATGATGCTGTTGTCTTTATAATGTCTCCACACTTGTTAATGGATATATCTGTGGTTGTGACTGTATCTGTATGGTTACTATTTCATAGGTCTTTATAAACAACTAGAAACCTTTCTAAGCATAAGGCAAGGTTCGTGGGGACACAGAGATGATTACACAAGGTAATTTTCATCCCTGCATGAAGTTAAAGAGATCCCTGAGAAGAACAGATGGAATAGAAAAGAGCAGATGAAATAATGTGTAGTCATGTTTTGAGTACTTGGGGCCAGCTCTTCTTGAAGTGACAGAGAAGAACAGGAATAGATAAATAGCACCCCATCAGAATTTGATGAAATATTCCAGTAAGGTGATCAAATTGTCTTTCTTCATGAGTCTCTATACAACAAACAACCTTGTACGTTTTTAATCATGGTTGCACACAGACTTTCCCATTGGAGAATTCTCTATTGCCTGGTGACACAATGCAATGGGCTTGACCACCTGCTAATTCTGTGTGCTCATTAAATATTTATTGAGTTGACTAAATGTTTTACATAGTCCACAAAATATTGTGATCTGCCTATTGTTGGTCAGAAATTGGACCAAGCATTTTTATGTACTAAAAGTTAATCTTTTTCAAAATAAATTAATAAACTGGCACCTGGATTTATTAATTACAGATTTAGGGATCGTGTTACTATGGATTAAGACCTCAGATTCCCATCACTCCATGGAAAGTCTATTTCTTAAATTTATAAGCCCAAGTCCTGGACACTTAATTGCCTAATAGGTCTTTTGACTCTTAGAAAAACACTGTTAAATGGTCTTTTGGGTCTTCTCATTTATTCCCATTATTCATAATTCAACTGTTCCTTCAAGTCTTTATTTATTTATTCTTTCTATCATGCATTTATTTATTTATTTTTTTGGTGGGACCAGTGTTTGTACTAGGACCCTTGCTCTTGGTAGGCAGGTACTTTACCACTTGACCTATGCTCCTAGCTTTAAACATTTTTTTAAAAATAGGCTCTTATCCTTATACCAAGACTATCCTGGACTGTGGTCCTCCTATTTATACTATCTCTGCAGCTGGTGTAACAAGGGCATAACACACCACTCAGCTTTGTATTGGCGGAGATGGAGGCTTGTGTACTTTTTCTCATGCCAACCTCAAACACATGATCCTTCTAATCTCTGTCTTCTGATTATCTGTGATTACAGGTATCATTAGCAACTGTACTTGGCCTTATTCTTTTTGATCTGAATAAAGACCACCTACATCTACACTATGTAAGAGTTCTACTTGACATTGAGTGACAATTTGAAGATAAAACAATGTCTTGCAAGAGCTAGTATTCTTCCTAGACAGATCACTAGGAATTAGACTTTCTGGCTGTTTTGAAGTAGCATGAAATACTGAAAATCTTTTTCTCTAGGCCAAAGTCAGCTTACAGGACAAGGAAAACTCATACAGGAGCTTGGATTTTGGAGTCCTACATGTGACCTTCCTTCTCACCAAGCAAAACTTGGCCCTGGCATCTAGATTTATCTTGATTAATTAGCTTTATTAAGCTGGAATACATTCAGTTGCAGAAAAGTTTCATGAGAAGTTCAGAGCAGGAAGTTAAATTTGTTATTATTATCATTATCATTTAATAACAGAAAGGAAACAGATCTTGGAATCTATTTTGAGACAAACACTATCATCTGTGCTTTAAGAATATATTTAAGACTATATGACTGCATGACTCTCATAGTTGCCCAGGTGTCAGATAAGCATTGACCCTGTAGTTGTAGCGGTGAGTGCGCGTGTCCCAACCACTAGAAGATAGACTGAGGCAGGCTATGGTTCATGTATCTGATGTGATGGAATTTCTCCATCTGTCAGATTTTATAGGCCTAATCCAGACAGCTTAGCTAATTTCAGGTTTTCCAAGTCCATGGTGGAGCCCAATGGAGCTTTAAAGAATCGAACAGTTTGTAGAACATTGATGATTTAGGATGCATACCTTCATTTGACTAATATTTATTGAGAGTTGATTACATATACTAGATACTTTTTCACAAACATTAGTTTGGTAACTTCTGAAATCAATGCAGTGGAATAAATTCTTTTTTTATATAAATGATAAATACATGAGACGAGGGACATTTCACATAGCAGAGTCTCTATGGCACTAATGGTATGTGTTTTCTGACCACAACAGCTGCATAGAGCTGAGTACCTTCTTCATAGAGCTGTGTTTCTTGTGGTTTTGGTAGTGTAGGGGAAATGGCAGCAAAGAGAAATGCTTTGCTAGTGACTTCACCAACAAGGCCATGTGGCTTTCACTTGGAAGCCCTAACAGCTGCAGTAGCTTGGAATACATATCAGCACTCATAGGACTGACCAGGTCTTCTTTCTGGAAAACCAGGATGAGGTATTTGCATTAGAGGAGGCCTTCCAAAGAGTGGGAGACTAAAATAGGCAAAAGGAAGCTGCTATAATGGCAAGATGAGTGATTGGTTTAGAAGTTAACTTAATTTAAATATTAAGGTAGCTGGATTTGTGTGTTTTTAGTAGCCCAAATTGGTAAAGACAGAAGTATACACCTGTCATTGATTTAATCTTCAGTGTACCCACTAAAGTGATTACAGTCTCTATATTCTGGAAATGAAGAAACTAAAGCTAAAATAGATTGGCTTTGCCAAGCTCAAGTGCCTGGCTGATAAGATGGACACCAGTTTGGTTCTGAAAGCAGTCCGTAAGCCATAGATTCTCTTTTTAAGACCAAAGTCTGGGCATGTCAGTATAAGGAGACTGACAGCTCAATTTCACCAGCATGAGGTATTCTAACCCTCCGGGCTGTCTGATAACCAGAAGACACATCTTGCTTGGCAAGGAGATCCTATTATGACTTTGTTTTGTAATAGACATTATTAGGGCAGAGATGTGAAATGGGATGGGCTTGATGTCTGGATTCTTCCTACTGCCTTTATTTGAAGTGCTCAGGTCAGGTCTGGGTTAGATTGTGAGGGTGGAACACAGAGAATCAATTGACTTTCAGGGACCCTGGCTAGGAGCATCCTCAGGCTGGTTCAGAGTTGCTCAAGGAACTGTCAGAACAAGGCACACATAGTAGCAACTGAGAAAGTCTTCTAGGCAATGAACCAATAAGCACCTCCTTCCCTAGAGACTTCCTTTGGACAAAGTAATTGCATGCTACTTAAAAAATGTGTGTGTGTGTGTGTGTGTGTGTGTGTGTGTGTGTGTGTGTGTGTGTGTGTGTGTGTGTGTGTGTGTGTGTGTGTGTGTGTGTGTGTGTGTGTGTGTGTGTATGCTGGTCCTAGTACTTGAACTCAGGTACTGGGTTCTGGGTGCTGTCCTTGAATTTTTTGCTCAAGGATAGTGCTCTACCACTTGAGTCACATCTTCATTTCCCACTTTTTTGGTAGTTAATTGGTGATAAGAGTCTCATGGACTTTTTTTTTTTTGGCCTGGGCTGCTTTTGAACTGTAATTCTCAGGTCTCTCTGTCTCTTATGTAGCTAGGATTACAGACATAAACCACTGACTCCTAACTTGCATGCCACTTTTTGCCTTAGTCTTTGCTGCATCAGAATCTATCCATGGTGACTATCATTTTCTGGAACTAAGATTTTTCAAAAGAAATGGAAAATCTAAATTTATGTTTAAATATCAAAATCTCCTTATTTAATTTTTTTTTGCAGTTGTGGCACTTGAACTCAGTGCCTTGGAGCTGTCACTGAGCTTGTTTGCTCAAAATTAGCACGCTACTACTCTGAGCCACAGTGCCACTTCCAGATAGTTAATTGGAGATAAAGAGTTTCACGAACTTTCCTAATCTGGCTGGCTTTACACTATGGTCCTCAAATCTGAGCCTCCTGAATAGCTAGGATTACAGGCATGAGCCACCAGCCCATGGTCCTATTTAAAATTTTTGATTAAACATTAAATTAAAAAACAAAGCTGGGCATAATGTCTCAGACCTTTGATTCCAGCTACTCAGGAAACAAAGGAGGCAGGAGGTTCCTGAGTTTTAAACCAGCTTGGAACTTTTGAGACCTTAGTCTCAATAATGGAACCCCAAAACAAAGGGCTGAGGGACCAAGGGGTAGACTCCTTGCCAAGTATGTGCAAAGACCGTGACTCAATCTGCACGGCCCCACCTAAACATTGTAAGACAATATTGCATGAATTAATTTCAACAGGTCACGGTAGCAGGTCGTGGCTCCCTTATTGCTGAAATCACTGTAATCCGAGGTGTCTACTTCATCAGAAAGGCCTGTTGTATCTTCAGGTGATTGGAGTCAAGGACATTGAAGGGATGGCAGCGCTCACTTGGTTATTCTTAGCAATGACCTGTGGGAGGCCCAAGGTTCAGCTCCCTGAGGTCCTGGCTTTGGGGAAGTGAGGTAGAAGATACAGTGAGTGGAGTGGTTGTTCTAGGAGAAGAAGCAGAGTCATGGGCTCACCAGGAATCTGTAATGATGGAACACTCACGCTGGGAGACTGAGCTCATGAGAGGCTTGGGTGCTTCCTCAGATTGCTGGAGCCACTAAGATTTACCCAGTGGCTTCACACTATGGGCTCTATCTCCAAGGCTTTTGAACTAAATTCAAGGTCTTTCTTTAAAGCCCAGTTTGTTTTTAACAATAAAACTGATTATCTAAGGTAAATCTGAAGTATGGAAAATAGTGCAGTTTCAAAGATGACGGAAAGGCATGAATGCAATCTGTGGTCTGATTTGTTCATAGTAAACAACTTCTCCCCACTGATGGGCCTTGGTGACCTTCCTTCTGATTGGATAGGTGGAACCAACTAAATGGATAGGCTCCAGCTAAATGGAACCAATCAGATTGTATAGGTTGTGAGTGTGAAGTCATGTTAGTTCAGCTATGATAACTTGAGGTAAGAGCGGATAGACTTGTAAGACTTGAGGTTCTTCTCAGATGAAGGTCTTCTGTAAAATTCAGAATTTACACGAAGCAGACATAGCTTCTGCTTCCTTATATATTATCATCGCTTTCCAGTCTCCTTGATAGCCACACACTATGCTCTTTCCAGTCTGCTTTCCAGGTGCACTTTGGGACTGGGATCTGTACTACTTCAGGGACTTTGCATGTACTGTTCCTGCTTTCTAGTGACTGCCTGGTGCTTAGCTTTTCAGCTCAGCCTAAAGTTCACTTATTAAGGGAATATGCTTTAAAATAGACTGGAGCCACCTCCCCCATCGTTTGTATTCTGTATATTTACTGTGTCTTCATAATGTTAGTTTCCAATGGCCCTAAAAAGATTACAGCTTTCCTTCCTGTATCTTTTCCTTGTCACCATGGTGGTTAAGAGCCTAGACTCTGTGATGAGTCTCCTTGGGTTCGAATCTGGCTTTACTCTACTAGTTAAATGACTTTGTTCACATCACTTACCTTCTCTAAGTTTCCTTGGTCACCAGTGAGCTATTTTAAAAGATGCCTATGAGGTTTAAATAAGACATGTATGGAAACTGAGTGGTGGAATGTCTGACACATATTACATATTCAATAGTGATTATTGTTATTATCTAGTTGTGTTCATTGGTAACTTTTAACATTGGAGGTTAGAATTTGATTTGACCAGTGCATCTTTCCACAGAGACTTTATTGTAGGTAGCTGGCAAGCACATGAGCTATCTGCTGCAGAGTTGTGTGTATATGTGTGTGTGTGTGTGTGTGTGTGTGTGTGCGTGCATGCACGTGTGTGCATGCGCATGGTGTATCATGAAGGCTATAATATTGTTTACTAATTCTTGGAGTTAGTCTTCTAGGTCATAAGGAAGTGATGCGTACAGATTGTTAATGAAGATGGGAGTTTACTATAAGAATACAGATGTTGAGACAGAGAGAGAGAGGACCCCATTAGTAGTCCAGTCACTCAGGAGGGTCTAATCTGGTGTGGAAGGCATAGTTGTTATAGACGGAGAAGACCTTCTCCTGTCTCCCCGGGACAGCCATGAGTTTGAGTGATTGTCCCATCTTTGTGTGTGCTCTGAATTTCTACTTGCCAAAGTAGAATATGGAAACTCAGAAATAAAAAAAAAGTTTGAAAAATTTTTAAAAAGTACAGTTTTCAAATCTGGGAGCTTGGAAATGAGTATTGTCTTAAAGGTCATAAACACAGTATTTAGAGTGCTGGTTTGGTACAATTTATGAAAAAAAAACCGTGGCTTTTGTGCTGCAGTATCCAATAGCCTCTGGAAGCAACCTAAGTACAATCACTGGAACTGCAGCCTCCCTGTCCTCAGTGGACAGAAAGTTATTAACAGCAATAGCAACTCCAGTGAGAAAAGCCACTGGGGACCACTTTCCTGAAGTAGGAAATAGGGACTGAGTTTGGAATAGGGACTGAGTTTGAGTCCTAGCTTTGACCATGAGGCTCTGTGGAGAGAGACAGGACATGGCATTGAACTAAGCTTTATAGTGCTTTACAGGGTACGTTGACTGATTTCATATAGAATTTGTCTAGCATTGTCCTCCCCCCCCAGGAAAGCACCAGAAGAAATATGGCAGTGTTTATGAGGGATGGAGGACATTGAAACAAGGCTAGTTGCAAAGCAAAGCATAGATTATAAAATGTGGGATTGGTGGTGAGCAAAGGATTTTAAGTTGATGTTTTATTGTGTTCATAGTCTGAAGGTGGTGAATTTCTGGTCTTCTCCAGGGAGGAAAGATGTCAGCTAATCTTTTAGGCATTCCTGAGTCACAGTTTAAAAAGAATACACATTAGGAGCTGGGAAGGTGGCTCAGTGGTAGAGTGCTTGCCTTGCATGCATGAGACCCTGGGTTCGATTCCTCAGTACCACATAAGCAAAAAGAAAAAAGCCCGAAGTGGCACTGTGGTTCAAGTGGTAGAGCGCTAGCCTTGAGCTGAAGAGCTGAGGGACAGTGCCCAGGCCCAGAGTTCAGGCCCCACTACTGGACCAAAAAAAAAATTGCTAAAAGGAACACACATTAAAGAGGCAGCAATCAAGCGGTACAACTGTGTTACAGGAAAGATGGTTGAAAGCTATAGGAGGATCGTCACACAAGAAGGAAGGAAGGCAGGCTTCAGGTGACAAGAAACAGCTTTAATCATTCAAAAAACTGTCACTTGAAAGAATGGAATTTCTTTAGAAGAGCCCCAGGCCAGACCTAGGGTCACTAGGTAGGAGTTATAGAAGGACAACTTTCAGTTTACACCATAAAGCAGGCAATTCACACAGAGATGTGTGAGATGGGTCTAGCAAGGAATGGAAGCATAGGTTGGCAGTGATATTACAGAAATGGAGGGGGGGGGTGGATTGTAGTTAGGACCTGTAACAAGTTACTTAATTTTTTGGTTTCAGTTTCATAATCTGTAAAAATAGAGCTAATATCTGGTTGACACATATTAATTTAAATATGGTTGACACATATTAATTTAAACCATTATATTTCCTTGCTGCCATGAAAGACATTTAAAAATATATTTATGTTATCTTTAAGTAGTTGTACACAGAGGCTAATCTTCAACATGTCATGCATCTTGACCAGTATCTCCCTTTTTATTATTTGACTTACTTATTCAGTGTTTAGTTTCTTATAAAAGGTGTGTGTGTGTGTGTGTGTGTGTGTGTGTGTGTGTGAAAGAGAGAGGGAGAGAGAGAGAGATTGAGAGACAGAGAGAGAGAGAGAGGAGAAGAGACAGAGAATGAGAGGGAGACAAAAAAAAGAACTTAGGTTCTATGATTTCAAAAGCTATAAGAGAGAAAAAGTTTAAAATTAGCCCATTTTCTCCATCTCTTAGATACTCCCCAGTATTTTAAAGTGTGTGTGTGTGTGTGTGTGTGTATGTGTGTGTGTGCATGCGTGTGTATGCACGTGAGCACGCGTGATTTTTCCTTATTGAAAATTCAGTTTCTAACAGATGGAAAACATTTGACATTCTTCCAAGTGTCATGCAAACCTGAAAAATACTCCTCACTTTACTTGTGCTGAATGAAGTATGCGGAGTCCTTTTACATACAGAGGGATTGAAAAATGACAGAGAAAGATGAGCAGTCACAATCCAGTCCCCTGGTGAACAGCATGATTTGATTGTGCTTCCGTGATTAGATTTTGTTTGGGAAGCGTTGAGCCTCATGGGTCATGTTTATCAAATCGCAAACAACACTGCTTAGGTACTGCCTGGGAGAAAGCACCAACAAAGTATCACCATAAAGCTAAGACTCTCTCCCAGTAGAAGATTATATCCCAAGATCAAAACTGACTACCTGATACCAAACCAAATCATCAATTCAATGACAAGAAGACAAATCAGACAAACCAACCCCTCTGGTGTAGCGTAAGATGAACAACTGGTTGGTTGTGTTTGGGCTATGAATACAGCCACAGCGATTGACTGTATTCATAAAACACATTCAACCAAGTGTGAGACATGTGTGAAGCTTTTCACTCTTCATGATGGTGTCATTGTTCCTACTAAACTTCCTAGGTGGTCTCCCCTGTGCTCCTAAGTTACCTGTGGTGTGGAAGTTCAATGGTCACATCCTCATTAAAGAGATTGGGTTTGCTTGCTAGCAGGGTTGGTTTTTGGTGCTTTTTAAAAAAAATTTTCAAAACTGGTAGCAAATAATGACAACTTATATGGAGAGAGGAAGTTTGATTTAAAAAGGAAGAAACTCTACCCTGATTGCTAATACACTCAAGATCTCAAAAATATACTCAGACATCTCAAAATCTCAGGGCTGTTTGAGTTTTATTTTGCAGTTACAAAGCAAGACAGAATAGATGAATCTTGAGTGTTGAAGTCAGAATACCCTTGTTCATCTGCAGTTCCTTCAGCATGATTTTTCTGAGCTGCTGCTGGTGTGTGAGGTACAAGGAAGGTTAGGCTCTAGGGAGTCAGCAAACACTTGCTAGGTGGCTTGCTTCCACAGGTGCTACAGTACCCCAAGTGGAGAAGCCAGACAATACACATACAAGTATTCTTCAACCCGCAGGCCCTGCCTGTTTTTTTGTTGTGATTTAGAGTAAATTATTAACTTAATGATGCTATGTACTTAGCAGGGATCGGCAAGTAATATTTATTGTTATTGATCTCTATTTTGTGGATTTTTATTTTTCTTTTTTTGTTTGTGAGATACTGGAAGTCTAAACTCAGGGCTTCAAGCTTCCACACTTTCTAAGCAAGTACTCTTACTGATGAACCATGTCTCTGTGATTTTTTTTGGCAATACTGGAGCTTGAACTCACAGCTTCATGCTTGCTTAGTTTGCTTGCTCAGTTGGCTCTGTCATCTGAACTATGTCCCCAATCATGCTTTTCATTAATTATTTTGGAGCTAAAGTTTCATGGAGTCTTCTACTTGAGCTGAATTTGAACTGAGAGCTTCTGGATCTCAGTTTTCTGGTTTGGAAACCTATCCCAATTATCTCTTTCTCCCAAGTGGCTAAAATTACAGATGTGACCCACTGGCACCCAACTCAAATGATGGTACCTGATTATTCTTCAATAATCTAACTTACAGGACCTTAGACAAAGAGCAAACAAGTCACTTGAAGTTTTGCTTGATGCCCAGCATGAGTCAGAGAAATCCTTGCCATCCCTAGGATCAGTAACTAGAGTCAGGATGAATCAGCTTCACTAACTCTCCTTTCAGAGATTGTTTTCCAGGAGGTACTCAACCTCTTATCTTTTCTCTATCCATTTTGTCTTCCCAAAGAAAATGCTTCCAGGAAAATTACTTTCAACTCATAACTGTTACTTCTCATAAAAGCCTTTTGTGAATAGTTGTCCTGATTGCAACTGATTCTAGCTCTTATTGAAGTCTGGAATTAAGGCATTTAAGAAGCTTTGTATAGTTTTTCTTAGAAATACTTTCTAGTAGAACTTTGCTTCTGGGGTGTTGACAAGATGGCTGTGTGGTTGTCTTGTGAGAGACAGATACAGATAAACAAAAGATGAATTGATTAGCTAGGAAATAAATACTTATGTGTCTTAACTATGGGGATATAGTCTGAGAAATTTGTCATTAGGCAAGATCATCCTGATGTGGATATCCTTGTGTATATTTTTACACAAACTAAAGCAATTCTGGCATCAGTATGTTAACACCTACTGTATAACACTTGTATGTGCACTTCTTGTTCCAAAATCCTGTTAGGTCACAGATGTGTCATAATTAGTTACTAGTCATAGGTTTACATACTTGCATTATTTATGACACATGAATGTATAGTCCCTAGTGCTTTTTCTCTACGTAAACACATCTGGAGTTCCAAACAATTGCATTGAAACAAGTATTTTTATAACAAACTGTTAGTCAGTCATGGGAATCGTGATTTTATGAATTCAATAATCCTTTGCCCTGTCTCTCTACTCCCATGTTTGGCTCCAATTACTTACTTATAATTTATCTTTAGCATCAAGTTCATGTGGGATATTGCAAACTTTTCCCTTGAATAATTGAACAAATCTATTGCATGTGGCAGAAGAATATTAATGAATATTTAGGAACATACTTACAAATATATACCTACCTCCCCCAGAAGATATATGTGTTGCTCAGGAAGGTTTTTTAAAAACAATTGTGTATTAATTAATTAGTGACAGGAGCCAAAAGGAAACCTAGGAATGATGAGAGGAAACAAGATGAATTTTCATTGGAAGTTACTAGAAAGGAGCATTAAAGAAAAGGACAAAGGAGCCAGGAGGGAGAGAGCCTATGAAGAGAAACTGGAAACTCGGGGGTGAAGAAGGAAAATTGTGCAGGGTGATGCCATATATGAGATACACAGATCAGGAGAATCATGACCAAAAGAGAGATGCTGTTGGGAAGTTGGCTCTATTTACCTCTTGTCTTCTTCAGGAAACTCTTTAGCAGTCAGATTATATTATAATTACTGTGGCTTCTGGATCAACTTCCACTCCCTTTCTCAAGAGAACTGGAGTCTTAGGGTGGCTTTATAAAACTTAATTTGAATAAAACATTTAGACCTTTCTTGCGTTGTGTGTGTGCGCGCATGCGTGCACGCCCTATACTTCCCTGCTTCTCCAGGTGTCTTTAAAGACGCATCTTCAATGTTGGGAAGAAGTAATTGAAAAACTCAGAGATTCAATGTTAGACAAACATGGGTTGAATCCTGATTTGTCACATGCTAGTTTTGTCTCCTAAGCCAAGGCTCATTATCCCCACAGGTCTCTGTTGCTCCGTCTATTGTATGGGCTCAGAAAGGGTTATTCTGCAGGTCTGTCCCTTCCTGAGATGAAATGTCTAGCAAAGATCTTGAAAAGTCAAATGTTTCAGCAGTTGGAATGTTTTCAAGGAACCAGAAGTTCCTTTTCCATGAGGAAAATTTAGATAGAACGGGGACCCCTTTATACAACTACTTAAAGATAATAAAAATGTAATTAAGCAATGAAGAAAATTTGAAAGGAAGTATAAAGAAGCAGAACTATCAGGAAAAAAACCACCAAGGACAGTGGGGTTGCCAGGTGTAGGACTGTGGCTCAGGAGGGGGACGTCACCTGGGGTCTGGAGCCAGAGGCCATGGTACAGAGAACCAGAGAGGTGCAGAGACAGTGGAAAGTGGCAAACCAGCGTTCAGAAAACACCGAGACACTTGCAGAGAAATGGAATAGCTCTCTTCTCTTCCTTCCAGTTTTCTCCTTGGTCCTTTATTGATCCCCCCCAACTTGAAGCCATTTGGTAAGAGATTCTCATAGGGTCAGACGAGTGGACTGGAGCGCAGCGTGGATGAAGATGCAGAGGGAATCTTGGGTAAATCTAATATTCTCATCCTGCACTGTCAGTGCTCATCCTCTTCCCTTTCACTCCTAATAGCACACACAGAGGACATAGGTACTCTTCATTCATGGAAGGATAGTCATAGAATAGAGTTTTCACTGGGAACTGACAGGACTACCTTTTATGTATGTGGTGTAGGTTGTGACACATCACAGACATAGTTTTAGAGCTGGGAATGAGCCTGTATGAACCATGATTTAAAGAAACAGCAGGAAAAGCACAGCCCCTTGCTAACTCTCCATGAGCATAAGTGAGGCAGAACTTGCTATGCTGGTCAGAGAGATAAACACAAGCTCATGTTTCAACAGTGGCTTTTCAAGTTTGCCTCTTGGCATGAAGACGACTTTGGCAGACAGTATCATATAAACAGGGCCTATGCCAAGGCCTGCAAGCCAGCCACAACTTGCTGGATACATTTTTTACCTGTCAGTCCATGACCCATGGCTATCTGGAAAAAACTGCTGGAAAAAAAAAACTGCTGGAAAGGCCTTCTTCTATAAGGTTGACATATGAGATCTTTTCAAAATCTTGTAGAGAAGTTGAAGAATATATTTGGGAAAGACAATGTTTTGTCATTACTTGAGCAAATCTCTGATTCATTTTATTGTTAAGTTCCTATCTTTGAGTAAGTAACTCTTTTTTTCTTTGCTTTCTGTAATGGCCTTAACAATGGCCTTGTAAAAATATATATGTATAGCTGTGTATGTGTATATGTATTCACATTCTAATCTTTAGGACCTGTGAGTATTGTCTTATTTGTAAAGATAAGACAAAAATCTTATTTTTCAAATCTCTTGTTGAAACAAAAGAATTATCCTTTATTATTTGGATATACCCTAAACCCAATGGCAAGTATACTTAGATACTCAGAGGACAGACACAGTAAGGAAGAGACTATTTGAAGATGAAGGCAGAGGTTAATATGGTGTGAACCACAAGCTATAAGAAACTAGAAGAAGCACAGAATGGAGTCTTTCCAAGAGCTCTTGTAGGGAGTTGAGCCTTATTTCTAGATTTTCATTTTTTAGGATTGTGGGGAAATACATTTCCATCATTACAAATCACCAAGTTCAAGATAACTAGTATTAGTAGCCACAGGAAACGAATCTAGTTCCTATGAACCCATCTGTGCTGATACCTTGACTGCAAAGAAAAGTGGATTTTTTTCCAGCCAAAGGCCTACAGAAATAGTTCAGACATTGCTTGAATATTGTCTTCTCTCCACAAATAACTGATGAGTACATAAGGAAATGCATTTGCTAATTAGCTTCAGTTAGCCATTCTGCTTTGTTCATATACATTAAAATCATATTTTAGTTGTACACCATAAATACACAAGTTTTATTTGTTAATTGAAAATAAATAGCAGAGCGATATAATGGTGACACATTTAACCATGATAGTATCACCTACCTCTAAGCAGACACCCCTATCTATAAAATAATTCTTAGTCTCTCTTACCTACATGGAACTAACAAATAAGCTTCATCCTCTAACAAGCCAAATGGTTACAAGAACAGAGTTTCCAAGACCACCTGAGCTCTGAGGGGTAAAATCAAATACAGGATACCAGCCATCAAGCACTTGGCTCCTGATACTGTTAGGCCACGGATAGGACTGCTTATTCCTGTCATGCTTTGGCTTTGTGTGTTTAAATTATTAACAAAGTCTGTGCTCTCTCGCTTAGATCAATTCCAACTACAAATAAACATGGATATTAAAACTAACCACCTGCTAACAAGTCTCCCAGTTCCCCAAAGTCCCCTCTGACAGCTGTTACGGGCTCCCTCATTGCCTCCATTCAGAAAGAAATAACCAGGACAGAGCTAAAAGCTCCCCCTGCCCCCCATGTCCCAACAGGAGCTAGGGAAAAGTCAGAGGGGGAGATGAAGGAAAACATCAGGGAACTTATTGGGCCAGCTTGTCCACTCCCTGCCTAAACCAGTGGCCACGCCCCAGGAGAGGGTCTGGTTTCATGCCATAATCCAGGCCAATCCTTTTACAAGCCACCACCCAGAGGAGGGTCTGGCTTGTTTCAAACCAATCAATCATCATCTGATAATTGCCCAAGAGGAAGGTAAGAAAGGGGAGGGACAATACAAACTAATGGGTCCCTGACCATGTGGGTGGATAATCAGCTTCAGGGTCCTGCTACTGTACTTTCTCTTTACTAAAGAAATTCCTTGAAACTGTAGAAAAATAAAGATAAGAGCAAAAAAGAAGTAAATAGAAAACAAACATCTTCAGATAGAATTTTCTGGTTTCTTAGAAGTTGTCTAAAATCTTGGAACGTTGGTTATCAAATTTATACCTTAAGAATTTGTATTATGGGGCTGGGAAGGTGGCTCAGTGGTAGAGCACTTGCCTTGCATGCCTGAGGCCCTGGGTTCGATTCCTTAGCACAACATCAGCAAAAAGAAAGAAGCCGGAAGTGGCGCTGTGGCTCAAGTGGTAGAGTGCTAGCCTTGAGCTGAAAAGCTGAGGCACAGCACCCAGGCCCAGAGTTCAGACCCCACGACCGGACCCAAAAAAAAAAAAAGAATGTGTATTATTAACATTACTAAATTTCAAGAGAGACAGAAAAAAAGAATCCTGAAAAAGTCACATGTTCTTGATACTAGCACTGGCTTTGCCACTTACTTGCCACTTATTTTATTTTATTTTGATTTTTGTGCCAGAATTAGAGATTGAACTCAGGTCCCAGAACTCTGCTAGGTCTATTTCTTCTATGTCTATCTCTCAACCATTGGCCATGACCCGAAGGAATTAAATGCACTGATTAGCTTAAGCCTAGGATATGTGATTTATTGGTAAACTAGGGATGTAGTGTGCTGTAGCCAGCACAATGTTAAACATTTAAGTAGTTTCCTAAGATGGTTGTTAAGTTGTTGGTAGCATTAGGCTGACAAAGGTAGGAGAATTTACATTAAAGAAAGGGTTTTATTTATTTACTAATTTTAGAGAGCTGGTTTATCCACCCTGGATCTACCTCTGCTCAACATATAGAGAGAGTGATGTAAGACTAGCCCTAAAAAAGAGAAGCCGTTAGAAAAATAGGGAAATCATAATCATAAATGGTGCAGTGGCAAAAAAAAGTGATTCATTGCATTTTTATTTGTTGTTTTTTTTTCCCCAAAAACATTGGCTTCAGTCTTCAGAAATTTTTATTATGATTAAAGGAAGGTATAAAGGGAAAGAAGAATTTCTGGATTGATAGGGAGAATTTCTACTTTATCTTAAAGCACTGAACAGTCATTGAAAGTTTTATCCAGGGAGGATATGTACATGATTTTATTCTTTAAGAAGCAGCCATCCCCACACACTTCCTGTTACAGTCCATTGCTTCTTCCTCTTTGGAAGCATAGCCTGGTGATTTTCAGTCTTGCATGGAAAATAGGATAATGTATAGGCTCACATGTAACCAGTTTCGTGGCTGAATTGATCTGGGTCCCACGTGTATTTCCTGTGAAATATATGACTTGGATAGTCTTTCAGTTCTGTGATCACAGTTCTTCAAACATCAGTAGCATTTATAGTATAGATTTTGTAGACTAATTGAATGAGATACAGAGGGACAGACATGCACTTTAATTTTGGGGAAGTGGCAATTAATTACTATGTTCAATACTTCCGGAGCAACTAATATGTACTAGACACACATTCTGTATGTTTTGCTCTTCCTAATAATCTTGTGATCTCATTAACGTTGTTACCGTCCTTTAGAAAGGAACAAAGAGAGGCACAAAAAACTTAAAAAATATATCTATTATATTGCGGCATGTAATTTATATGCAGTTATTCTCCATTATTTCTGGTTTTCCCCATTGCTCTCAGACAATATTTGGCTTGTATGAACTCCTTTCCATCCCCAGTACATTGAAGAAAATAAATTCAGATCTGATGAGTCAATGAAGCTTCAGGTCGTGTTTCACTTGTTAATGTTTGTTTTTTTGACAAGAAAGAGAGCGATGATGGTGTTCAGACTTTATTGAGCATGTTCTTAAAACTCCCGGAGTATACCCAGCCTGGCTAGCTCTATGAGCATGGTGGTGAGATCAAATTCCTCATGTGATTCAGAACCAAGTGTTCTGCTGCTTAATTCAGCACACTGCGAGTTTGTGGCTAATACTCTCAGCCTCTTAGTCTCAGATGCTTAGACATGACACAATAAAACCTTTGTGAACAAGACTGTTCAGGGAATGGAGTATTCAGACTACTGAGGCAAACAAAAAAGGAAAGAAAGTAAAAAGAGAAGGAAAAGAAAGGTCCCTTGTGTAAGCCCTTTGGTAAATCCTTCCAACATGCAGCGGTCATCTGTTCTGCGTTGGTAAGGATTGTGCAGTGAATATGATTTGTGTCTTGAAGTGAAAAGCTGACAATACACATAACTTATAACCGCAAGCATGTTAGATCTTTCCTCCAACATGATTGTTTTGGAAGAGAAGCACACGGGAAGAGATTGAGTTATAAAGGATTTTGAGACCAGGTTTTTGCTTTAGATGCTTATTTTGAAATAAGAGAGCAATAGGGACTTAGTTCCTACTCAGAACTGACTTTTTCTTTTCTTTTTTTTTAAAATATTTTTTATTGTAGAAATACTGTACAGAATTGCAGTTACATGAGTAAGGTAATATTGAGCATTGTTACTTCCTCCTTTGTTTCCCCCTACCATCCCTTCCCTCCCCATGATCTTTTCTCTTAAAAAAAAAAAAGTAAAGGAAAAAGAAAATGAAGGAAAGATTTCAGGGCTTCCTTCAAATTTCAGCTTAATTTCTTTTCTAAAAAGACTGTGCGATGATTTTTATTTGATCAAAACTGTGCTTGCTTTGTCTGACTCAGTATATGGAACTTCTCGTGGGATGTAGAGTAAGAAGGAAGAGGGGGTGGTCAGTGTTAAGGGGAAGGGGAGGGAATGGACTGTCTTTTTATCTTTCAAAGAGCATTCTTGTATTTATCATGGGAGTATCAGGGCTTAAAGTTCAGTGCAATCAAGGGGACAGGATGCAGTCTAACAGACACTGAGAAGAGCCTTTTGCCCAAAATAGACCCACCTGCTTATGGATGTCTGACATTCCTTTGACTGGGAACAAAGCCAACAAGGCCAGCTGTTCCCTGATACCCTTCCCACAGTCTGGCAGAGGCTTTAAATTCCAACCTTGAACTTAAAGCTCAAGCTTTCTTTGAGAATCTACCTTAGAACATGTGGTTGCCCCTTCCTCCCCACCTCTAAAAGAAAGATACTAACAGTCCTCTGGTCTACAGTGGGGATTTCTCAGACTTGTTCAATGACCAGAAATGATTGAAGTAAGAGTTTTCTTATTCTCTCTCCTCTCTTTCAGGGTTACTATGACTTGGTGGAGTTCCTAAGAGCAAAAGTGGTAGGCGCATGCTTTATGAAATGAGAATGATGAGCCATGTTGGCCCGACTCTAGAGACTATTAAATAAAGCAAATGCAAAGTGCCAATTAGTGAAAGGCTATCATCTGAATGACTACAAACAAACTGGACTGTTCACACAATGACACAAAAGGAAAGAACATCGTTTCTGTCTTCTTATATAATGTCCAAGACGTATGGTTAAGTGACAAAACATATTTTACCACAAGGTTTACAGTATGCTACAGTGAGAAAGGAGAACAAATAAGAAATGTATATTTTCCTTATAGTTTCAACTGAAGGGTAAGCAAAAACGAAAGCATTAGAAATTAAAGATAGGTGTGAAAATGTAACTTGAAGCTATGAATAGGGTTGGGAAAGATGTGGAGAATGATGGAAGGGGTGATACTGATTGAGAGTCATTGTGCTTATAAACTGATTTTGCGAGTTGAAACCTCCTTGTAAAATTAATTGAAGATAATAGAAACATGTACAAATTAAGGAATAAAAGAATTTAAGTTAAAATATGTTTAACTGGGAATTTAATATTCCAACATGAATTTATAGTTTGCTTTGCTTCTTTCTAAAAAATATGGTTACCTATATTGGGAGAGACTTAGGAGGAAGGAGATAAGAAAACACTTTTTATCTCTAAATACCCTAGGTTTTGGCTTCTTACATAGTTTTTCCTCTTTGGCAAAAGAGTCAAAGAGCCAAAAAGTCAAAAGAACCAAACTATATGTCAATTCTGTGGCACAGTATTCTCTAGAATTAGTTCAAATGATTTTAAAAGACAAATATACAAGGGGAAACTGGTAGAAAGTGTAGGAAGGGGTAGCATTGTCATTTTTCCTCCTTCCTTCCTTCCTCCCCCTCTTCCTTCCTTCTTTCCTTCCTTCCTTCCTTCCTTTCTCTCTCTGTCTCTGTCTCTCTGTCTCTGTCTCTGTCTGTCTGTCTCTCTCTCCCTGCCTTCCTCCCTCCTTCCCTCCTTCCCTCCCTCCTTTCCTTCCTTCCTTCCTCTCTCTTTCTTTTTTGTTGGTAGGAAGGTTGTTGATTTCAGGTCATGGAACACTTGATGAGGGGAAATTCTTGGTTGAAGAGTTCAAGCTAAGAAGTGCTGGACTAATAATCAAATTAGAAAGTCTCCATTTTGTTAACTCTAATGAAATAATGTCTCCAGCAAGAGTCTTTAATGACTACCAAAACCATGGAGCAAAGTCTCATGAGAAACTTGACAACAGAAAGATCCGATAGACATCACCAGATCCACTAATTGATCCCAACATGAATAAACACGGACAGCTAGAAGTTATGAGATTCTAGATATGTGTAAATACGTATGACAAATACCAAATACTTAGCTTATTCTAACTTATTCTATGGCTTATTCTAACTTACTGTTTGTAGCAAATGGGAACACATTTGGTGGCTAACAAAGGCCCATACTTACAGTTTGAAGAATTCTATAGGGCCAAGACCTGTATGGAAGTAGGAGAAAGGCAACAGATGTGGCTCTCAGGGAACTTGGGGGGCACCAATCAACTTCCTGGATGGAGCTTATTGGATCCTGATTGGATCAACTTACCTATACAAACCTATTTTGAGACAATTAGGGAAATATGATTATTGGCTTATCTATCAGCCTAGACCTCTGACTGCTGTACACGTCAGCAGTGTCTGTGTAAATTGGAAAGAATTCTAGGGCAGATGACAGGGGGAAATCTTGCTGGATTTCCCCTCTCTCTCTCATCTCTCTCTCTCATCACTCCCTCACTCAGAAGACTTGTGAAAAGCTTATGACAAATAAATCTGGTTTATTGACAGCAATGCAGAAAAGGAAAATAGAAGTGGAAGAATTTTGGCCTGACTCTCAGAAAGACAGTTTACTCTTCTTATACATCCTTCTCCGTTTTATAAAGCTCTTTGTTTTCTATGGGAGGTAGATTCCTGAAGGAGGGGGAGGAAGTTGTGAACTCTTTGTTCCTTTTGGATAAAAAAAGAAGATAAATAGCACAGAAGATTCATTGAAGCAATTAATTATTTCCCCAGATGTTGGTACCTAAAACATGTCAATAAGACTTCAAGAATGTGGGTCTGGTATCAGAGGTCTGTGGATGTTTGAGCCTGAGCACAAGACACAAACCAGGGGCTTCTCGTGGTCAAGAGGAAAGGTATCTTGGTTGTGGATTGAATTTATCATGTGCAGATAAATCCAAGATTTGGACTGGATTTGGAAGTGGCTGCAGAGTGATGCTCAGAACACAATTTCAGGCAGAGTTTACATCCTACCTGAAAGACGACAACATACAAGGACTAAAACGGATTCTTCCACTGTGAATAGGGTCAGGAGCCTGCCCAGTCAACTGTGCACAGAGGTAGGAAGTAGTAGTAGACTTCTTGAGTGAATTTGGCTGTGTATACGACCGACATTTGCTCACTGCCCACCTTCTGATCTTTTCTGTCAGGTGAGATGCGAAACACTGATGCCATCTTGCCTGTTGGCTGTGCAGAGGAAGTCCGTGCTGCAGGCATCAGCTCCTTCTGTTACAACATCCCTGTAGCTGCTGAGGAGTTCATAGTACTCCACCGTGGAGCTGAGATGGTTAGCCTTGATCATCCTTTTGTACCGGCAGGAAGTTGCGTAGGAGATTATAAGTCATGCTGTGGGGTGCATCTATAGAGCATATTTGGAGACAATGGACCAAGGGAGATAAGACATCCTGAATGTTGATAGCACATGCAATCGGCTGGGGGCCTGGGTGGAATAAAAGGTGGAAATTCTGTTAGCAGAGAATCCTTTGCTTTCTAATTCCTGGTCACTATGAATTGAGCGACTTTGTTCCGTCATATTCTCTTTTGCCATAAAGTTTTCCCTCACCAAAGGTCCATAATAAATAGAGCAAGCTGACCATGGGCTGAGCTTCTAAAACCACCAAGAGCTGAAATAAATTCTTCTTCACTTAAGTTGTTTTTATATTGTGGTGAGTGAAGTAATACAGAGCCGAAGGACTCATGCATGTTATCTCTTAGATGTAGAAGTGAGATCTACATTATATATACATGTATATATATATATATATATATATATATATATACACACAAAGTATGTACATCTATACACAAACATATTCACTAATGTAGGGTATACTGAGGGAGGATTTCAATAGAATAACTCTTTTGAACAACAGAAACAGTTTGACCTAATGTATACCAGGAAGTTGGAATATGTGTTAGGGAAGGAGAGGTAAGGTTAAGGGGAGGAAGGAAAGACAAATGGAGGCAGGAAGGGTTGGCAAATGCAGTCATAATATTTAATATGCACATGTAAAAGTGGAACCAGGTAGATTTATGGGATGGATGGGATTGGGCAAGATGTGGAAGAATAATGAAAGTGATGGCATTGATCAAGAGGCAGGCTATTCACAAGCTGGCATGTTGAATTGGAACCCTTTGTCCAACTGCTAAAAGAGAATTAAACAAATTTAAACTTTAAAAAATTACTTTCTTAGGAATTTGTCACAGTGATGAAGGTTGATTAACAGGAGTCCTGGACATGTGATTTAGTCTCTCTGATTCTTTTGTTATGGCCTACAGGTTATAAATAAGGCTGTTGGTGATGGCAAGTTGGATGGTGTCATTCATGTGTTTGGCATATCAAGAACTTGGAGGAGTTTTCTTCCATGCCAGAAACAACTTGTGGATTTGTTGCTCCATTCAAAGAGGACAGAGACCTAGTGCTTTTGCTGATGCTTTCTGTGGAGACTTTGCTGAAGTGTCCTTTTCTCTTTCATTGGGACAGTTATTATGAGTCAGAATGTTGGCTAAGCAAACTGAACCTGCTCAGCAAAAGGGAACTAGCTGCTATAAGCTGAGCTCTTTCAGAGCAATCACCTTTTGTTTTCCCTATTTTTCCTCTCTTCTCAGGAAATATTAAAACATTTTATATAGATCAAGTTGACTATTGGAACCACCTCCTTCCTGTTTGTGTGACACCATGTCTTGATTCATAGAAGGTGAGGAAATTCAAGTCCTGTTTAGTAAAGCAATTCATGATAAAGTTAGATGAAAGCAGTTTGAGTAAATGAAGTGATGACTTACCAAAAATTATTATCTGATTCACCTTATCACAAAACATCATGGTCTCCTGTAAAACCATCTTTGAGCGTGGTGCTGGCTCACCTCTGTAATCTTAGCTTCTCAAAAGACTGAGATCGGAGGATCATGGTTCAAAGCCAGCCCCAGCTGGAAACTCCTTGAGACTCTTCTCTCCAGTTAGCTACCAGAAAATCAGAAATGGCACTGTGGCTCAAAGTGGTAGGGTGCTAACCTGGAGCCAAATCGCTCAGGGACAGTGCCCAGGCCCTGAGTTCAAGCCCCATGACTGACAAAACGAAATGAAAAACAAAACAAAAGAACAACAAAAAATATATTTGCTACAGTATTTGGTGAACTTCCAATATCACTTGAATTTTAAAAGCTTGACAGAGACGAATGGAAGAAAAATATTGCAGTATTCACTTTGGAGTCCCACCCTGAAAAGTCCAACAGTCCCTTACAGCCTTGACAACCTGGTCCCTTGCCATTGCTGCCATCTAATGGTGCTGGTTGGAAACACAGGACAAGATTACCCGTGAAGTGGTTTTATGTTCTGTACTGTAAATGCCACAGATCCTGTAAGTAGAACAAGTTATATTAAGAAGAGATACAGATAGTTATGTGATGTGACTTATGAGTGGACTCATTGGTGTTAATACTGCATATTCAGAGAAAGATGGAAACTCTCAGATGCTATTATTTTTGGGAAGGCTAACCCTATTGTAATGTTTCTCTAACATAGCCCTTAAATAAATACTCATATCTGCTGAAGAGCACAAGTTCCTCCTTTATTGGCAAGGCACTAGGATAGAATCAGTATATACCAAGGAAACAAATGTGACAATTATTTTGGCACCAGAAATCTCAGTGATGGCCTTCAGGGTGGGGCCTGACTTGATTGTGGATTCTTCCACAATGTTAACTTAGAGAACGTTCACCATTATTTGTGGCGGCCATAAGGTTTCATTCCGTTTCATGAACTGTATTGTGGCTAAAACTCTTCTACCCATAAGTTTGAAGTTTACTCCATTTTAGGTCTCATGTTCTTACATATTCCTGGGTGATGTCCTCAGAGCTTTTCTCCTTACTTTGAATTTCCAAGACTCTCCAAGTCTCACACAAACATCGTAAATGCCAATTTTTAATTTGTAACAAATATTTAAATGGGAATTATACTTACGTTAGCAGCGATGCTTGTTTCAAATGGTTTCAGCTTGCACATTTCAAATATCCTGTAATATGGCAGTAAGTGAAGAGTACCTGTGTTCAATAATGGATTGTGTACTGCATCATTCTTTTGCCATGGGTCTGAGGATAGTAGGGAAGGGAAAGATTCCTCTGAAGGAGGAAGAGTATTTGGGAGAGCCTTACTAAGAACCAGGAAGCAGCCTTTGGGACCGATTTGGCCCTGCTTCCCTCCTATAGGCAGCCATATGCATGTAGGCACATAGAACAGAGCAAGACAAGATCCTTACTTGCCCAATATAGTTTGTAAAGAAAGACTGGAGGGGAAATTACTTCTTCAAATTCATACTCCAGCATGAGACTAGAGGATTGGGAAGAATCAACAAAGATGATACTATCAAAGGAAAGTAATAAAGCTCTAGAAATTGATCCTAAAGAAATGGAAGTCTGTGAACTGCCCAACAAAGAATTCAAAGTACTTAAGCACATAGAAGAACATGGACAAACACTTCAACAAAATCAGGTAAACAGTTTAGGCACAAAAATGAGAATTTCAACAAGAATTATAACTTTTTTAAAAGCTAAATAATTCCTAGACCTGAAGAATGCTGTACGTGAAATAAAAACTTCAGGACAAAGCTTCAATAGCAAACTGGATCAAGCAGGAAAAAAAAAGAATCAGGGAACATGAAGTCAGGCCATTTGAAATTATATATTTGGCAGAACAAAGAAAGGTGGGAGAGGGCTTTAGGTGGCCATGAGAACAAAAGACTATCACCAAAAGTCTGTGTGGTGAAATTGTGATCTGTTTTTATTGTAGCTTCATGTACACATGAGGAAAAATTATACAGGAAAATGTCCAGCAGACTGGTGCTGGTGACTCACACCTGTAATCCTAGCTACCTTGGAGGCAGCAATTTGGAGGATGATCCAGAAGAAAAATAGTTTATGGAACCCCATCACAAGAAACAAATGCATATGTTGATGTGTGCGAATCATCTCAGCTATGGCGAGAAGCATAAACAGGAGGGCTGCAGTCCATATGAACCTAGGGGAAAATGCAGGTTGGAGACTTGGCTCCAATGGTAGAGCATTGGCTTAGCATGTGGAAAGCCTTGAGTTCAAATCCCAGTACCATCATATATATATATATATATATATACACATACATACACACATACATATATAATCAACTGAATTCATATGTTTCTTTGGAAGTTCATAGACCTATTTCTACTCAAAAGTGCAAAAGTGTAGCATCCTTCACTTTAGCTTGTACTCTGCTGCTAAGAAATTAAATTAGATTTCTTTTGTTTCATGTCATTAGTTGAAAATAATAGCATCACAGGGAGAATTTTTTCCTCCTCCTCCTCCTCCTCCTCCTCTTTCTCCTCCTCCTCCTCCTCCTCCTCCTCCTCCTCCTCCTCCTCCTCCTCCTCCTCCTCCTCCTCTTTCTCCTCCTCCTCCTCCTCCTCTTCTTCTTCCTCTTCCTTCTTCTTCTTCCTCTCTACCTCCTCTCCCTCCTCCTCATCTTCACCCTCTTTCTTCTTTGGTGCTATGGGAGACTGAGCTTTTTGCTTTGGTTATTGTTAGGCAAAGGCTTGTGTTTTTTGTTTGTTTGTTTTGCTTTTTTTGTTTGTTTGTTTGTTTTAATCTGGGTCCAGCCTTGGATTGCTATTTTTCTACCTATGTTTCTCATATATCTGGGGCCACAAGAATGTACCACCATACCTGGTTTATTGATTGACATGGGGCACGGGGAAATCTCAGTAACATTTTGTCTCAACTGGCCTGTACTTGTCTTTCTTCTAATCTTGGCAAGCAAGAGCCACTGTGCCTAGTTAGTTTTTGCTTTTATCTTGAAGGACACTTGTGATATTGGGAAGATTACCTGCCATAGATGCAGACCTCCCTGAGGCACTGCATAGTTGATGTGGAATTGGCATCCATGCTCTAACCAAAGACAAACTGGTTAGCAGTGGGTGTGATGAAGCAACATCTCTGAGTACCAGCTTCTTTAGCAATTCACATATAGAATTAGGAAATCACATCCTAAATCATCTTTACCACTTAAAAAAAATACTTATTGAGGCCGGGTGCCAGTGGCTCACGCCTGTAATCTTAGCTACTCAGGAGGCTGAGATCTGAGACTTGCGATTCAAAGCCAGCCCAGGCAGGAAAGTCAGTGAAACTCTTATCTCCAATAAACCAATCAGAAAACTGGAAGTGGCGCTATGGCTCAAGAGGTAGAGTGCTAGCCTTGAGCTGAAGGGCTCTGGCACAGTGCCCAGGCCCAGAGTTTAAGACCCACAACTGAAAAACAAACAAACAACAACAACAACAAACCAAGTTATTGAGTAAGAAACTTTTTGTAGTCATTTCTCTGAAAACACTAGCAAGTGCAGAGTTGGTGATCAGGGACTTACCTCAACATTTGCAGACATCTGCAGTTAGCTACACTGACACTGAAACCTTCACTGGTAGGAGAAGTCTAAGAGCAAAGGAAGGAGTCCATGCAAGGGAATTAAAGAATACCATCAGTGTTTCTTAATTCTTCCTTTGAGATTTCTCCTCATGTTTGAGGCTGAAGGCCAAAGAGACTCTTTGGCTGGGGAGAAAGGGAGAATAGACATGCCATCTTTGGAACTGAAAACAAATTCTGTGATTGAGGAGTCTGGTGTACTTGAGTGAGATCAACTTTGTCAAAGCCCTGCCAGAAAGTTCTGCCTCAATTTGCCAGTGCTCATCTCTGGCTATCAAAGAGGCTGTGAGAATTCCAAGAAGTGTGCTGAAGCGTTTTCTCTGTTGTGTCATTGTGCCCCAGTATTTCAACCTGAGAATGGAAGAGTCTAGACAGACTAGCCATGACCATTTCACCCAGCCATCATTTCTTGAGCATCTCTGTGTACTAGAAACTTCCTGTACATCACTTGTAATTCTCAAAAAAAACCCCTTTGTTTCATTTCAATATAAACACTAATACTTAGACAGGTTAAATACAGTGACCAGGAACATATGGTTTATAGGTTGTAGAGTTACTGTTTAATGCATGTTTATCTTGCTAGGAAATGATGTCAATTTCCTGCACTTAGTGTTATCAATTGGGCAGAAATCCAATTGTGTCCTTTGACATCAAAGTTGGTATATAATTCAGTGTGCAGTAGTACAGCTTTTGTTTAACATGGGTGAAGTCCTGGGTTTGATACCTAGCACCGAAAACCAACAAAAACATACTTTTCTCCTTTACATTACATTATTCCTCATCCCTGTTTTCCTTTACCCCATTCCTTGGCCTATTTGTAATGCTAAGCTTTGAACTTAAGGAATCCTAACCTTCTAGATACATGCTTTAGCATTTGAACCATGTTCCTATCTCTAAAATCATCTAAAAGAAATTTCTAAAAGTATCCTCTCTTAATATACTGGTGAGATCAGAGTAGAGACAAGACAGTTTTCAGTTGGTGTCTTGCGCCTTTTGTGAGGGTCTATAAAAAAATCTTTAATGTGTGGTCTCGTTAATCATGCAAATTGTTCTCATTTGTAAAACATTCGCAAATTACATTCCTCAGGGTGTAAGTGAGAGTAGCCATCTCTGGCCTTATGCATTATGAATCGTCCTAAATTAGCGTGAAACCACCTATTCTCAGTAATCATGACAGTAGAAGGGAGTAATGGGGCATTTAATTGAAAATAGCAGACAGTATCCCGATCTTTGGTGACTGCTTTTAGAATATATTATGTAATTTAAACAGGGGAACTATTCCATTTTCTAATTATTTTCTTAGACTTGTAGAAAAATGATTTTGTACCTCTTTGGTTCTCCTAGGAGAATAAGAGGAGCAAATGGCCTCAATACTATGCATAGCAAGGGAAAACAAAGTCCAAGGTAAAAATGCTTGGTGATAAACACAAATATAAATAATAGCCTGCTATCTCCTCATCATTTCCCCAAAGGTATTTCATTATTTATGCTTGTTGTGTGTCAACTTGTTTATGAATACATTAAAGCCAATAATCATTTTATAGGTTGTTTTGCTAAGCATCTTTAATCAGTACATCTACTCTGTAGGTGCAAACAAAAATACTGTTTCAAACAGATGTTTCTACTGGATCAGAAAGAATTTCTTCCCTTACTCAGAGTCAGTAAAAATATTCTTTCAAAGCCCTCTTATTAAAATCTTGCTAATCCTGTTAGTAAGATTTAACAGATAGATTCAAAAGCGAGGGCACATGTATTCCAAACCTTAAGAGAATTATGGATTTCTTATTTTTTATTTTAAAAACAAATTTTATTCAACCAAGCAAACTATATTTGTTATTCACCTGGTTTAGGAAATCTTCAAAGAAAGATGACTTATTAGACACTTCTTATTTTTTATTTTTTTTAACATTTCAACTTTTATTTTATTTTGTTTTTTGTTGTTATTATAAAGGTGATGTACTGAGAGGTTACAATTACATAAGTCAAAGTAAAGAGTACCTTTCTTTTGGACAATGGCACCTCTTCCCTCACTCGCTCTCCGTTTTCTCTTCCAACTCCACCCACAACATTTCATTTTCAACACAATGTCTAGTTAGTGAATGCCGCTGCTGCATTTGTTCACCATTTGTCTTACCATTTCTGGGCCTCCCTTTATTCTCCACAGGCATATAAATGAACAAACAGAACAAAAGGAAAGGAAACAAAAATAGCAGAAAAGAAAAAAAACCTTTTGTTTTCTAAGCCTGGGGTTCATTTTGACAAATATTATTAATATATATGATCAGACGCACATAGGACATTGTGCCTTTCTGTTCACAGATTTCTTTGTATTTGAAATGAGAAGTGATGGATGTATGATGTATGTAAATATCTATTTTTATGAGCATGTATACATAAAATAGATGTGTTATATATAATAAATGCATTTTCATGTATACCTATGCATTCAAGTTTTGTGTGGTCCCAATGAAACTTCTGATTATTTACTATTTTACTAGTGAAAGGTTTTTGTCAATGAAAATTACATTTGTAAACATGAAGATTTAAAGATATCTCTTGAGATGTATTTATAAATGTAAAATTCAAAAATTCATTCTACCATGTAGGTGTGATTCCAACAGGTTATACCTAAAGACATAGAAATATTTAATCATAAATGTTCAGTTTTAACCTGGCTGTGTGGCAGGGTTTATAGCTCTCTAGTAAATGAAGCAGACATATACATTTAGTAGAGTCTTCTTTTAATGATTTTTGGAGTAGGTAATATTTTGACAAAACAAATACAAGGTGAGAAATCAAAAAGATTAAAGAGTACTGGTTGCTGTAGCAGCATCAATGGACACTGTCTTATATGTTAAATATGCTAAGTGCCTTGTTTACGTACTATCTTACTTGGCATTCTAAACAATGAAGAAAATAAGGTAGGCTTCCTCCACAGTCATCAGACAATTATCTTTGAGTGCTTCTCACCATCAGGTTCTATTACCTCCATCTTATGAAAGAATAACTTAGTCTAAGCCAGGCCCTGGGGGGGGGAACGCTCAGGCCTGTCATCCTAGCTACTCAGGAAGCTGAGATCTGAGGATCCTGGTTTGAAGACAATCAGGTAGACAAATTTAAAAGACTCTCTTCTCCAGATAACCATCTGAAAGCTAGAAGTAGAAATGTGGCTTAAGCCCGAGGAGGCTGAGAGGTGAGGATTGCAGTTCAAAGCCAGCCTGGACAAGAAAGTCTGTGAGATGCTTATCTCCAATAAACCACCAGAAAGCTGAAAGTGGGTGGTTCAAGTGGTAGAGCTCTCGCCTTGAGCTGAAGAGCTTACGGACAGTGACCTAGCCCAGAATTCAAGCCCCACCACCGGGGGGGGGGGGGGGGGGGGAAGAGCACCAGACTTGAGTGAAGAAATGCAAGTGAGTGTCAAGCCTTGCGTTCAGACCCCAGCACTGGCATAAACAACAAACAAATGAAACAAAAACAAGAATTTAGTTTAAAATATACGAACTGATGCTTAAGGCACGGAGGTAATCAAAGAAACTAGTAGCACTCTAATTATTATAAGTCTGAATTTTTAAATAGAGGAGATGCAATTACTATTCCTTCTGATCTTACAAAAGCAGCTTAGAATAGAAAAGGCCACATCTCTGTTCTTATTCTTGTGACGGACCCAGCAATACATTGTAGTAGGATGTGTATGTGATGAGGTGTTGGGCCCTGACCATGAGCACATTGTTTAACCTTTCTGTCTCCTGTGTTCATTTTCAAAATGGGAGTAACAACCTTTTGCAATGGATTAGTAAGGATAAACTAAGCTGAAAACAGGCAGAGTCTGTGTAATAGTGTCTAGCACAAACTCAGTGGGCCATGGACATGAATAACAGTAGAGAAGCGGCAGGAGTAACTTTAGCCATTGCGTTCTCACTTCCCTTGGCCCTGTCTGGTTCTTCCTTGTCTGCTGCCTTCTTTTATAGCTCTCTACATCTTGTTATTTACTGCTCCCTTTTACTTTTCTCTCTCATCTTTTAAAACTTGTCTCCTGAGAAGTTTCCAGAATCATCTGTTGGAGTAATTCTCACTTATTTCAGTGGACCTACCAGGAGCACTTTTGTACTTTATTTTTTGAAATACAGTCCCTTGTTACTGAGGCCAGGCTGTTTTCTTACCAGAATTAACTTGGGCCAGGTATATTATTGACATGCAATCTTCAAAAAACAGTGAGATGAGATGTCCATGAATAAATTTCTACCAGAGACAAGTTGGAATCACCCTAGACCATGACTAGAGAGCTTAACCAATAAGAAGCAGAAGAGCATTTTCTAAGGGTTTTTTTTCTCTTTTCATCTCAAGTAAATTACTGGGTACAATGTATTGAGGCTTGATTCCAAATGTTTGAAACTTGTTTTACAATCCCACATAGATAGCTTAACACTCATCACAAGAATTCCTTTGTCATATCCCCAGTGAGTGTGGTTTGCCTTTTACAAGAAGCTGTAATTATTGCTAGGGCAGCCCCCTTGTTTGAGCTGCAGAGGATGACTAGAGCTTCAGTTGCCTGGTTAAGTGGTGGGTGGGGGTGGGGGAGGAGAATCAATGAGCTTAAGTAACTTGCATTAAGATCTGATTCTTGGCACTAAGGAAGATTGGAAGGGAAAGGAAGATTATAGAAACACAAGGGTAACAAAGGGCAGAAAGGTGCCATGCTTAGAGTTGTGCACCCAAGAGTCTCCAAATAAAATGAGATGACAAAAATGTAGACCGGGGGTCTCAAAATAAAACAGTC
The DNA here is from genome assembly GCF_024711535.1 of Dipodomys merriami. Taxonomy (NCBI): domain Eukaryota; kingdom Metazoa; phylum Chordata; class Mammalia; order Rodentia; family Heteromyidae; genus Dipodomys; species Dipodomys merriami. The sequence continues at coordinate 79,526,126 of NW_027205603.1, forward strand.
TCAACTTTCAAGTCTACAATAGTGCTTCTTTTGTAGATACATAGAATCTAATGGTACCTCAAGAGCAAAGCTAGGAAATCTAGACTTCTGTAGTGATAGGTTGGTGAGCTGGGAAAGTTGGGTGGACATACTGAACAGTGTAACAAAGGAACTAATGAAAAAGGATTGTTTTTTTTCTCTCCTATTGTTAAAGGGACAGAAGCTCTCTCATCCTTCCCAGATATTCTCTGTTGTTAATCGTGCAGGGTCTACAAATCTCCATACATGCTGGGTGACAGAGATTAATCCTACCATATTGGCACAGGATTTCGTGAGCTACTTCGATAAAGCATATATAGCAAACTCATCAAGTTATAAAACTGTGAGGCTGGGATATAGCTTGGTGGCAAAGCATTTGCCTGGTAAGTGCAATGTCCTGGGTTCCATCCCCAGTACCAAAAAAAAGAAGAGATCTTTTAAAAAGTTACAAAACCATAGATTGTGGTGACACAGCCATCTGAAATTTAAATAATTTTAGACAAAGGGACTCAGAACAACTGATAAATTTGAATTGTTAAAGAGGCAGACATCAGCAAATCTGTTTCGAGGGAGTGAGTGGAAGAAGTGCCAGTCTGTGCATCTTTTCACTCAACTATTAATCATCTCTTCAATTCAATCAACTGTCAATCTTCATTTATTTCAATCATCTATTAGAACTTACACTATGGGAGCCATTGTGCTAGAATTGAAGTGTGTAATGATTAGGGCTGCAGAAATAGTCCTTATCTTTCTAGCTCTGGAATAAAACAAGAAAGCATTCATTTCTCATTCCAATCTGGGTTCTGAAAGCAGGAGGCATCTGACTGGGTAGCATGCTTTGATAGGCAGGAGATAGAGAAGTTTTAATTCCAAAGACATCTAAACTGTGAGACCTCCATTCAGTATGAGCAGGAGGGAAAGGAAGGATTGATGTGACACAGCCGGTGAAAAGTTTAGCTTGCCCTGGGCATTTCCCACAGCATAACCTCATCTCTAGTAGTTCAGTTTCTCAAAACAGAAAAATCTGATTGGTCCAGATGGAGTTGGACATCCTCAGCATCCATCATCTACAGCTAAGAAGAGCAACTTTACACCATGTCCAGGGATAGTGTTAGAATGTAAGTTTTCTCTGGGCATAGTGTTCGCAGTCCTGTGTTACTGCCTGGAGTGTGGAGACTGGTTTGCCTATTATACATCCTATTAACACTCTGAAAATCAGTTCGGTGAATAAATGAGTAGCAGGTGCCATCTACACAGTGAGTCTACATGGAGTTCTAGGAAAAGTGATGAGGTTCAGGAATCTGCTCTCTATGTGTTACAGAATAGTGTGGATTGAACTCTCTGGCCACAGGGAAGAAATACTCCTCCTGTTGACTTTTCTAAATCAAATATGATCAAGTCAAGAAATCCCATCTCTGTGTCCCAACGTGGCCAGTAGGAAACTAAATCTCAGTCTCCGAGGAAGCCATTTCCTACTCTAAGCTTAGAGAAACAATCTAGGGAGCTTATGAGTCTGAAACATGTGGGGTTTCCAGTGATCAGATCCTGTCTCAGTAGATCTCTTGAAGGTGAATGAGCCTAATGAGTTCCAGGCAACCCTGGTCCCGCCATTTGAAAGTTTCTTGCTGTATCTTCTGGAGCTGCCCCAGAAGAGGGCATGACATTTTAGAGTCTGGAAGGGGAAGTTCTGTCCGTGTAGACTCATCCATTTCTCAAATGATCCTCCTTCCCTCCCTTCCCCTAGTTCCCCCTCTTCTTCCTCCAGGAAATCCCCCATACATTCTTTACTCTTTTTTTATTCCATAAATTTGGGTGCAGTGTAATACTACCTCCGTGTGCCTGTCTCATGTAGCAGTCAATGCATAGCTGTGTAACCTGCAGGCAGGGCCACTCAACTTGCACAGGAGGTGAATGGGGAGCCCCAGAATGGTGCCGTGTAAACCTCACAAGGCACATTTGGACATCTTTGACAAGAAAATAATGATCAAATCCCCTCCCAGAGATAATGCTGGAAGATTTGATAGTAGTTAGGTTAGCTTAAGATAAAATAGAAATTAGTATCTTTTTGTTTCTTCCCCGTGTCAATACTTTTAAATTTAAGCTACCTCAAAGCAATTCTTTCCTCCTCCTCCTCCTCCTCCTCCTCCTCCTTCTTCCCCTTCTTTTTCTTCCCTCTCCTTCCCCTCCTCCTCCTCCCCTCCTCCCCCTCCTCCTCCCCCTCCTCTCCCTCCCTTTCCTCCCTCTCCTCTCCCTCCTCTTCCCCTTCCTCCCCCTCCTCCTCCTTCTCCTCTTCTTCTTCTACAAATGTTCTTGGGAACTTGAATATTTCACTGCTGTAGTGTCTACTTTGCTTATACCTAAAAATCAGATCTATTGGTAATGACAATAGATAAAATCGTTGGTTGTTCAGAACATGAGATAGGAGTTGACTAGATTTTCTTTGTTTAGTCATAGTGATCATGACTTAATTTTATGCTTGGGAAGCTATTTATTGTGTACAAATTTATGACCTTTCACCACTACCTTTAAAAACAAACACGTAAAGACTAGGGGACAGTCGGAGGTTGAGAGTTTGAGACCCAAATAACTAATGACAGGAACAATAGGCACATTTTATCTCCAGTTGCTAGTGCTAGTGGTTGTATAGACAGCAGTGTTGAGGATGATACTGAAGCTGTAGCTGAATTCTGCAGGAAAAAAGATAGCAAATAATGTTTATCATAGAATATTGATCATGGAGAGGTAGGATAATTTTAACCCTTTTTCTAAGGGGTTATATTTTATATGGAAAAAATATTAAGGTTTTCATAACATCTTTTGCCCAATATCATATCCTTAAAAGTGTGAGCTGTAATTAAACTTCTGTTATAAAGAGGAAGTGCTTTTTTCTTTTAATAGGTGTTTCTAAATTATGTAAGTGCAAAAACGGTAGTAAAATTTTATTGGCATCGTGTGATATTTTTGCAGCCTTAAATTCCAACCACTTCAATTGCTTAAATAAATGACCTTAGCAAATAATCAGACCATAATGTTCCAATTATTGTTAGTGTTTTACAAATAAACTGTAGAGATGTTTGACATATTCAATTTCGAAAATATCTGAAAAGAGCTGAACACATGGCCTGTAAAGTTACCTAGTGGTGGAAACTCCAGTTTGTCTTGAGACTGTCATTGTTATTTTTTCAATGTGGTGACATAAATTTCATACTTTGCAAAATGAGGTACAAAGTGCTTGATGCCAGATCATTTGTTTTCTCAATGAAAGAGAGAAATCGAATAGGTTTTGGGAGATGGAGTCATAAACACCAGAATTAGTCAAACAACAAAAACCCACTTTTTTTCTTTTTGTCCCCCTAAATAAGTTGACAACAAGTAGAGAAAGACCGGGTCAATCTATGCCAGCAAAGACAGGACAAGGAATGAAAACTCCATTTCCATGATTTACATCCTGATACGGATATGTGATTTCCACAGCACAGATTGGAAAACAAAAGGCATAGTTTTTGTGTGTTGTGAATGGAAGATTATCCCTTAAATCATGATCTTTCAAGATATTTGTGGTGTGATTTACTCACTGTCAGGAACAGTTGCAAAATGGGAACAAAAATGTATGAATAATTCCAGTCATTCTGTATGTGACTAGCTATATTGTTTTACCTTTGATCTGTCTCATTAAAAGCTTCCAGTTATTATTATAGGTTAAGCTGTTTTTATGGCTTCTTACTCTCTGCTTGCAAGACAACTAGACTATGTGATTTGAAATCTCACTAGGCAACAGATAGGTGCAGTTCTGGTTGAAGTGACAAGTTTGAAACACAGAATGATTAAATCGTGTAGTTATTAATGAATACGACTAGGAGTAGGGAGACTTGGGAAGTTTGAGTCTGGATTTTGTCTTTGTCTTATAAGCAGAGCCCTGGAAGGCTACTTTTGTACGAAGAATACTGTCCATGGCAAGATTGTCTAGTTGTGCTTTTTAGGTGACAGAATTCAGCTCATTCTAAGCTGAGTGACTGGGCACAAACAAGAGCAATTCACTGAGTTGTCTTATGAGGAGAATGGAAAATCTTGCCTCCATTAGATATACAATCAGGATTTAATATAAGGCTTATAGGGTAAGCACACAGTATGTGTTAGCTATTATTATTGAAAACTGCATAAAAATGTCAGGATCAGACAGATGTTTTCGAATATCTCTCTATAAATTAATCTGGACAAGCTGCCAAAGGTATTACTAACAATGACTGCATAGTGGCCACGTAACTGACACTAAGAGAGTGCACTATGCAAAGTTAACCCCTAAGTAATGTCTCTTCCATTTTGTAGATGCAGGAATTGAAGTTTGGAAGGCTCAAGTAGCAGAGATGGAAACTGCTGGAGTTGGAATTCCAGATCAGTTCATCTGAGTGCACACCTAACCACCCAGGTTTATCTTCCATCTTGGGCTGGGTCTTTTTGTAGCCACAGGACCCCATTGTTCCAAGTCCCCAATCCATTTTCTCATTCACCAGGCTGTATGAAATGTAATTTCTTAACTTCATTCCCATGCTTCCTGTTAGTCATTCTGTTTTATTCAGCATCGAAGCACGTAACAACATTTGACACCTGTCATTTGCTCGATTATTTTTGGATTATCTCTCTTCTCCTTGGCAAAAATCTCTGCATTGTTCATCTGTAGGACACAACATACCTTCAACAGTTCAGTTCAGTCAGAATTCACAATTTGAAAGATAAATAAGTTCATGGAGCTAAGTGAAGCAGAAATAAGCCACAGGAAGCTTACTCTTAAGACATCTCTTAGTATTAAGATAGTAAATGAAATTCCATTGCGTTTAGAATGGAAGACCTTGTGTGAGCTTCGGTTTCTCCTAATAAGATTTGGAGGAAGTTGATACGCATATACTGACCTTTTCTATGTAATTTCACTTGATTCATTGGAAAAGTACCAAGAACATGGCATTGCTGTTTGCATTACTACATCAAAGAGAAAATGGAGCGAGGAATCAGAAGCTCTGGGCTCCAGTTCCCTCATAGTCCTGTAGATGGCGCACGTAGTCCATAGAAGTCAGTTACCCTGTATGGGCGGGCATTTCTAAAATTAGTCCTACTAATTTTGTTGCGTTTGTTTCTGCCTCTGCACCTTTCTTGGGATTTTTGTTTTCAGTTTCTATCTTTCTTTGTTCTCTTTCCCCCCCCTCCCTTCTACTTATACTGTTACAAGGCAACTTATCAGATAGTTACTAAACACCTTTATTGTTACTTTACAAAGCAAGGCCAGTTTTATGTTCTTCCATTCCTCTCTCTCTCAAATCTAATGGACACATGCTAATATAGACTGCATAATTTAATCCTCTAAACAAAACAAAATACTTAGGTTATTGAGGTCAATTTTGTGGCCACCGACTCCCCTCCTCCACTTTCATTCACTAACTTTGTACCACTTTTACAAGTTGTGAGACTCGGGAGTATTGTATTGTTAGGAGATTGTTCATATGGCTCTTGGATGGCTCATTGTGTTCCCTTGTTTAGTTTTGTTTTGTAAGCTGTGTAGGAATTTTAAGGCTTGGAGATGTGATGTGCCCAAGGAGACCCCTTTGGTTTTCAAGACCTCCCTCAGGACTTCCTAGGTGGTTGGTATATTTGGAATAGCTTTGGCTAAAGGGAAATGTGTACCCTTAGTTTAAAGATTCTATTATTTTTCCAATCTCTACCTCACCTTATACCATTTGAACTGAACTTAAAATCATTTCTTAGTTGGATTGAACAGATGAGGGTAAATTGTAGCAAACGGGATTTTGCTGTGGGTTTAAATTTCCACTGAGGACAAAATAGATCAGATCAATATGGAATTTCATAGCTGACTGTAGAAGATACCAGTTTTTATGGATTTTTGTGTTAGTCTGTCAGTTCACACTTACACAAATTTGACATCAAGGTAGGTTATTTTTCACCATGATGGCATGATTTAATTAGATGGAATACTTCCAACTGCAGGTGAAATCATAATTGTACGTTTGATTATTATGCCGAAAGTCTGACAAAGCTTAGTTCTCCCGTTGTAGTTGCTTTCCCAAGGCTGGCATCAGAGTAGACCCTCTGGTCCAACTCTTTATGTCATATTTAAGTTTTACTTCCCAATTTAAATGATATTTAAGAGTGGGCCCAGGCTAAAATAACAAGACTGGTTAAGCAGAGGACAATCCTGTCATTTGTCTGTTACTTGAAATTAAGAGCTTGGCAATTTTTTTTTCCACTAAGATAATTGACTTTTGGACAGATTATTTTAGGGTTGTCACAGCTCCACTTGAGGGAGTGGTGTACAGGAGAACTCTGTTCACAGGTGCTGGTGATTTGCCTCTGGCTAATCACCTGCCCCAGTGCTAGATGCTTTTCCAGGGGTTCTAGGAACTGACAAGCTACTTAAGGGAAATTGCCAGCTGGGGCATCGTGAGACACTTCTGGGCCAAAGCCAATAGCAGCACACGAGGTGACGTGTGCAATTATCACTGCTACTTCTGTGAAGAAATCCCAAATAAAAGTGGCACTGAAAAGAAAATAGTTGTCTGGAACCAACATTAGTAATCTTCTCTTTAGGTTTCAGTGACCAAATTAAAAACAATTTTTGTTTTATTCTTTTGGTTTCTGTGTGTGTGTGTGTGTGTGTGTGTGTGTGTGTGTGTGTGTGTGTGTGTGTGTGTGTGTGTGTGTGTGTGTGTGTGTGTGTGTGTGTGTGCCAGTACTGGGGCATGAACTCAAGGGTAACACTCTCTCATAGCTTTCTCTTTGTTGTTGTTCAAGGCTAGTGCTCTACTTCTTGAGCTACACCCCTATTTCTAGCTTTTTTTTTTTGCTGGTTAAGTGGAGATAAGTATCTCATGGACTTTTCTGCTTGGGTTGCCTTCAAACTACTAACCTCAGATCTCAGCCTCCTGAATAGCGAGGGTTACAGGTGTGAGCCACTGGGACCTGGCCACAAGCAATATTTTTTTGTTTGCCTAAAATATGTTCTATACACTTAGGCAAAATGGGGGACACTGTAATTTAAGATGAAACATTAAGTTACATACAATTTCACATAATAGTAAACCACAAGATTTGTTGGAATTGCTTTGAATATAGAATGTTGTAGCTTTCAAACTTTGTTAATCCAGGAGTTTTAGAGTGAATATATTAGAAATCAGAGGTAATGTACCCCATCTAAAACTACACACACACACACACACACACACACACACACACACACACACACACACACACACAATCTGTCTGTCTGTCTGTCTGTCTTTTTCCCGGTTGAAAAGATTTCAGTTACTTCTACTTGAGAGCAATTCAGTTCAATTCTATTCCATTCAATTCAATTTAGTTATCCATTTTTCAAAAATTTTTATGACACACTATTTTCCATGCACAGGGTGAGGTACAAAAAAATGCAAAGGTGAAATTAAGAGCTTGGCTCTGCTGGTCCTGTGCTTTATATCTCCATTCTTCTCCACCCTTCCCTGCTTACTGGCAGCTTGGGCTATGTAAATCACATCACCAAGCGTGCTTGCTCACTGGCTGGATTGGCTCAGGTGGTGTAGGGCACCAGCTGGAGGGAGTGCATTATTTCTTTGACTCCTTCAGAGATGCAGGCTCAAATCAGCCTTGCTTCTGGCCAGCTGTCCCTCTCCAGTTGATTGCATCCTGATGGTCACTTCCTCTCTCTCATCCCCTTCCAGGGCAAGGTGAGATGGGTGAGGGAGTTTTGTGCTTCCTGGGGTCCTGACCCAGGGGGTTTCTCCACTCTTTGCTTTCTGTAGGGTAATTCTTTTGAGAATACTCTATGTATTACAACTCTATTCCACTTGTATTGGCCATCTAGGCTCTACAGAGAGCCCAACATGCATTCAAGCTCTCTCTCTCTCTCTCTCTCTCTCTCTCTCTCTCTCTCTCTTTCTCTCTCTCTTTCATCAGTCATGGGGCTTGAACTCTGGGTCTGGGCACTGTCTCTGAGCTCTTCAGCTAAGGCATGTGCTCTACCACTTGAGCCACAGTGCCACTTCCGGTTTTCTAGTGGTTAATTGAAAATTTACAAGTCTCAAAGACTTTCCTGTTCTGGCTGGCTTTGAACTGGGATCCTCAGATCTCAGTCTCCTGAGTAGCTAGCATTACAGGTGTGAGTCACCAGCACCTGGCTCAAGCTCTTTTTTTTTTTGGTCTGATTCCACGAATTCATTTACAGTAGGTGCTTTTCATGGGGCAAGTGCCTTGAGCTAGATTCTAGGAATGAAAACCCCCATGAACATGACAGATCCAGTTCTCTGTGAAAGCACTGTCTATCAGAGCACACAGATATCAGCAGAGCCCAGAAGACGTTAAGCCACGTGGGAGACTCTCCTGGTTTAAGGATTGGGCCTTCCTGGGGGTAAAGTTGCTGCGGGAAAGATGACTGGGGGCATTGGGTAGGTAGAGCTAGCACAGCGCTGGAGGGTGGAGGTGGGCTGGGAAGAGGAGAGTCTGTGGAGACTCTGGCCATGCTGGGGATGTGGCTCAATAATGAAGCGCTTGCCTAATGGAATCAAGCCCCGGGTGCCATCCCAGCATGCACCTCCAAGCGGGGCTCCCTGGAGGTGGGGGGACATTTAGATCCCCTAGGATGGGAGAAATGGAGACAAAAAGAAGAGGCCAGAAGCCAACATCCTATCCCTTGATGATCGATGAGGAGACATCAACGAGAGGCAAAGACCTCTCCATTGGAGATGAGTTTTAGAGGGTCGAGCAGGGATTGCTGGGATGTGAAGCCAAGACCTCAGAGGCTACTTCAGCAATGCAGCAAAGAAACCCTAAGGATGGCTGAGTGCTTGATGTTGAGGCTTAAGAGAAGCGGACATAAAATGTGTGTAGGGGGTTGCAAGGGAGAGGATGTGAGAAGGTATGGAAGTAGATGGCATCTGCTAAGAGGAAAATGAAACTCACAGAATGCTGTAGAATCCGGTGGGGGGGCAGGGGGAGATGGGCAGGGGGGACAGGGTGGGTGAGAGTAAGCAAGAGAGTCAATCTGATTATAGAAATACACATGTATGTTTGAGATTCTGTGGTGGCTTTCCTTTTGAATAATTACCATACGTTAAAATAATGAAGGACAAAAATAAAACAGGTCCTTGTCTGGGTGGTGGGCACTCTTGTGGAGGGGAGGGTAAGTGGAGAGAAGGTAAAGGATGATTTTGGTACTCTGTATTCATAAGTGGAAATGGAATAATGGAGATTATTGAGATTGGTTTGGGAAAAGGAAGGGAGAAGAGGGATCGTGAGGAAAAGGATGAGTACAGCGAAGGTATATTGTATGTGTGTATGGACACGTCCAAGTGAACTCCCTCGTACAGCTCATTAAGACTGATAAAAGTTGGAGAGAAGCAAAGGGGAGGCAGGAGGGACTTTGAAAGGCTGCAAAATGCTCAACAAGCGTAAGATACATAGAGATACATTTATTAGAATGTCCTTGAAGGATTGGAACCAGTCCATCTTTAAAGACCAGATTTTTTAGTTTCATCCTTGAGTGGAGGTTATTAAACTGAGCAAATTGAACTTATGATGCAGCTGCTTGGTTTCAAGTAACAGAGAGAGAGAGAGAGAGAGAGTCTGGTTAACTTATGCAAAGAGGGAATTTATGGGAAGGATACGGAGTTGCTCCCGGACTAGAAAGGAGGGGCAAAGAACAAGGGGCCACAGCAGCTGCGTGGATTGGAGGCACTGAGAACTGAGCATGGTTTTCCGTTAATAGGAATTGATTTAAAAACAATCTTTCCTAAAACACCCTCCCACCTTGAGGAACAAAATGGAACTTGTGTTCACTTAAAAAAAATCATCCTGCTTGAAATGGTAACCACACTGTACACCACCTTTATAATAACAGTAAAACATATCTAATAAAAAAATCACTCTGCTGAGGATGAAAATTTGGGGGTAAAATGGTTTGTGACCCCAGATTATGTCCTGCATTTGTCCTGTGGTTCCAGATAACAAGGTGATTCAATGGCAGATTCAACACTGTGTCTAGACAGAGAAGAGGAATTTCCCAAGAAGAATTGGAGGGACAGACAGTCACATAAAAAAAGATATGATACTGGGTGATAACATACAATAAATGCCACAGTACAGTGCCAGATCTGTTTTGCATTATCAGAGCCTGAGAGAGAGAGAGAGAGAGAGAGAGAGAGAGAGAGAGAGAGAGAGAGAGAGAGAGAGAGAGAGAGAGAGAGAGAGGGTGAGGGAGAGAGAGGGTGAGGGAGAGAGAGAGAGATTGGGACAATCTGAAGCAGACTCATGATAAAAGCCAAACAGCTATTAACGTAACGTGTTTGACAAACTCCAATTCCTAGGACCATAGTGCATGGTTGCCCTTGCTGGGCTCAGAGCAGTTGTCTACTTTTCACAGTGGATAGGAATGAGTAGCGAGGTCCATGATTATCATCTACAGGAGCCTGGAGGCCCAGGCTTAGGGAGAGATATTTGGTTTTTGAGCTATGTTCACCCAGAACTATGGCCACAAGCAAATTTCTAAAATCTCCAAAGTTGAGAAATGGCAGTGAATATATACAACTGATTTCTGTCTTCATCTTAAAATTCGAGAAATGTGTGCTTCAGCATAAGAAAGTCTCTCCAAGCCTGTTCCTTAAAGAGAAGAAATGGAAACATGAATTCATAAGGCTGCACCCTCTCTCTCTCTCTCTCTCTCTCTCTCTCTCTCTCTCTCTCTCTCTCTCTCTCTCTGCATATTCCCAAAGGGAGGTGGTCCATTAGTAACAGAGGCTGACATGCCAAGAGCAATAAAGGGGCAGGCTTGCTGGGCTAAGCAGGCTGCAGTTAAAGGCTCTCCTGGAGAATCTTGCTCATTCATTAATTCTAGCCTTGGAAGTAAGCCAAGCTGTGTGGTTTCACCACAGCAAGGGGCAAGATCCTAATGATTAAATGCTCTTTGTTGCCTTGAGTTTCACTTTTTCTAGTAATGCACTTTGAAGAATGGAAAATTGAGTTTTCAATACTTTGTTGTGTGCTGAAGCTAAAGCTAGCAGTAATTGAAGCCAGTTGAATGCTAAAAGAAATGGCCAAGGTAGTGCTGGGAGCCCAGAGGAGGCCGAAGGACTTGAGATTGGCAAGTCAGTGCTTTGGGCCAGTCCTCTCCTTATTCTGTTGTAAACGCTCATTGCAATTTGTTTTTGGAAAATTTTTCGGTGGCAAGTGCATCCCTTTCAACATTTTCATTGGATCAGCGATACTTTCATTTGTATTGAAGACTTAGGACCAGAGAGAAAAAAGTTTGAACCAGAGAGACAAAGAGCCCATGTTTCCCTTACATGTGGAAGGTTGAGTTAGCTTACAAACTCATGAGTAAAGCCATGGGGTGGGAGGCAAGTGTATTCAAATGTATCAGCTGAAATACGATAGATTCAAGCAGATCTCCAGTAGTGTAATTCCTTAGAAAGCCAAAATCACAATTCAGAAAAATGAAACACTGGGAAACAGATACTTGAAAGGGGTGGGGTGGGGTCAAGAGGACAGGGATAGAGGCATGAAGAGGAGAAGAGGGGGACCCTGCAGGCAAATATCCAAGGTACATCCTACAAAATCGAGAAGAGTTAGGGAAGGGATCGGTAGGGGAGGGATGGGTGAGAATGTTGAAGGGACTAACATCAATCAGGATCTATTGTATTCATAAACTGCTTTGTTAAAGGGTAACTCCTCTGTACAAACTACTTAATGCTAATAATTCTTTTTTTTTTTTTTTTTACAAAAAGCAGCTTTCTAGTAGACCATAAAAAGTCACCATTATTTATTTAAAAAATCTCACACATCACTGAGACAACCATAGCATCCTTCTTTGACTTTATATGGATAGCTGTCCAGAATTTAACTTAAGTCAGTATCATAGAAGTGAAGATATGGCTCAGAGAAGATGTGATCTTGAGAGGAAAAACAAAAACAAAAACAAGCCAGAGCGTGATGCCTTGAGTTCCAGCCCTAGTACTGACACGCACATGTGCATGTGCACACGTGTGCACACACACACTAACAAAAGGACTAGAGGCATGGTATAAATGCTAGAGTGTGGCCTAGATGAAGGCCGTTTAATACACACACACACACACACACACACACACACACACACACAGATCATGAAAACTTGGGCCATCTTTAAATGCTTACTGTTTGGTGATGTCTAAAACTGATCAATGAATAAACTAGATCTAATAACTCAAGGAGTTTTTGGCACAAAGTAGGTGATATGTAAATGCAATTACATAAATCAGGTTACTTTTCTCAAGTCACTCTGGTGTAGCAGAATATCTAAAATCTTTCAGACTGGTGACACTGTGTAAACAAAGTTCAAATCTTCAAATTGTTTGTGTCTGAAGGACCCTGTATCTGTGTGTGGGAAACAACTGCTTTCATAGATGAAGGGAGCAGCCTTACTAACAACCAGGTACAGGAATAAACTTCCCTATTTTCATCTCCTTTAGTTTTACCTCTATACTTGATTCAACTTAATTTGTGGCCGGGAACGGAGTCAATAGGTCATACAATAATCTCACATTTAACTTTTTGAGGAGCGCCTCTCATCACTGGCACCATTTAAAATTTACATTTGCCTCATCTTTACATGAAAAAAAAAGAAAGGAATCCCTGTAAGGGTTAAAGAACTTCTAAACTCATTGAAGACAGCCCGATACCAGCCTTAGTGCACAGTTGCTTTGTAAGGATGGTGTTATTCTATCGCTGATTTAGAGATTAGGAAGCTAAGCTGTAGGCAAGTCCAAGGATGTTTCCAAGGTTACATAGAAAATGGTAGAGAGATCTGAGCTCCTTCATATGGGTCTATCTAGTCCCAGACCTGAGCCTTTATGTCTTCACTGTGAAGCTGTATTTTCTCTCTTCACTATGGTGATTAAAAGTAGCATTTTCAAGAATTGCTTCCTGGAAGTACAGCATAAATCACATTGCATTTTGAAACCAAGGACTCAGAAGAGGAGAAAGCAGATTCCACACACAGGCTGAGCATTGGGATTCTACTAGCTAATGTGTTTAGGATGTTAGGAAGAGGAACTTTCTCTTCAACCCACTGTAAGGAAGTCTAAATTTAAAAGAGAACAGAAGGGTGGAGAGAGAAAACGATAAGGAAAAAAGATATCTAATGAGCGCTCATCATCTGGCAAGTGGGTATCCCGAAACAAGAATCACGCATTACACACATGAAGTCCAGGATTCACAACAGTATATTAAAGTAGGCATGCTACACTAGAATTGTCTACAACAACTTACAAACTGGGAGAGTCTGGCCTTCAAGCATTAGGTCCTCTTGTTCTAGTCTCACAGTTAAAGAGAGGACAACATAATTGGAGCGTAAGTCTAGTTCCAAAGCCTCAACTCAGGGCACAATTCCGTGCCATCCTTTTAAAGACAACAGCCCCTCTGAATTTTACTCTGCTATGAGATCCCACTGGAAGAACAAATGGTCTGTGGTGACTTTGAAAATACAGCTTTTAAAATGAGGGTCCAGTAAATTCCATTTGAGTTTTCAACTTCAAAGTTATATGAATAGAATTACAGCCTCTTAGACCTGACAAATGTCAACCATGGTTTGGTAAACTTTCTGGGAGAACTGTTGTGTTCTGAAAGCTGTAAATGTTTATGTACAGAGCCCAAAGCTTTCACTCTCTGTGGGGAACGTTGTCGTGGGTAACTGGGGAAGAAGATAATCTTGTGATGGTTTGATGAAGCCAAGACAACAGTCCCAGAGGCTCAGTTTGGATGGAGACAGTTCAGATCTGTTCCTGGGAAAAATGGCAACAGATATTTTGTTTCAAGGCTGAGTCCAGGTTATTATCCAAAGGCTGGACAAGCCCAGTTAAGATCACCTACATTTCTTACCAATAAATAAATGGTAGAAGATGTATTTATACATCTTAGGGGATATAGAATATCTGAAATGATATGTCTTAGACTGATGCAGGCCCTGGGCAAATGTGTGCTATGTGGTGCAAATGTCATGAAGAAATGGAAGCAAGCAGTTCAGTTTTCTGGGTCATATTTTCCCTCTCTATGGCTTTCCTGAGCTGTTTGAAGGATAGGATGCTTCCCCATACACACAGAATTTCAGAGGGGGGGCCCGTGCTGGGCAGCTCCTACAAGTAGTTATTAGTGATGGAAAATATGGCAGTGGAGACAGACTGAGGTTTGGTTCCTGGCTTTGGTGCCTCCAGTTTTAAGAAAGCAGAAGGTACACAAGTACTTGTGCCATCTAGTTGATAGTGAGTGTAGCATTACCACTAAGAAGTGGCTGCAGAGTCAGGCTCTACATATGTCTCATTTGTCTCTGGAGTTCCGTGGGGCCACACGGCTAGACTGCAGATTGTGGAAACAGCAAAAGTAATGTGTCAGCATTCTTTGGTCCAGCCCACTGAAATTGGTCCCTTCTACCATTATCTCCTTTCTCCTTTCCCCATTCCCCATCTCAACAGCTCAGGGATCTGTTTTCATGCTCACTACCTGCTATCGGGGCCCTGGCAAGAAGAAACCTCTACTGTGTTCTCATCACTTCACCTTTGTTGAATTTTCCTATTAAACATATGGATGTGATTGCTCTGGCTACACATTCTCAAGGCAGTTCTAGGAAAACCTGTTCTGAACTTTAGTAAGGAAAATGTGGGTAATCACACCTATTTTGCAAATATGTTGTAAGAAGTAAATAGGTTGAGCATAGTGAGTTTTTATTTTCAGGTTGAATATCCAATTAACATCTACTGGCTAAAGTGTTAGGCATTCCATAGCAATCACGGGAGAATTAGGAAAAACATTATCCACGTAATCTGACTTCAGATCCACTACTGTGTTTCGTAAGTGAAAAATAAAACAACCCACCAGTACACTGTAGTTTTTTTTCAAAGGTGTATCACATAAATGTCCAACTTGCTACATGTGTAAAACCATTTAATATCCAATACAGCTGTGAAAACATTGAAATTGTAGCAGAGGTGAAGTTGTCTTGTGAAACATGTGAAAAATAACTTATTCTTTATCATTTTCAGAAAAAATACTCATAAGTGGAAAAGAATTTACTCACAGATTTTGATAACCATACCAAGTAGAAAAAAATCTAAGTTATTCACGTGTTTGGTCTGTTTGTTTGAGAGGGGATTTTGCTGAATAACCCAAGCAGGTCTTAGATAAGAGCTTCTCCTACCTCAGCCTCCTGAGTGCTGGGTAATGGATGTGAACCATGATGCCTACCTCAGGCTATACACACACTAAGGAAACCTTCATCCTTATCATCCCTTCACCATTGTTTGAGTGCTGTGGTAGACTCTGTCCTAGGAGCTCAAGATCCACCCCAGAAACAAGCCCCTGACCTCAAGTCTATTGATTCTGATGGGACAGGAGAAATGCAGACCTAGTGATTGTAGGACATGTCAGAGCGTGAGAGTCACCCGAACTCTTTATGCTAGGAACAGTTGGGCTGAACAGGGCCGGTTTGCAGTCAGAAGCAGCCAAGCAGGAGGTAACAACTGTGCTTACACATGAAATGGAAGATTTATGAGTGTTTTTGTTGGGGGAAGGGAAGCAAAAGGAATATGATTTACAAGTATTTGTTAGGTTCACTTATTTTAACATTTCCCATATGCTCAGAAGACAACATACATAGGATATATTTTCTCTGGAATACACCAAAGGGTCTGGCAGGCCTTCCTGTTTACTCCCTGTATTCTGCAGTCCCTTGCCCGAATGCCTTTTAATATTTACTATAAATTTGTTCTCTCCCTCACACACAATAATAATTCATGAAGTTACTCTTCCATATTTTCTCAGAACTGTGTTTGTGACAAAGAAGATTAGCAAAACTTACAGAACTCTGAGATTTGTAGTACTGATGTCAATCCATAAGATTTTGTCTGAGTCCTTCGGAGCTCTCATACATCCTGTATCTGTTCTTCTATTGTCCAATGTTGGGAAGTTTGCAAGGAAAGAGTTTCAGAGAAACACAACGACTCTTCTCAGATTGGGGCAACAGTAAGTAGCAAGGTTATGACTTGAACCAAGTTCTTCCTGCCGTTATTCCAACCCCACAATGCTGCAGAGGTGGCGAAGGTAAACAGGGTGAAAAAAAAATCAACATTGTAATGTTAGTCAATTTTTTTTATTTGAAATTCATATCTTGTCTAAACAAGGCAATTCTTTAGATATTTAAACCGGTTTTGCAAAGATAATTAAAAATTACCTTTCTGGTTTTTAGCCACATATTAATTTTTTTAAAATGTATCACAAATATCTTTTTTCTTTCTGGCTATTTTTCTACCATATTTATAATGTACCATGTAATTCTTTTTGTTTTTTTGTATGCTCCTCCCCCCACACACAGTATAACCCCTGTTGTCACTGTATTTGATGTCAGTGCCCTGCATCTTGTATGTACACTTCTCTAATTGGGGGAGGGGAAGGAAAAAAACCAAAATGCTTAAATAAGGATACATGTTGCTCCATTGTAACAATGAGATGTACAAGACACTATGTAGAAAACGAACGTTTCATTGGTGGGGGGTGAGGGGTGGGGTGGGGGTGGTAGTTGTGGAGGTGGGGAGGGAAGGGATGGTAGGGGGAAAACAAAGGAGGAGGCAACAATGCTCCTTAGGAAATGTACTCATGACCTTGCTCATGTAACTGTAACCCCTCTGTACAGCATCTTTACAATAAAAAATGTAAAAAAAAGTATCCTGTGTCTCATATAGAACAATATGTCAAAAGAGTTCTTAGAGGAATTTATCTGAACATACCCATTTACTAAATTAGAATTTTAAGTAAAGATTTGATATTTCAGGACTCAGTGGCCCAGCAATCCGATTAGAACACACACACAAGGGCTCCAAATATATCATCCACCGTCATCTGTGAGGTGTCTGGAGGTGTCTTGCTGACAGCTCTCTAGGATATGTTGGTGCGGGTTTGTGCGTGTCCTCGCTTGGCAGAGTACCTGAACAGTCTTGTGTCCTGACACAATTCTTGAGGACTACTGCAGGGATATTTACAATCTGCCCACTCACCTTACCTCATTCTTGCAGAAAAGATAAATTCCTGGTAATTCTCTCTTTCTTTCCCAAAGGTGAAAAGATAACCTCAAGGGTGTCTTTTATTGATTCAAGTTCTATCGCTAGCCCAGTAACTTCTCTCTCTTTGAGAACTGCTAACCATTTTCTGACAATTCTGCTGTCTCTCCCATTCTTTCTCTGATCCATTTGATATATAATAACTGGAGCTTTTCTTTGTTTGTTTCACTCTTCTGGCACTTTAATGAGGATGTCTTTGTTCCAGTTAAATACCTTAGGAAGCTCTGAATTTCCAACTCAAGCAATCCCAGTTCAAGCAATTCAACGTCCCAGAAATACCCAGTAATTTATTGACTTTTGAAACTGGTCACTGTTCTGTCACCTCCAGTCCCCTGGCACATCCTGCCTATTCTCCACCAAAGCAAATGTTCTCTCAACATCTCATTTTGCTCCTACTGTTTTCAAGCCCCAAATTTATTTGGTCACCTTCTCTTCTGGCCTCCTAAGTGTCTCCATTTACTTTAAAGTCTAGTTAAAATACTTCCTACAATGGGGAATTTGTCCTGATTATCCCTTAGCTATATGGACATAGAGCAAATTACTTGTATAAACATTGAACGTGGCTGCCATTTTTGTGTGTGTGTACCTTGGAAGTTAGCTGCTCCTTTTGTTTCTGCTTCACTTTCTAGACTATGAGAGTTCGAATCATTGACATGAGCCCTGTAAGCCTGCAAACTGAGGCTTGCTCATCAGGTCTACACATTCACACTTGGTGTAATGGTTTGTTAAGGCCATCTTGAAATTCTTAAATCTTTTCAAGCTGTATTTCACTTTGCTCTGAGTTCCATAAATGTTACAGATAGATCCTACCCTCAAGGGGAAAAGGGTAGATGAAAGAAGAGGAGAAGAAGAGGGAAAACACAGGCAAGAATCCAATATATATCCTACAAAATTAAGAAGAGTGAGGGAAGGAGTGGGAAGGGAAGGAATGGGGGAGAAGGAAGAGGTGACATTCATCAAGATATATTCTATTCATAAACTGCTTTGTTAAGTGGCAACTCCTTTTACAGTTACTTAAAAATAATTTAAATTTTTTAAAAAAGAAGGTAAGAGCTGTTTCAAAATAATCTTTATCAGTTTTATGCCTTTAGTCTCATTGTTGCCTATTTTGAAGTGTCTGTGGGGGAAAAAGTCCAAATAAGAGTGTACAAATGGCTTGTTTAATTTAAGCATCTCAGGAAAAAGGGCAAAAGTAGGGCATGGGTGACTCATGCCTGTAATCCTAGCTACTGAAGAGGCTGAGCTCTGAGGATCACAGTTCAAAGCCAGCCCTGGCAGGAAAGCCCATGAGACTCTCATCTCCAATTAACCACCAGCAAACCAGAAGTGGCCCTGTGGCTCAAGTGGTAGAATGCTCACTTTGAGCTGAAGAGCACAGGGACAGCCCAGGCCCAGAGTTGAAGCTCCACAACCCACCAAAAAGAAAAAGAAAAAGGAAAGGAAAAAGAAAAAGACAAAGACAAAGAAAAAGAAAAAGGAAGGGCAAGACTTTAAACCTATCTGAGAAGTCTGCGTATTCAGAGATACAAGATTTCCTAAGGTCTGATCCCAGTGGAAGGAAGTTCCACTACTTTCCACAAACCTCACTTACTCTTTATTAGGGAGTAGCATGTTTATGCCAGAAGCAAAATAACAGGCTCCAAGAAGAAGTGACCTCTGGGAATGCCCATTAAAGCCCGAGGCATGGAATTGGGATCTGTTGTAGAGAGAAAGAGAGAGAGGGAGAGGCCATGAATTCCCTTCTAATAGCTCACACAATGGGAAGTGTCTGGCACCCTGCTTGCAGCAGCCACAGAGGACAGAAGAGCCTGCATGCTTGGTTTCCTTTAGTTCTGTCAAGCACATGCTGGATGAGGGAGAGGTAAAGGAACTGTATTACCAAAGCTCACCTCCAAGTGAGAACAGGTGTGAAGTACAGGAAGAGGTGAAAGGTATAAGGAGAACAACTCATCAACTCTGGAGCAGTGTCCTTCACACTCATTCCTGCCAGGGACGGCTAAACTTGTAGCCCTGAACAGTGATTTTTCTCTTCACTTTCAGAGTTTTAAAAACTTAACTTCCCTATACGTAAAAAACAGAACATCTTGTAAAAGCAGTTGCATAGAACTTAGGCAACTTCTTTGGCAGGATTAAGAAATGCTTAGTTTTAAAAAAGAATAGAAGAGAGAACGGGCTTGAGTGGAATTGGTGTGTTGAAGTCTGAGTCAAGGAGAGGTTATGGGGGTCTTGTGCCGTATGCAAACGGATGGTGAACGTGTTTTCCAATAAAACTTCACTTGTAAAAATAATCAGTCATTTGTAGGGCTTACCAAGGCGTTGTTTTAGGGAAAGCACATAGTCTGAAAGAGAAACATGACAGTCTTTTCTTTGCATAGTTCATCCTACCATGCACTTCAAATTTTATTACAAATAGAATTTTTGCATGCATTGATTTATATTCAGTCAATGGAGTACATAGAGAATGACAACCCCAATCTTCTTTTTTCCCCTTCTTCCTTTCTCCCTTCTTCCTTCATTCCTTCCTTCCTTCCTTCCTTCCTCCCTCCCTCCCTCTTTTTCTCCCTCCCTCCCTCCCTCCCTCCTTCCTTTTCTTTCTTCCTTCTTGCCTTCCTGCTTCCCTGCCTTCCTTTCTCTCTTCTTTCTTTCTTCATGGAGTTGAACCCACAGTTGTACTTGCTAGGCAAATACTTTACCACTTGAGATACCCTGCCACCCATCCCATCCCCCAAGTTCCTTTGCTTTTTTCTTTTTCTTTGCTTTTCAGATAGAATCTTATGCCCTAACTGGCCTTGAACCATGATCTTCCAGCTTCTGCCTTCCAAGTAGTTGGGCGTACCTAACTTGTTTCTGAGATAGGGTCTTGATAACATTGTTCTACATGACTAAGATTTGAACTGTGATCCACCATTTTCTACTTCCCAAGTAGCTGGGATTACAGACATGTACCACTACACAAAACCCAGTTCTATTTCTTAACCTGGTCTGGTGAATATAAAAGTAACTAATGAGCATATATCCATTTTATATGCACTCTTATTGATAGATACAATAGTTTACCATAAAACTAGGGCTAAGGGGTAAATAATTTGTGTAAGAGCATTCAAATAGTAAGTGGCCAAGTTGGGATTTGAACTAGATCTCTTTGGCTTCCCAGCTCAGAACCATTCTAATCCCTTGTCACATGTCTGAGTTTACACAAGTGTCATTTTATTGTAGTCCTTGTACGTAATTACTTTCTATTTATTCTGAGATACTGCAAAACAGATTTGTACAGCCTCCTGTTCTACCAAAATCAGTGGGGCCTGTCAAGTTAATTGGTTGTGACATTCAACTACCAGAATGTGTAATTATCAGCCGCACTGAGTGGGAAGCTCAGATGACAGTTAATAGTACTTGTAGACAGAAATCGCTGTGTTGCTGCAACTGAAGAACAAGCCAAGAATGCAACATTCATCAAAATGCCAGTGTAGTGTACCAGAAAATAGTTCTATGTGCAAATACAATCCAGAGCAATTCATGAATATTCTTATTTATAATTCAAAATTAGTCTGTGTGCATCTTGCTTGCCTTTTAACACTTTGACCTGGGGGACCATTGTATTCTGTTGTATATAAATGAAAGTGCTCTCTTTCCTAGTTTGACAATAAGCACAATTTCAATCTCTGACAACTGCAGCAGTAGATTGGTAAGTGTGTCTAATTAGTGAGCCAAGCTAACTTGCAAATGTGAGCAGCAAAAGCTCTTGAAATGGAATCAGGCTCTTCATGTGCTGAGAGCTCACACAGTGGGAGGAATGTGCAGCTGGATCACCAGGTTTTTGTCCTAAATTTGCCACTTAAGAGCTACATGATTTTGAAAAACCTACTTCATTGGAATATGCATATTGATTGTTAAACATTATAAAAATCGATCCAATCCTGGTCGTTCAATGAAATCCCCGAAGAGCTTCTAAAAATACCAATACACTTGCCCTGGATCAATTAAATCAACTTGGAATCAGGATGAAGACTTGTGGGTCTTGACACTTTGGAAAGCTTATGTCATTTTAAAGCGTGGGTTTGAACTACTGCCTTGTTGTTGGATGTGTGTGTCCTTAACTGAAGGAAGAAGTTAAAAATGCACCTGTTCTGTTCCTTACAACACAGAAAGTGATATTCATAGATGAAGAAAGCCAGACATCAACTGGGGAGCAGAACCAAAATTAGCCCAAGTGTCTTATAGTCTTCAGGTTTTCACTTATTAGAGAGACTAAACTAAAAACTTAGACAATTCATTCTTCCATCTAGAGAAACAATGTCTCTTCTGATTTGTATAGGTTACTTATATTTAAAAGTGCAAGCAAGGGCTATGGTTTCAGGGCTACACAGGCAGAAAAGTCCATGAGATTCTATTTCAATGGAAGAAGATGGATGTGGTGATGTGGTTGGTCATTTCATTAATGGTAGGATGCCAAAACAAAAGAGGATCTCACTGCATGTGTATATGTATGTCAGTGTGTGTGTGTGTGTGTGTGTGTGTGTGTGTGTGTGTGTGTGTGTCCAGGCAGGAAGTGAGCCTCTATCTAAAAAATAAGCAGTGCTGGAAAAGTGACTCAGTAGTAGAATGCCTGCCAAACTAGCTCTGAGTTTAACCCTAGTAGTACCAAATATATTTTACAAAATGCAAACAAAACATATAACTCGTTTCGTGTATGTGTGTGTGTGTGTGTGTGTGTGTGTGTGTGTGTGTGTGTGAAGGAAAATAATATATTAGTCTTTTTCAGCCCACCATAATATAATATCACAGATGATGGCTTACATAATAATTTCTTACAGTTGTGAAGGCTCAGAAGTTAAAGATTAAGGCACTGGCAAGGTAAATTTCATTCTGAGGCCTCTGTTCTTAACTCCTAGGTGACAAGCTGTGTGGTCACATGGGACATGATATCTTCTTTACATATGTGCACAGATAATTATGGAGGAGAAGAGAGGAAATGAGGGCAGTAGGGAGGGTCTCTTGCATCTTTTCTAATAAGAGCATTAATATGGTACAGGCTTTGTTTCCATGATATCCTGCTCATCTCTTAAAGGCCCTAACTCCTAATCCATTAAATGTAGAGACTAGGAATTTTAACATATGAATTGAGAGGTGGGGGGAGGCATACATTTAGTCTAAAACAATGATACTCAAATCACCTCATGAAAATGTTGTACTGGATTAAAAGTCAGTTCTATTTTCCTGGCCCATGGAATGCAGTGAAAAAGCTGACATTAGTGACCATCAGTACTGAATTCAAAGTAAAACAATCTTGGAACTTTTTATATAACACCGATTCCTTAACTCCTGTGAAAGGGGCGGTGACCTCCAGGTGTCAGGGCCACAAACAGACAGTGCTCAGGAAGTCCAGATTGCCATGCAAATGGGCCGTGGAGCGTCTTATTTATAACTAAGAAGCACAATTTATCCAGAATTATTTCTCCCATTATAACTCAGTACAAATTACACAATATTCATGTTCTTACGGTGTCTCTTACAGCCTTTCATTGATGGCTCCATAGTTGGCTGGTTTTCTCATGTCATCATGTTAGGAAACGGTGTGGTTTGAAATTGCTTTGTTTCATTTTGGACATATGTGATTATGTAACCAGCTAACTTCTTTCCTACCATGGTAGTCTTAAACTTGCATATTTTCAGATCTAGAACTAGCCAAAGACTTAGAATCTAGGCCTTATTTATCACTGGTAAAATACACACACACACATACAGACACACACACACACACACACAACTAGTTTGTGTGTTTTGTTTGCCTGCATTTTGTAAATATATTTGGCACTATGTGATTTGAACTCGGTGTTGTGCTGGTTTTGCAAGCATTCCATCACTGAGTCACATTTCCAGCTTTTTTTTTTTTTTTTTGCATTGCCTATTACTTTTATTCCCTGGGAATCATTTTCCTCATAAAACAAAGGCATTTATTTACTAGGACTGGAAGCCTGATAAAGTTGTTTAAGCTCTAAATTGCAGAGTCTCTATGAATCCCCTTACTAATGCATACACACATACATGCATACTTTGAAAGAAAAAATCCCACATTGACATCTCTTTATTTCCTCTTTGTTTTCCACTGCTCATGATGGTAAGTTTTCTCTTGTTCTATTCATTCACGATTTTTCTTCAGGGATAGATATTCTTTCTCACTCCACTGAAATCAAGAGTGAATATGTGACTTGCTTTAGCCAATGAAATGTGGGGTGGGGGAAAGTGTCTTGAATCCATTCTGGGTAGAGAGTTTTTAAGAGCCAGCTTGGGTTTTTAGGCACATCTCTTGTTCCTATGCCATGAAATTGCCGCCAGTGACTCAGATGGAAAAGGAGATGCATCATCACCGAATCTGGCATTCGTGAAAGTGAAAGCACATGTGATTGAGAGTGAAAAGAGGCACAACTAGTAATTACTCTGGGACACAAGCTCCAGCTGTGACAGATAAGCCAGAACGTGTGGTCATTCTAGAAACAGAAGTAGTGTTGTCATCTGGGGCTCCAAGTGCAGATGACATGGAGCAGAATCAGAAGCAACCCACAAGGGATACAAGAGACAAGCAAGGCTTTGTAACTCACGTGGGAAAATGGAGCCCATTGTTCTTAGAACACAGCACAGCCAGTTGATACAGGAATTTGGTCAGGATAGCCGATGGATGTAGAAGTCATTGAAAAGTTGACTTCTCCTGGCATAATTAAGTGGGCCATTCACATGATGGCTCAACGGTGAAGATATATTCAGAGGTCTTCAGAATGACTTGCAACTTGGTCTGTTTTAAAATAAGGGCCACCTCTACTATCTATGGAGGCCTTGTTACTATGTCCTGGACAGGCTGAGTTTCTAAATGCTGGCCCCACCTAATATTCTCTTCCAAGAAATGTCTGTGAAGGTCAATGTTGATTCATTGGCCCAGCCTAGCTGACAGAGATGGATGGGGTCTCACGTGTGAGCAAGCTGTTGGCTGGTCAGCAGCCTACATGGTTGTATTGTGACAATCAGAAAGGAGATAGGAGGGTTCTGACTCTGAATACATGTGATCTGGAGAT
This sequence comes from Dipodomys merriami, assembly GCF_024711535.1. Classification (NCBI taxonomy): domain Eukaryota; kingdom Metazoa; phylum Chordata; class Mammalia; order Rodentia; family Heteromyidae; genus Dipodomys; species Dipodomys merriami. The sequence goes on from NW_027205603.1 coordinate 79,550,343, forward strand.
AGAAGGAAATAACATGAGTTTGTAGAAATTGGAAGCCACATGAGAAAGGGGAAGAAGGTATTTATAACTGAATTATCCTCAGGAAATGAGAGAACATGAGTTGGTCCACTTGGGTTGCTAAAGATGCAAGCAGTATCCTCAGCTACTAGAGGCATTATGACAGAAGCAAAATTTGCATTGTGTTTCCAGGGAACATTTTGTTTTCTGTGAAGCCATGGTGATTCAATGTGCTTTTAAAAGACGGGGGCTCTTCCTGACTCTAAGCATTCACAGCACAGAGAAGACCCTTCTACCCAGCACTAGCTTTCTTTCCTATATTCTGAAATATGAACTGAACGAATCACTTATCTGCGCATTCCTCTCCCCCCCAATTCAACATAGACCAAGAAAAACTAGCAACGACAATTAGCAAATAGCAAAACTGGTCATTGGCAATGGCAGACCACATGTGCAAAGTTAAGTTTTTCTGCCTGCTTTTCTGGTCCAGCTCAGCAGGACCTTTTCCCTATTTGATTTCCCCTAAATGAAACTGCTTTGCATTGGAATGGAATTTTAATTTGTCCAGTTATAATAAGGATAGGTTTTTTTTGAAGGAGGACTAGAGGAGGGAGAATTGGCTCAAATCCTCTAATAAAAAAAGCATTTCCTCTTACTTCATGTGGTTTGTCCCACATCCTGAGACTGTCCTTTGTATTTTGCTTCTGAGATAATACTCTTTTTTCCCCTTGTTTCTTTATAACTGTGGTTTAGCAATGTAGAGGCTATTTCCTCCTGGTCTCTGTTAGGAAAGGGTTATGGCCATGACAGCACTTCATTAGAAACAGATTTATCTCCTACATCTACAAAGACCTATGTTCTGGGCTAGCTTATTTCATTTCCAGCCTCATAGTATCTTACAGTAAGAGGGAGTGTCACAGATCAATGAAGCTAGGAGTCCTGAGGGGTAAAGTTACACCTTTGTAACCACATGGTTAGTGAATGTTGTAGATAAAGTAATATCCCATGTGTTGAGAATGCCAACCCAATGTTTCTTCTCCAAATCAGATTCTCACTCCATTTGGCAACTCTCATTCTCCTTGGCAGCTCTTACACTTTAATTTACCTCCTCAACTTGGATATTTTGGCTTGGATTTGAAAACACTTTCATTCATTCATTTTGTATGTACTTTCTAATCCCTACAATAGCTACAAATGCCAGGTGTGGTGCTAAGCACTGGGATACAAGGATAAACCTGACAGTTTTTATTCCTGAGAAGCCACAGGACTTAGAAAATAGATACTGCAATTCAATATGCTTAAGGTTGTGGGAAGTCAGAAAAGAAAGGAACCAACTGGGTTGCCAGTCATGAGGGAATAAGCACTTTTTAAGGCAAAATTATACTTAGCAGGCTATGCAGGAGAGTTCCAGATGAATAGGGTTGGAAGGAGAACAAAGCAACTTGCACAAAGGGTCATGAAGCAAAAGATGATAATGTAAAAATGGCCAAGGCATAGATCGTGATAAAAGATCTGTAATAAGTGCACTTAGATAAAATGGTACTAGAGAAGGCCAGGCTTTATTTGCTGTTCATGGACTTTGATGTTTGGCTTAAAGTTAGTGTGAACAAGAGGTTTTCAAATAAGAGAGGAGGGCTGGAAGCAGGGGAGCAGGAGAGATGCTGATACATTAAATTACAGAGTCACCACATCTGGATGGCCAAACTGACCAGCAGTATGAAGATTTTGAAGCAGTGGAGTAAGCTAAAACTCTAGCAAGGAACCATAACTTTGAGGACTGAACAAGAGAAGAACCAAAGAGACTCTGAGGATGCTAACTTAAGGAGTTGAGTGGAGGAGAACAAGGAATTGTGAAAAGATGAGGAGAAAGCATAAAAAGGTTTTGAGCAGGAACAACAGAAGATTTAGATGTGTTTCAAAGAGGACAATACTGATAATGGTAGCTCTGATTATTGACTGAATAAAAAGGGCTAATCATCCTCCTTTTATAGATGAGGAACCCTACTAATCCAAAAGCCTGTAAGAGTGAGAGCTGTGAGGTCACTGATTTCCCACATCTACCTGTTTTGTTGTGCTATGGATAAACTATTTTCCATATAGAGAACATCTTCAGTCACAGACTAAATACTCCCTGCCAGAATGGAGTCCCCAAAAGAAGTAGCTACAAGATTTTCCATGTGTGTCTTTATAGTGACATTCTTCAGGCAGAGAAGGAGACGACATACCTTCCACACTCTTTATCTCAGTGAGGGCAGTGTTCAGATTAGTGTTAGTAACCACAGTCCATGGAGCTGGCATGGCAAGGTGACCCAACTTGTGTTGAAATCCTGATTCTACTCACTTTTCAGCTGTATGGACTTAGACAAGAGATGGAACATTTCTAGGCCCCAGTTTCCTTTCCTTTAAAAAGAGGAGACAAAGGGTATTTATTTGAAAGATTTATTTTGAGGTTAAGCAATATAGTATCTAAGGTGTTTAGTATTTTCTTGAGATATAATAAATAACCTCAAGATATAATAAGTAATCTGTATTTATTTATTACATGCATATTTGAAAGAAGGTCTCACTAGGTAGACCACTATGTGTCTTTCTATTTCATATGTATAGTTCTATAATTTATCTATCTTCCCATCTACCCATCCATGAAAATGGTGGTCTCATAAGTATGCAGAATGAGAATGTTCCATGTTTCTATGAGCAAGATACATTCCATTCACATTTACAAGATTATTCTAAAGCCACAAAATTGTCTGTGTGGAATTCAGGAGTCTTAATTAAAGAGATAAAGGAGGATGTGGGTTTCTCTGGGTACATTTTGTTATATTTGGAAAAGTGAGGAAATCTTAACAGAACTTTTAGAGTTTTGTGACAGAATATACATATATAATATCTATATAGAAAAATAGAGAATGCTGAGAGAGCGAGGGAAAGGGTGACATTGTCCAAAAAGGAATGTACTTATTACCTGACTTATGTAACCCTAATTCCTCTATATGTCACCTTTATGATAATAAAAAATATTTACATTGTTAAAAAAGTAGAGAATGCTTCCAGTAGCATAGACTCCTATATCCTTCCCTAATCACTCTCAATACAATGCTATTTCCTATACAATGCTGTATAGGAAATGTACTCATTACCTTACTCATGTAACTGTAACCCCTCTGTACAGAATCTTTACAATAAAAATATGCTAAAGAAATTGGTTTGCCTGTTTTTTTCAACATGAAGTAGATTGAAAATTACGAATAAAAGTTATTTTTCATGTCTGTTTACCGCAAATATAGTGTTTCAGCCATTTTTATGCTTTTTAATGTTTAATTTGATGAAGAGAAATTCCTGACCTTACCAAAGTTATTTATTATCAGTATTTCCCTTTGCGACTCTGTTCTACTGTCCCACTTTGCACAGAGTATAGTAGGTGCTTGTGAAAGTCAATCATGATTATTGATTAATGATGGGAATAAAAAGGGGTTGATGGAAGTTGAAGGAGCGAGGATATACTTAGGAGGCCATGGTGAATGAACATCGCAAAGCATAGAGGAGTTGTAACACGGGCCATGACACCGAGGGTCTTGACATTGGACCCTGAGGTGGGGCCAAGGGTTCATATTAGAACAAAGAAACACTGAAGGAGTTGTGAGAAGTCCCACATGGATGAGCATAATCTTCTTTATTTGCAGAAAAGTTACATTTTTCTAAAACTTTACTGAAACAATACCTGAATGTAATCCAGAGTTGTGGTTTGATTGCTGTTTTTTTCTTTTCATATTCGTACCCATACTATGGCAAGGTGGTACAATGTTGAGTCAAAGATCATGAGCTCTTTTACACCATCTGGTGTAAAAGCAAACCTATTTTGTTTCCCCTGGGATCCACTGAGTTAGTTGGGACCATATTTCTATGCATTATATGGCTTAAAAATGCCTCTTCTTTTCCTGGTACATAACTATATTAAGTAGCCGCGTGAGGGAGGATTTAGAATTGTGTTTGGATGAAAGTCAAAATAAGTGTCATCTTGTTATTTCATTTAAATTGGACCTTGAGTCCTATATTACCTTTAAAAAAATCCACATTTACTTAATTAGTGCCAGGAAACCTATTTATTTAATTGTAAGTGTTATCTGGATGTTTCAACAGTATACAATGTATTATAATCAGTGTTTTGCAGACAGGGAAATGTAGACTAAAATAGATTAAATCACCTGTCCATTAAGGACATTAAGGACAAATTCCAAATTTAGGATATATTACAATAGTGAAAGCTCCTGTTTTGAATGTCATGATCTAAACAATTGATAATAACAGGCCTCTATTTCAATCAATCCCATTTATAGAAATGGCACCCCGAAGGTCAGATCCTCAGTTACAATTCTTGGTTGCTGACTCAACTTCTCAGTCTCTATACCCCATATTCCTTAGCTGTAAAGTGGAACACTGATTAATGCCCAGTTTAACACGGCCTGCATTTAGTTTTCTTTAGTCAGTGTTTTTATGCACCTTTTAATTCAGTCAGCTACAGTGGATAAATGATTGAAAGCATGCCCTGTTTAGCTCAACTTGTCCAACTGTTTATCTGTAAAACTTTGTTTGTAATATAATACTAGTGACTTCTTAACAGAGAGAACATCTCCCAGCCCTCTTATTTCTCATCCTTAATCCAGTTCCACCAAGGGTCAGTGTTAGGTCACATTGAGTATCCGTTTTGATCACTAGCTTCACTCATTTTTTCTATTATTATCTTTACCAAGAATCTTATTTTAGTAAAAGATGTTAGATTGTGTGTGTGTGTGTGTGTGTGTGTGTGTGTGTGTGTGTTGGTACTGGAACTTGAATTCAGGGCCTAGACATTGTCCCTGAGATTTTTTTTTTGCTTAAGGCTAATACTCTATTACTTGAGCTACAGCTCCACGTCTAGCCTTCTAGCTTTTTGGTGGACTTTCCTGCCTTGGCTGTCTTTGAATGGTGATCCTCAGATCTTAGCCTCTTGAATGTCTAAGATTACAGTCAGGAGCTACTTGAGCCTAGCTAAGACAGTAGATTTTTTTTAAAGAATCAGTGATCTCCCAGTTTTGTTTCTATCATTTGTGCAGAGATAATCCCATCTTGGGACTCTTAGCTGTAAGTTCATACCCCAATTAGAGAGCTGTATGAGATTATCCACAAGGGTGGGCTAAGGGATGAGCAAGTAACATGACCAGAACCAATCCAAGAGAAGCCTAGAATTCAACTTGCATTATCAGAAAAAAAGACTCCATTTGCTACCAGTACTGTGAAGTATATAGCACATTAGTTTACAGTGGCTGAAAACCTATTTTTCACTAATGCTAAATGGGAAACTCTCTGTGAAATCAACCAAATGTACAGAAGACTGAAGCAAGGAAAATATAGGCAGGGAATGTGTTTGTCACGGTTTTTGAGGCCCTGCATCTAGTGGGTCTTGAAACCATCCACATCTGGCAGATGAACCAGTTATAGGAGTCCATCGTAGCTTCTTCAAGTGTTTTGAGAAGTATTTCTATTATTTGCCATTGGGGTAGCTCTGATGAATTCAGGGCAGACTCAGAGCACTGATCCTCATGAAACTGCAAGGGACTTGCCCTCCAGGTGTTCTCTTCACCACAGCGTTCAGAAATTCGATTCCCCATGATGTCATTGCTGTGCCCCCTTCTTTGGGTGCCAAGTCGCACTATGGGTAAAGAAGCTATGCCTGAATAATCATCAGTGAAGTACATGTGTTTTATGTGTGTCCCTGGATGGGACTGTTGATAGGTGCAGTTATAAAATTAGACTTAAAATGAACAAGACAGGGCCAAGCTACAACTTGCTGCAGTCCATTTTACATTCTTTCTCGATTGCCTGTTTAAAAGCTCAAATCCTCGAAAACAACAGCAGTTTATTGTCTGGCATCATGTACAATCTGCTGCACAATCTGTCTCTCAAATGGTACTCTACCTTTCAATTTTTAACGGCATGCTTAAGATGCAATGTCTCAGCTCATCTGTTTATTTGTTCAGCACCCTTTCTATGCTAAGTCTGCTGCACTGCAGACATGTTGGCAAGATAGAGTGCCTACACATATGGGACTCATGATTTGGTTATAGCCTCTTAACTTCACAGTCTCCTGTGGCTTCTGTATTTGTATGTGCATGTGTGCCTGTATTTGCAATATTAAAAAATCTATGTTGATCCAGGTGCTGGTGGCCCATGCCTGTAATCTTACCTACTCAGAAGGCTCAGGTCTGAGGATCACAGTTTGAAGCCAGCCTGGGCAGGAAAGTCCATGAGACTCTTATCTCCAATGAACCACTTCTAGAAACCGTAAGTGGAGCTATGGCTCAAAATGTGAAGAGTAGTAGTGTTGAGAGAAAAACTCAAGGACAGTGCCCAGGGCCTGGGTTCAGGCCCCACAACCAATGAAAAACAAAAACTAAAAAACTATGTTGAGGGGGGTATCAGCAGAACATGCATTTGAAGAATCCCAGCACTCTGAAGCTCTGAGACCTGATAAGTGAATACCCTGTAGAACAGATTACAGGAAAGCCTCTTGCTATCCCAGTAGTGTGGCCGTGAGTCTCCGCTCCTGCCTTCCATACGAGTATTGCCTCTGCCTTCATAGAAAGGCCAGCCTCCTGTAACACAATACCTGAGCTCACTTGTCACATCTACAGTTGATAGGTATCTCTCAAGAAATGACACCAAGTACCTAATTTCTGTAAAACTTAATTTTCACTCCTTTCCAATGGGAGATGATGAACCAATTTGAGTGGTGGTCAGGATTCCCTGAGGACATTCACTTGTTGTACCTACTAGGTAGTGGCTCTTCAAGAAGTATCAGCTAGAATTCTTGTTTGACTACAGAGATCAAAGATGCTAGTGTACCTGTGTTTTAGGATTCAGTTTAAAGGCTTTCTCATTTATTTATTTAGTTAGCTAGTTTTTGGTGGTACTGGGGATTGAACTGAGGAAGGTAGTCTGCCACCTGAATCAGGCCTCCAGACCCTTTTTGGCCTGGTTATTTCTAAGGTAAATTCTTATTTATTCTTAGGGTAAATTCTTAAGGTAAGGTCTTGTTTATGTCTGTTCTAGGCTGGTTGCAATCACCACCCTTGTACCTGGAACTGACAGGCATATATCACCATGTCCAACTGTTAGTTGAGATAAAATGTCATGGGTTTAAATGCTTGGGATGGCCTGGAACTGAAATCGCCCTATCACTTTCTCACACATAGCGAAGATTACTAGCTTGACTCACTTTACTATAGTTTTCTCATTTTTAGAAGAGATTAGCATCATGTCTCATTATTCATTCTGCCCTTGCCTTTATGATAGTGGATGCAGTTCTTTTATCCATAAGCATTTCTGTTTTCTCTGTGAAGATACACATAATGTCAATGTTACACTTTTATCATCAGTTTCTGGACGTGTGTATGACTTATTAATTTTTTAAATTATGGCTAGGTGTTTAAGTAATTTATATTTCAAAGGATTTCTCCCAGTCTTTCCTTCGATCTGTAATGGGTCTGACTGTAATGGGTCAAAGTTAGAAAGAAAAGATAAGTTAGGTTGTTGCAGTGGTCCACTGGGAAATTGCTGGTGGCACAAGTTGGGAGTGGCCATTGTCAAAATTAGGACGAACGTTCAGCCTAGTGCTGAATATTTGAGGAAACCATATAAGATTACAATGAAAAAAAAAGACGAGAGTAATAGGAAATTAAAGCAAAACCCTTTTTGTTCTACAATAAGTAATTCAAGGAAGAAGTTTTGTTGGCTGGTAATTTGGCCTGTAGATGGCTCCATTTTCCTAAAGAATGTTGAGGGTTTTAAATATTCCAGACAATTCTGTGCTGCTGTATGTTTGATTTTCCCAGTCTTGATATTATGGCTTCACCTTAAATTAATAAGCAGTTTTGAATTTCTTTGTTTAATTTTGATTATATGCATTGGCTCACATTTTTTTAGACAAGTTTTTTTTTTATTTTGAACCACTATCTACTAAGAAACTTGAGTGTACTGAGTGCTTTCAGAAGGTGGATACCTTGATGAATTGAGGAACGTTTTTTATTCACTCATTCATTCATTTACTTAATAAATTACTGCTAGGTTCCAGGAATAATGAATGAAAAATATAACCATGGACAAAAATGTTTACCCATTCTGAATCTAACAGGAGATAAGAGTATGAAGATGACATGTGTGTAGAAAAAAAAGTTAATTAATTTTCACTTTCAAGGCACAGTATTTGAAAAAATTGTGTTTGTATTCACTAATTAATAGATCTATTTATTCCTTATTATTCTTAATACAATATGATACATAATATTTACCTAACATTTACATTACACTAGGAATTATAATCCAGAGGTGATAAGAAAATATATATGGGAAGAGGGTACTTATCAGTCCCATGTATAACCCTTGCTATAGAGAGGTGGAATGTCCAATGAAGAGGGAGGATACTGGTCTGAGAATGTCTCTAGGGAAAGCTTAAGACCCTCTCTTAGAAATAAGCTAGGTGTGGAGTTGCATGCTACAGGCCAGGCTTGTAATCGTACTTAAGCGGCAGTTGGAAATAGAAAGATCTCAGATGAGACAAAATAAAGTAAGAGACCCTATATGAAAAACAGCCTGAAGCAGAAAGAGCTGCAGCATAGCTAAAGAGGTAGAGCTGCTTGCCTGGCAAATGTGGTGTCCGGAGTTCAAAGCTCAGTACTTGACCAAAGCCAAAAAAAAAACAGTTTAGTATGTGTCTGTGAGGATGGTCTTATTAAATGATGTAAAAATACCATGTCATTTCATGTAAAGCTCTTGAACATCTGTGCATTTTGTTGTTTGGGGGAGTCTTGTGAAGTGCTATGAGTTTCCATTTTCAATGAGTCACTTAGTAAGCAGTTCAAATTCTTCCTGTTTACTATGGACACCAGTCCTGCCAATCTTCTTGACTCCAGGTCATTTTCTCAGAGTTATATAGGTCCTGTACAGTCAGGGTTACAGAGATAATTTTCCTTTGCCTTTCTTGTTTTTGCACTTACCTCAAATTTTACTTCTTTAGAAAAATACTCTAGAGTACATTACCTATTTCATTCTCTGAATTTTTCTGAGCTAATACTATAAACCTCCTTGATTGTGGAGAAGTTATGTAACAGAAAACAACAGGGAACAGAACAAATTGAAACCTTCAAAGAGCAGGTGGGCTTCCATATAATTCAAAGTATCCTCTCAGAAACACACAGCTGAGTCAGTTTTAGAGGACTCGGGAAGAGTTAGTTTTTGCTTTTAGTACTTGCTAAAGAACTGTTGTCTTTAGGATATCAAGCTTAAAGTCTGCTGGAGCGATGGCCCCTTCTTAGCATTCTACACTGCTTCTCTTGGCCAGTTCTTTATTCCTTCGTTTGCATTCTATCAATTGCATTGTGGCCTCAGAGTAATTGTCATAACCACTGATAACTGGCCATCAATACCTTGTCCTTCTTTAGTGATGGATGCCCAAGGTTTCATTCCCCTAAGGCTAAATAGTAAGGAACTACATTTTTCAACACATTCTTGTAGTTTGATGTGGGCATCTGAATAAATTCTCTCCAATTGGATAGAACCCAAAAGGTATATGTATTGTTGCTGTTTTATCATAATAAAGAATGCATCCGCACTCTTCTGTCTTTTTCCTTATTTCCACCACTTAAGAGATGATGAAAAGTTGCTTTTAGACCTGGTGTTGAAAGGTAGAGACTGAAAAACACTAAAGCTGCTTAATCATTGGACTACTATGTAAGAGAGAAATGAACTTCTTTCTTGCTTAAGCACAGATCAATACAGAATAACATAGATGTTCCACCTCAAGTAAATAGAGAAAATTCCTCTTTTGCTCTGCAGTTTTGTTTTAGTCAAGCTTTCAATGGATTAGATGATGGCTACCACATTAGAAGGGTAGATGTTCTTCACTCAATCTACCACTTTAAGTGGTGGTCTTTTCTGGAAACACTACCAAGTAGAAATAATGTTTCATTAGCTCTCTTGGAATATTTCAGACCAAATTGATATGTTAAGATTAGCCATCATGCATAATTTTGTGATGACCTGGCTATGCAGGTTACAGCTTAGAGATCTGAGACTCTTGAGTTTCCTATGAACAGCCACCAACTCAAGGCTCATAGTTCATGGCCCCTCTTTCCAGTTTTATTTTTATCCTTCATCAGAGACTTTCAAACACTTGGAGGTATTCTACTCTTACATCCGAGAACCATTCACAAACCTTGTCTCTCTCTCACAATCACCCACAACGGAAATGCTTACTATATTACCTTTAGTAATCCTTTTGTGTCACAAATATCAGAGTAATACATCTCAGGATCTCCTGTTATATATAAATATATATATATTTTTTTCTTCTGCCTCTTTCCATTCTACTTCATTACTATTGTTACCACCACTGAGATTAGCAGCAGAAAATGAATTTATGGTCTACAAAGTCATACATTTATCATATTGCATCGCAATAGTCTGTTTGGTGTCTGTAGAATCTGTGAATTTCTTGGAAAGAGGGTCAATGAATGCACATTCATATTTGAATTTTACAGCAATAATTACAATGTTTTATACATATATATGATGTATATATTAGACATAAACAAGTTCATGTTCAGTGAGTATTAGTTGTGAATCCACAAGCAAATGAATAAATGTATTTTTTAAAATCATATTTGGTTGTGTGTACAAAATTGGAAATATACAAAGATGTCAAGTGGTTCTCACCTGAAAGACCTCACTAATAACTTGATAATTAGATTAGAATATAATTAATGTGTTGGCTATGTAACAACCTGGAAAGTAGTGAGCTCTCTGTTTATAATCAAAATTCACTAGACATATTTTGTTTTGCTTCAGTGCTAGGAAGGACCCAGGTCTGGACTAAGATTATATTTTTATCAGCAAGAGATCACTCAATGCTGCTTATACAAACTTTCTGAAGCAATGACTTGAGCTTATATTTAGACTGTGCCGAGTTTTTTGGCTAAAGAAACTATGTATATATGAGTGTAATAGTCTCAGTGGTTACAGCAGAGGGTTGTAAGATAAGAGATCAAGTTGTAGGGGTTAACAACACTGAAATCTCCCCATGGCCCCTTGTCATCTTATCTGTTGTCTTAAAACAACTCAGAATGGTATGAAACGTATCTTTATTTTCATATTTCCAATGTTTCTTTCTTTATGTACATATACTGAAACCATCTGTCTAAATTGTGGCAAAATCTGCCAGTTCCAGATTGGCCTCATTAGTCATTTGAGAACACATAAACACAAGGATTACAGAAAAATAAATAAATCTTGGATAGTTCACTTTGGTCTGAGGAGGTTTTTCTCATCATCAGTACCATTGTTAGATATGGAAAGACACAGGTTTACATCTTTTAAAGCCTTAGAAGAGTTTTTACTCCACAAATATGGGAAAGAATATTTCCCAGGGATGTACTCAGGCTTTGGTCATATGACTCAGCCAAGACTCAAAGGCAAAACTAAAACCAAAGGAAAACTAGCATGTTCAGAAGCAGAAAAAGTCTTCAGGGGTAAAATTCTATAACCTGGCAACAAAGAAGGGCAAATGCAAAGGTTGATATGTGAGAAAAAGTGAGAGTAAAAGAAAATGAATTTTTGGACACTCGTTCAAGATAGTGTCTTTCTACGCCAGTCACAAGCTCACCTTCGCAGATATTGACATCAGCTGCTAAAAGCCATAACTTTCCCTTGAAGAGAAGTGGTCTAATTGATAATTGACTATATGAAATGTATTTACAAGGCAAAGAAATTATGGCCACACAGTGGTATGTCTCTTCATTCGTGTTTTCATTTTGGAATTAGCAGAGTCCAATGAATTAATGGCTAATGTAAGGCATGATGTGTTAGTCAGGAGAAAGAAGATAGATATTGTGGCATAAAAAGAAATAAAATTATTTTCCTTAATCTCTATACATATAGGAACAAAAACCTACCACCTTGTTAGGTTTTTTTTCCATACCTTACACTCCATTATTTGAGTTTACTTAATGAGTTTTTAAAGACTGTATTATTAAGGGTATCTTAGATTATTTTAAGAATCCTAGTGGCTTATTGCAATACAAAGCGTTCTCACTCAAATTTAAGGCCAGTTAAATTCATATAGCTTTGTAATTTTGTTGCATGTCTTAAAGAGTATAATATCCCTTCCACTTTGGAATCATGCTATCTGGAGCAGGGGAAGGCAAGACAGAACATAAAGTATCAACACTGTACCTCAAAGAGATTTGAATCTGAGCAACTGAACTCAGCCTACTTAGAAGGAGGTGGTGAATGGAATTCTGTTTCATGGCTAGAAAGCAGAAGTAAACTGAGCAAGCATCCAGCTGTTTTCTGCTACTATGACAGTGGATCTACGGTAGGTTAAAAATGGTACCATGACCCTTACTACTACAGGATAAAAATCTATGACTCATCTCTAACCAGTGCTAGCTTACCTGTCTTGGCTTATACCAACAGAATGTGGATGAAGTGATACTTGTTAGATTCAGAGCCTAGTTTTCAAAAGACTTGAAGGTTCTTCTTTTGTCTTTTTGGAATGGAAAGAACTCTGGTCTCCTGGATAATGAGAGATCATGTGTTTCTTCTGATTTTAGTTTCAAGTGTGCATTGTTAGTTATAAGCATAGCTATTCCTGTTTCCTTTTATTTTATTTTTTAAATTTAATTTTATTGTCAAGGTGATATACAGAGAGGTTACAGTTACATAAGTAAGGTAGTGAATACATTTGTTGTCATGCTTGCTTTTAAACTCCATTTTTTAAAAGAAAATCTTTGTCCTTTTATGTTAATCCTATGTTTATTTTAGCCATGGAGATGTATTTCTTATAGGTAAATGATTAGGTCTTGTTTTGTAATCTAACTCACCAGTAACCGTCAGTCTTTTCATTGGACAATTAGATCATTATCATTCAGAGTTATTATCATTATCATTATTTTTTTTGTGGGGCTTGAACTCTAGGCCTGGGCACTGTCCTTTAGCTCTTCAGCTTAAGAGTAGTGTGGTCCATTTGAGCCACAGTGCTCAAGTTTTCTGGTGGTTTTATTGGAGATAAGAATCTCATGGATTTTCCTGCCTGGGCTGGCTTTGAATGCAATCCTCAGGTCTCAGCCTCCTGAGTAGCTAGGATTACAGGCGTGAGCCACCAGTGCCCGGTTCAGAGTTATTATTGAAATATACAAAACACTTCCTGTAATTTTGATATTTGGGTCATGTTTGATTCTTCTTAATCCTCATTCATTCATGTATTTATCTTTCTTGTCTTGCTGTAGGGTTTCAGACCTGGAAAAAAATATGTTAAGTGAAATAAGTGAGGTCCATGGAGACAAAAGATGCATGTTTTTCCTCATATGTAGAAGCTAGATTTAGCTTATAAATGTGCAGTTAAATACATTGGGTGGTATGCAAGTATACACAAATGAATTAATTGAAATGCAATAGATTCAAGGGAGATCGCAAATAGTGTATTTCCTTAGAAAGGTGAAGTCAAAGTTCCCCCAGAATAAAATATGTGGAAGAAGGTACTCAAAAGGGGTGAGGGGTGGTCAAGGGAAAAGGGGTTGACAAATGAAGAGGAGAAGAGGAGTGAATGCAGACAAGAATCCAATGAATATCCTACAAAATTAAGAAGAGTGAGCAAAGGGGTAGGTATCAGAGGGATGGGTGAGAATGTCGAAAGGGGTGATATTAACAAAATATATTGTATTTGTAAATGGTTTTATTTAATAGTAACTCCTTTGTGCAACTACTTAACGGTAATAATAAAAAGGAAAAAAGTATCTTCAATAATCTTGTTAATGGTCATGATTTCCTTTATATTTTGCTTATCATGAAAAGTGTTTCTTTCCAGTTCAGTTATGAGCAATAGCTTTTTGGATAGGTTGGCAAGTATTTTCTTGAAGGGCTTAAAATATATTATTCTCTAAAAGTAAGGACTTCCAAATTTTCTGTTCAAAACTCGACTGTTATTCTGATCAGTCTGTCACATTTGACTTAAAAATTTCCTTTTGCAGATTTTAATATTCTTGGTGTATACCTTGTATTTTATCTATATCCTTCCACAGGGAAGTTCTTTTCTGGTGCTGTTTGTTTCCTAAAAACAAAACAAAACAAAACAAACAAAACTCTATGCCTGGATGTTCATCTCTCTTTTAGATTTGGGAAATTTTTGCTATTATTTTTATTGACTTGTTTTCTATGTCTTCAGCTTACACCTCTCTTCTCTGCCCATGATTTACATACTTCTTTAAATGCTGTCTCAGAATTCTTTCATGTTTATTCATATTTTACTCATTTTTTATATTTACCTGAATGGTCCAACTTTTCTATCTTGTCATCAAGCCCTAAAGCTCTGTCTTCAACTTGATTTGATCTATTGAAGTGGTTTTCAACTGATTTTGTTGGACTTATTAAACTTTCATTTCTAGGAGTTTGATTTTTTGGAGGGATTTCTACATCTTATTAAATTTTCTTTCATACTGCAAATTGTCATTCTTATTTTGTTCAGCTAGGTGTTCTCTCATAATTCAGTCATTTATCCATATCTTCTTTAAGTTTATTAATTACTCTTTAAATCATTCTTGAGTTTCCTTTGTCTGGGATTTCATACACTTCTAATCTGTGTGTGTGTGTGTGTGTATGTGTGTGTGTGTGTGTGTGTGTGTGTGTGTGTGTGTGTGTGTGTGTGTGTGTGTGTGTGCTAGATTTGAACTCAGGGCTTGGGTGCTGTCTCTTAGCCTTTTCCCTTGAAGCTGGTGTTCAAGCACTTGAGCCACAGCTATACTCAATCCAATTCTTTATCATAGGTACGTTTTATTGTGGTGGTGTTGACTTGTGGAGGGGTCATGTTTCTCTTTCACATATCGTTTCTGTGTGGGTATTTGCACATCTGAGGCCAAGTCATTGGTTGGAAATTTTGATTACCTGTCGTTTTTCCATTGAAGTATTCTTGGTGTTCAGGCAGAACTCTACAGAGGCAGGCTGGAGTTGAAGGTGTTTACTGTGGCACTAGGGATATAAATCAGTCGCCAAACAGTTACCCATATGTTTAGTACACTAGATCTGATCACCAGCACTACAGAGAGATTGGACAAATGACTGGGGTCTTTTGTAGTTACTAGGGTACAGGTTGTTACTTGTGGCATGGCCAGTCTGTATCTGCGGTCTGTTATGTGGGTGGCTTTCACCACAGAAGATTTCCTTTTTCCTGTACTTGGAGCCATCGCTGGTTATGAAGAGTTTTGCAGATGGAGTGCTTGCCATATTCCAGCTTGCTCCACAGGCTCTTAGTTTGTAACTAACAGTTTGAGTTGCAGGAGCAGACAGACACTGATTTCTATACTAGGTGGTGAGAACAGAGATAATCAGGCACTGTATCTGCCTGACTCAGTTTTTTCAGAGCTTATTAAGCAGATTCCTACCTTGTGAGAGGACAGACCCTGGGAGAAAAAATATAATCTCTGGGTTCTGGGCTCAAAGCTTTCAATTTCACTTGGAAGCAAGCACGCATCGTTTGGATGCCCATCTCAGGCTTTTAAGGCCATTATCCTAGCAGTTTATGACCCGATGGGAAGGATGGAGGTGGTTAGGTTATGTGGTCATTAGAAACTTGTCTTAGAACGCTTAGTCCCAGCTGGCAGCAAGCATACAAGGCAAGGAACCCAGTCCAGAAGGCAGTGTCCGGTGTTTGCTTGGAAGAAAAAGGCTGATGAAATGGTATGTTTTATTGAACCTGTCCTCTGATGTCTCAGTCTTGTCTGACAGAAAACCGGGGTACCCATTTGGCAGCTATAGATGGCTGAGCACTCTGACAGTAATAGGATTAGTGTTCTGTTTGTGGATCTGTGCCTTCTCAAGGAGACTGGAGCCACTAAAACCCTTGTCTGTTCACAGCTGAGTCTCCTCATTCCTCAGTCGATCCATGTCAGACTCTCATCTTTTCTACAATCGATGCTCTTGGCTGTCTCCCACACAGAAACTGTGGCAAGGTGTCCTAAGATGCATTGATTGTTTTTGTTTTTAAGTCAGCAGAGCAGCTCAGTCTCAAGTCAGTATTCTCATCTTAAGATGGCGCCTTCTTATAACTCGTCAAGATAAACAGTATATATGTATTTTTTTTCTCTGAAGCTAGCCTAGCACACAAAAGCAGGCTCTGCTACCCCAAATCTCCACACTGGGTTCAAGGCTTTGGAGAAGTGTCAGCTGATCTTGTGGCTAGAAATGCCAGGTTGTCACCAGTGCCATCTGGTTTAGCTTTTGTTGTATCTTGGGTTTTGCCCTCTTCCCTTCCCAGGAAGCTGCAGTTTGAGTCTCAGATGGTTTATTACTTTTCTCTGTCATCTTTTCTCTTCTTTTCTACTTTGTAGTCAGCTTACAATGCTCTTCCTTCCTTTGTCTAGTTGGCATATAGTTTTGCCTGTGTTACTCTGAGGCTAACTGTGTTGATTCATGGCGAGAATGTAAGACCCTTCTAATCTTCCACCTTGCCTCCCATTCTGACTTCCATTTCTCGGCCATGACAAATACATCAGTTGGTATTTTGTCACCATAGGTGCCAATAAAAAAGGGCTTAGGGATAGACAGTGATGCTTAATTTTTCCTTCAATTTAAACTGTTCTGAATATCAAATGGTGTTTCATGTGTTTATCAGTTATTCATCTATCTTCCTGTGTTGCTTATTGTTTCAAATATTTTGTCCACTTATTCCACTACTTTAAATGAAGGAATTGAATATTTATTGGATGCTAATGAATTGGTAAGTTTTCTTCTGTTGTTTCTTCTCCAGCTTCTACTTTCATGACTTGAAAATT
Source organism: Dipodomys merriami (assembly GCF_024711535.1). Lineage (NCBI taxonomy): Eukaryota > Metazoa > Chordata > Mammalia > Rodentia > Heteromyidae > Dipodomys > Dipodomys merriami. The sequence continues at coordinate 79,567,196 of NW_027205603.1, forward strand.
AGATATCTTATTTTAAGATCACTAAAGATTATGCAAATTTGAATACTGCCTCCGGATATGGTTTTAATTGATCAGTGAACTAGTAACTAAAGTAACTAAATACTAGTATTTTAATTATTTTGACACCATTATTTTTGTAGTTAGAAATCTATATCCTGAAAAATTTGTGTTTTGACATGTAAGTAGAGTGCTGTATGCTGAATTGAATTTTTTAAATCAAATCTATACCTGCTTACTTATCTATGCATCCTGCTTTTGAAAGCACTCTAGCCTGTATCCTTCTCCCTTTTATGTATTGTCTGGTTACATTATTCATGTTTTAATAGCCATTTTCATTTATTTTCTTGAGGCTTATGCATTCTTCCCTATATTGGTTAGGGAACTTGTAGTTTTCTGCTGACATAATGATCATGATGTGAGACTATATGACAGAAAATAAAAGGAGTATGTCACAATATGATTGGAAGATTGTAGGAGTGAAGATATAGAATCTATCCCACTTTCCAGAATTTGCTGTAATGTTTGATGACTTTCATTCATCAGGAACTATTTCCTACAACCAATGCTCTTCTTTACTTTTTCAAGACCAAATTCATTCTTATATGGGTCAGCTTCCTTTATCTCTTTGATGTTTTCAGTTTATTTATTTGAATAGAATATGTATAGTACATTAAACTAGAATATTTAAAAATATCCTAAAATATGAAAACGTCATCTGTCTTCATTCAATAAATTACTATACAACAGTAATTCTGATTCACTTAAAGTTTACCACCTAAGTATGCTTCCAGCAAAGAATGCATTGTTTAATTTGCAAATATTTTAAAATATTTTTAATTCATCTAAGTGGTAACTCAGTATATATCTATTTATCTTGCTACTTTTCTTTTTTCTAGCACAAGTATTTAAGATCCATCTATTGGATTCTGAACATATACATATATATATATATATATATATATATATATATATATATATATATAAAACCACATTTCTCCTATCCCATCACATTAATGAAAATCCATGTATGTATTCTCATATAGGTGGGATAAGACCCAAGGGAGAGAATTCTGTGTTAGAGTGTGACATCTATGTAATCTGAAAAATATTGTTGCATTTTCTACCCAGAATAACTCTAAGTTGGGGAAGAACAATGGAAGGATGCCTTGTACACATACATTGACATGTTGAGTTTAAACCCCTTTGTACAACGGCTCAATGATAACAAAAATATATAAATAAAAAATGAATGACCACCTCAGCATTTTTCACTTACATTAATGGGGTCACTATCAATTGGCATTACCCTGCTTTCTAATTTCTCCTAATCCACTGTGTATCTGGCTATTGTCAAAAATTCATTGTTCATGAGGGTTATTTTTTTTTAACATAAAGCCAAAAGAAAGACATTGGAAAAAGTAGCAATGGCAAAATGCCATAGAACTTCTATTTATTTTAGAAATATAATTTAGAAGTGAGCTGATTGTCATAGGAACACACATTAACAAAATGTTTGGACTCATAATTGAAATGAAACCACTTTCTTGCATAAAGTAAGTCTGGGATCAATAAATTGGTTAAACTATAGGGCCTGATCTCACCAGTTAGGTTATTAGTGGATATTTTCCATGACTGAATGTGTTCAATTGGTAGTGCCCGTGTTGTAAGGAAAATATATTTAAGCCACATGGTAAGACAAAAGTGTTTTATTGCAAATTAATGTCAAAAATGCACTGAAAATAGCAATTATGTTTTGAGTATTTCAATCCTTTCTGAGAGTATTGGGTTAAGCAAAATGACATTATATGAAGGACAAAAAGTCTTATTTAATAGGACTTGATAAACTTTTTTGGTGTATTTCCCAGAAACTGGAAAAGTGAAAAGCTTTCATAGCTGGAAAACAAATCCCTTTGCAGGCTAATCTTTCTCAATTGTTGATTTTATACAGAATTGAAAGAGAAAATAACTAAGCTGTCAATGGGGAGACTATTAAAAGTATTTTTAAACTGGGTGTTGTGACTCATGCCTGTGATTGTGAGGATCACAGTTTGAAGTCAGAGAGGGCAAAAAGTTCCTAAGACCCCTTCTCAGCTAGTAGCTGTGTGCAGTGTGGTGCATGGCAGTCATGGTGGGAAGTCTAAATTATGAGGATTGAGGGCCAGGTCTAGGCATGGGCAAAAGCAAGAGTGCATCTTAAAATCACCAGTGTAAAAATGGGCTTGCTACCTACCAACAAGTGTGAGGCTTTGTGTCCGAACCCCTAAATAATGACAATTTTGATAGATTACTATAGAAATCTTGATGCTTAACTTGGAGGAAATTCAAAGAAAGAAACTATATTTCTCTAGAAAATTTTTCTATCCCATCCTACCTATTGTGTTTTCTCAGGATTTATATAGCTATAAAAAATGAGAAGCAGAAATAGATATGACTGCAAGTGGTTTTAAAAGTGACAAGTAAATCCACCATTCTCATCACAAACAAATGCAAGAAGGAAAAAAAATCGCATCTCATAATACTCTTCTGAAAACTGCTTCATGAGCATCAAAATATTAGCATGTTTGTTCTTTTGTTGTGCACTAAAGATAATTATAATTATGACACGATCTAAAAGAAACTTAAAAAATATTATGAGAAGAAATATATGTCTATGGATGTGAGAGAGACAGAGAGAGGGAGACAGAGATGGGAAACAGGCTCAAAGAGAAAAGGAAATGACATAAAAATTCCTATCTATTCACTGTGATAATACCTATTATTATGGCGCTTGATGTGTCTAAATATGCAGTATAGAAAAATCCACATACATAAATACCGTATAGAAAAATCCACATACATTTTACTTATTTGAATTTTGATGAAAAACCTAGAGACACAACTTTATATGCATTTCAGGGACATTCTTAACCTAGGTAAGTAGTAGGAGGCAGAAGGCAGGAGTGGGTTTCTAGGTTCTAGTCCTTTGCATTCATTATGACTCCCTCGAGGAAAAAATTGCATGGAAGCAGGAAGCATCTTTGGTTCAATTCTGTATATTTTGCTACCAACCAACTCAGAACGTGCTGACAGGCAAGTTGAAATCGGTATGCCCAGGGAACTGGAGAAAAGACCATCAGTCACCAATTGTATTCATGATTGTGTCTAGAATAGGGCTAGTTATAGAAGGACTAATAAAAATTCATTAAATGAATAAATGTATAAATATATGGCTTTCCTCATTCATTAATAGTGACAGCGAGGATTGCTATGATCTATGATTAATTTAGGAATTATTTCAGAATGTTTTGTATTATGAATTTCCATGATGACTCCTCAAAAAAAATTTAAAAAACCTTAATGGGAACAAATATTCCTGAAATTTTCTTTACTAGACAGCTATGTATAATTTTAAAGATATGTATTGCTAAACTGAATCTTGTATCAGGAATTAAGGTTGTTATTTTGGTGAATAACACTGTTAGCACATGTAAGTTATGTCCATATTAAATTTAGAACAAGGTCAATTCAGTTGTTAAATAACAAGAGGAAGCTTCTCCTATTGCCTTGTACCATAGACAGGGGCTTCACAATCAACTTTTGTTTGTTTGTGGTTAGTAAAAGGAGAGCAGAAGTGTCTAAAACCAATGAACAACCTCAAAGCAACTGAAACCATATGTCTGTGCTTTACACTATTCTTTCTACCTCCTCCTCTGCTTTTAATAAATAAACATAGGGCTTCAGTTTTAGCTACTTCAATTTTTCAGGGCCATTTCTACAACCATGAAAGTTTTAGCTGTAAATGGATTTAGGGTGACTTTCTGATGCTAAGCTTTAGGGCTTCTTATGAACAAAGTATCTCCCTAAAGTCCTGGTAAGAACTATTACAATTTGTTGGCATGGTTATGTATTAAAAACTTGAAAAAGTGAGACCTATTTAACCTCAGTTTTCTCAGAGCTTCTTCCAGGTATTGCTAAATCAATTATTGTCAGCCATCTTATTATAGGGAGATTTTCAGAAATATTCCTATCAACCATTTCTCTGACTCAAATGGAATTAGGTCATAAGACTGACGGAAGTCCTGGAAATTTGTGAGTGTGTCTATGGCGTTTGGCAAATTTTAGTGGAAAAGAAATAGTTTCCAATGTATGGAAGTAGTAACTTGTCTACAGAGAAATATTCTGAATCTTATAGTTCATAAATAATAATAGAAGACTTTTCAAACTTAACAACATATTGATGTTTACATGTGATTACTAACAATAAATCATTAATCTAAAAGATACTTTACTTTAAATATATAATAATACAAAACTTTTGATCAGCAGTGCCAGAGGAAAACATTATCTTTCTCTTTTCTTTGGAAACATATTACAAAACTTTTATGTGAAGAAGCAATGAAGAATATGCAGCTTAATATTTAGACAAGTATTATAATGATATAAAAGGTAGTTAATTACTAAAAATTGCTATTCAATTTTGCCTTCTTTTGATGCCTGTGGATTTGTCAGGCTTTTCAAATTAGTAATATGTTGTGATTTTTTTTGTTCTGTAACTAAATTTTCATTTGTAACATATATCATATTTTTGTTTCTTATCAAGAGCTCCATATATATAAATAAATAAATAAATATATATATATAGAGAGAGAGTCCAGCCTTCATAAACCTATATTTGTCCATGACATTAATGGGTGCAACCTTCTTACTATACAGACAAAGAAACAGACCCAGAAGTTCCTTCTTACTTTTTAGAATCAGGGATTAAAGGTGGAATAAGTAAGCACAACAACAATCCAGGTTTTGTCAGATTATTCAGCTTCTTTTTACAAATCCATAGATAGAAAGATTAATGTTCTTTGTACAGATAACTTTAACTGAGACAATAGTTATGGGATGCTCTAGGACTCAAAACCTGCTATATATAGGGAGATTGTGTGGAAAAATTTAAATAGTTGTTAAACAAAGATGGATTTCCTCGAAAAAAAAAAGGCACTTGTAAAAGTAGCTACCAATTAGGTTGGGACCCCCTTCATGGTTATGTCCATTTATAAATTATTAAATATGTTTATTAATTTTTATCAGAATATAATTTTTAATTTTTATTGTTGCTGTAGAGTTGATATACAGAGGGGTTATCATTACATGAACCAGAGTACAATTCTTTTTGAACCATGTCTCCCCTGCCCTTGCTATCTCCCAGTTTTTCTCTCCTGTTCCCACCCACAAGATGTACAGTTCACTTTCCACAGAAGTGTCTAGTAATACTCTTGTATTTGTTTATTTTATCTGTCTTTGTTCCACCTTTCCTGTGCCCCCCTTACCCTCCCAAATACAGCTAACTAACAAGACAAAAGGAAATGAAAACAAAAATAGCAACAATGGCATTTCATAAAATATTTCATAAATTATTATCTTGTAGGATCATAGGCTGCATGTTTTCCCTCATTTGTGGTAACTAAAAGTGCGTAAAAATCTACAAGAAAGCACACTGAATGATTATATACACACACGCACATGCACACATGTGTGTGTATGTGTGCTCTAGACATTCACTGAGGCCAAAGGAGGACATGCATTGGAGTGGTTAACATATGATTATGCCAATTTTTACCAGCTAAAGTGTTTGAGCTGTCTGGATAGAGGCATGCTAACATTTGGAGCTGCAACTCCAAATGAAATTTAATGGTGATGACCCATGTAAAGCAGGAGAGAGATAGATGTGAGGCTCCTGTGTGAACTGGAGAGGTCAGAGCTGCTGTTCATATTCACTCAGGTAGTTTCTTGTCTGTTATGCACACAGCAGAGGCCAGAGGATGTCTCTGAGCTTGAGGAGTGAGAGGGAATTTCAATCATTCCGAGCGGCCATTGTGATCTCACCACAAATGTGGTATAAGGAACCCTTTCCAATCACGTGTTGTTTATGACTCTCCCACCAAAATGAGTGTGCATTGGAGAACTGACATGAGGTCTGGGTATTGGCACTGTGTGGCTGGCAAATAAAACATTGATCTCTGACTTCTAGTTTGAATATGAAAACCAAGTACATTAGACCATCTCCTATCCATGAGCACCAACCTCATCAGGGTGGATTTTAAACCACCAGCAAAAATGATTTATTGAAAAGGCTTAAAGTGACTGTCCCCAAAATATCAGACTGCCATTAAAGGCTTAGTTTCCCAGTTTAAGCAAAAGCTTCCTAGAAAGTTTACTCTTCAGGCTGTTCACACTTCAAAGGCACACTGAAAGCACACTGGAATGGTAAGTCGGACACAGCCCCCATGGGGTCTTGGCTGCATCTGGAAACTCAGGGGAAGAAAATGGGTATCAAACTGTTCCTGTTGTTTAAAAGGCAAATGGTCCTTCCAAGCATTTCTCTCAGGAGGCCGAGTTGCAGCTGTCCTCAGACCATAGTCACAGCCAGGTGTTTTTTTTTTTTTTAATGTATTCCATGTTCTCTCCTCCCATCCTCAGTGGTGTAGTTTGGACTTGAAGTGTTCCCTGAACACGTATGTATCAAATTTTGGTACCCAGTTTGACACTATTTCGAAATAGTAGAAACTGTAGAAGGTAATAGAGCTTACAGGGACACCTTCTGGTGGCTGGGAACATGCCACGAAGGGGATTGTGGGATCCCAGGCTCTTCTTCCCTTTCTTGTTTCCTGCCTGTCGTGGATAAGTTTGCTCTGTCACAGGCTCCTACCATGATGTGCTACCACCAGCCAGTAGCAACAGGAGCACCGATCACACAGAGAAACCTTCAAAACTGAACTCTTTATAAGTGATCTATTAGGTGCTTGGTATAATGATAGAAATCAACTAACATACTCAGTTTCAAGTTTTATTTGAATTTAGGCTTAGGAAAACAGTGCCAAGAGAACAGGGGAAAGTATAGTCAAGGTAGTTAAAATGTTCGCTTTGTAATCACATCATGGAGTAGAAACTATATATTCTATGAATATCTAAATGACAGATGGGCCACTTGGCGTGGCAGAGGAATTCCTTATTTCAAATATGTCATTACTTAAGCCATGGAGGTACCAAAACATTTCCTACACATAGGGACATTCTATTCCTTCTTGCCTTGTAACCAAGAGGCCTCCGATGCCTGACTCGTGTGTGTGGCTCTTCTAGCATGCCGGCCAACTGCAAGATCCAAACAGAACTTTTCAGGAATATATTAAAAAACACAACACAACAAAACAAAAACAGAACTTCTCAGGAAGAAAGACAAGATGGAGAAATGAAATTCACAATGTGTGTATGAGTTACACTGTCCCTGTATCACTGCAAATTCCAAATGGAGCCCAATTCTGGAATGTAAACATTTAAATTTAGAAATTAATCAGAACATACCTTCTTGCAACCAAAGCCCACCCATGAGCTTGTGAACAGCATGTGACTGCTCTCTTATTCTCCACAGCTTCCCTCCTCTGATCACCTGCTTACTATTCCTGCCCATTTGGATACCTATTTGGATTATGTGACAGACAATCTACTCAAGTAGATTAGGCGAACTTACTTTAAGTACATATTATGGCTTGAATATGAAATAGTCCTTACAGCCTTCCATCTTAGGAGCTTGGAGGCCAGTGGGTAGCCACTGGTAATCAATTGGATTCTCAGAGCTTGATCTAATCAACTAATAAATCAACTAATCAATGGATAAATCCAATCAATGATGGCATTAATTGTCCTACAAAAGTGGGAAGTAGAGCCTCATTGGAGGAAGCAGGTCACTGGGTGAGTGTCCCTTTGGGGCTATCTCTTGTCCTAGCCTCTTGTGGTCATTGGTTGTCTGTTTCCTGCCCTCTGCTATGTGCTCCTGCCATTGTGATGCTTTGCACGGAATTAATAAACCAAGGATCATGGACTGAAATTTCTGTGGGTAGAAGCTTCACCAAACCTTTCCTGTCATAACTTATTTAGGACAGTCATTTCATCACATCAACAAAAATTCTAACTTGCACAGTGCATACTTATAGATAACTGAGCAACCTCACAAATTTGTACGTATTTATTTATCTTAAGGAGTTGCACAAAGGGGTTTCAATTCAACATGTCAGTTTGTAAGTATAATGCATCTTCTTTTTTGGATTTTCAGCAACATTAGTTGCTCTTTTTTTTCTCTCTCTTTTTTTTTTTTTAAGACAGAGATTACTGATAGCACTCTAACCATTCCTGGAGCCTTTATTCTTTTCTAAATGCAATGGTTTTAGTAATAATCAATCTTGGTGTCATGAAGATTTCAGAAAAGAAATGAGAATTTGAGCACAGTGAGCCTATTAGTTGTTTCTATTGAAACACATTTCTTTTAACTATATGACTTGGCACAATACTTGATGGTCAGCCAAAGCAGGATCGTATTTTATTCAGACTAGAAATACTAATGTTCATTAATATTCATGATGAGAAGTCGGAAGTGATTTTTCCATTTTGATTATATTTAGGCCTATTTTATAGTAACTATTAAGGATGAAAATTTTCATGACAAGTCATCTATTTTAGGATCTCAATAATGAATAATAATGAATTATGAATAATAGCATGTGAATTGTTCCTTTTGTGTGTGTGTATAACTAGAATCAAAGATTCTGTTTTACTCTAGAGAAAGTATGAATATTCTGTTTTGTGGAAGTATACATTTTCATATTTATTTCCAGCAGAGGAAAATAGAGAAAACAGCCATTTCATCAAATTACTTTTCAATTATTTACTATATTAATCATAACTCTTTCAATTTTTGTTTTTCTTCTTCCATTGTATACAACCTTCTTATTTCAATGTTCCTTTACATTTTTATTTAACCAGCGATATGAATTACAGATGAAGCTTGTGAAAAGTTTTATTGCCTTATAAAAAATATTGATTCCTTTTAGATTGAGAAGCACCAATTAATCCCTCTTCTGACCCATTTATCTCTGATAAATCACTGCTTCTGCATTTCACTATTAACATAAAAAATAATGGTTTAGCCAAGCTCTGGTCACTTCTGCCTATAATTCCATCTACTTAGGAGGCTGAGAGCTGAGGATCATGTTTGAAACCAGTCTGAGCAGGAAAGTCCATGAAACTTTTATCTCCAATTAACCACCAGAAAACTGGCTTCAAGTGGTAGAATCTAGTCTTGAGCAGAAAAGCTCAGGTTCAAAAAAAGCTGAGTTCAAGCCCCAAGACCAACAAAGAGTTTCCCAACTAATTCCTAGTTTTTTGATATTTGGTTTCTCAGATAAACTTAAGGGTGTTTGTTTTATTATATATAAAAATGCTACAGATATCAATGAATTCTATACTAATTCATCAATTTAGTAAGGATATAATTCAAAGTACAGTAAGGATATATGATCCATATGTGGAAGTTAGGTTTAGCTTACAAACTTATAAGTAAATATGTTGGGGAGTATTCAAGTGTATGCAAGTATATTAACTAAAATACAATAGATTCAAGGGAGATCTCAAATAATGTAATTTATTAGAAAGGCAAAATATCAGTTTATCAGAATAAATACTGATAAGTGGGTACTCCAAAGGGGTGGGTGGAGTCAAGGGGAAACAGGTGGACAAATGAAGAAGAGAAAAAGGGGAGAATGCAGTCAATAATCTGATACAACCTACGAAATTAAGAAGAGTGAGGGATTGGGTGGGTAGGGTGGGGGATGGTGGGTAGGGTGGAGATGGGTGAGAATTTTGAAAGGGGTGACACTGATCAAGATATATTGTATTCATAAACTTCTTTGTTAAATGGAAAGAATATAACTATACCATTATCACTGTTCTTGATTTCTGTAGCCTTTGTTTTGTATCAGTTAAACTGATTCGCAGAAGGGAAAGAGAATCACAGAAATGGCAGGACAAAGAGTGAACCAATTCAACAGGAATACTCACCAGACACTATGTTGGAAATGGACTTTACAACTTAAGGATGGGGAAGAGAGTTGGTGGAGGAGTAAAAGGGGAAGAAAATGAGGGGGGTTGGCACTGTTCAAGAAGAAATGTACCTATTACCTTACTTATGTAACTGTTACCCCTCTGTACATCACCTTTGCAATAAAAATAAACAAAAAATAAAATAAATCTTCAGACCTTAAAAATTGTGACCCATAAAAAGATTGTGTATGGGAATACTGATCAGTCTTGAGAGACATCCTAGGAAGTGTCTGTGAGGATCTCAGCTCTGGAGCTACCTCTTCTCTGTGCTCTAGACAAGCACACATGGAGCACTTGGCAGTGATCTGCAGTCTGGGACTCTTGCCTTGTTCAAATTGAGCCTTAGAGAACCAGTGTTGGCAGAAGATGAGTGAATCACTCTGTATACAGATGCTGTTGTACAATCATCTGCCTCTGTAACAGTCATGTTTGCAGTTATTCAACAGAAAAATGGAATCCCAGGGACTTTTGTGTGAGGAACATCTGTTTTCAACCAGGTAGAAATGCATCCCAAAAAGGTTTAGCTTCCTTTAAAGTATCTGTTTCTGAGATCTCAGATAGGAGGGCCCCAGAGGTGGGCAGCAATGTTTGAAAGGCATTTATAAACAAGCTTCGTGGGCCCTTCATTATGCTTTTCATTGCTGCTTTGCTCAAGTCAGTTGAAATTTCTTTTTATTATTATTATTATTATTTTATTGTGAAAATACTGTACAGAGGGGTTACAATTACATGGGCAAGATAATGAGTACATTTCTTATCAAGCATTGTAGCCTCCTCCTTTGTTTCCCCTTCCCATCCCTTCCCATCCTCCCCCGCCCCCCCCTCCCCACCAAATCCTCCCTGCTACCACCCCCGCACCAAAGTTGTAAAGTTCATTTTTCGACATAACGACTTGTACATCTCATTGTTGCAATGGGTCCACCTGTATCCCTATTTAAACACTTTGTTTTTCCCCTTCCCCTCCACAAATTATACCAACATCAAATACAGTGAAAGCAGGGGTTATACTGTGGGGGAGGGACATACAAAGCAACAAAGAAATAATCTTATAAATGTGTTAGAAACAATCGCATGAAAGAAAAAAACCATTTGAATACATATCTTAGGGTTCATTTCCCTAACATCACCTTATCTGACCTTTTCTGCTTGACTCAGACATATACTAGATATTGCACATAAGGGAAACCATGGGACCTATGTTTCTTTGGGCCTGGCTTACTTCACTTAATATAATTTTTTTCAAGTTTTTCCATTTCCTAACAAATGGGGCAATGTCATTCTTTCTGATGGAGGCATAGAATCCCACTTTTGGGCATTTACCCAAATGTTTACAAACAAGACCACACTAAAGCTACCAGCACAACTATGTTTATTGCAGCATTATTTACTATAGTTAAGATATGGAACCAACCCAGATGCCCCTTATTAGATGAATGGATCAAGAAAATGTGATATATATACACAATGGAATTCTATGCCTCCATCAGAAAGAATGACTTGCCCCATTTGTTAGAAAATTTCTTTATAATTCCTGTTATGATATATTCTTTGCCTGTCTTTCCAAGCATTCCAATGGAGAACTCTTCCTAAGCCTGGGAAGAGGTGAGTTGATAGGGATTTCTTTTCATTAGTTACCATGGAATCAGAGGGGTTAGATAATAACCACTAAATCATACGAAGGAAAATACTGTTCGTCCTTTGTGGACTTGCAAGGTGGCTGTTCTCGGGTTCTTGTTACAATAGCATACACTCATTTCAAAGCCAATATCAGCAAATACATTTTATGAAAATAAGTTGCATGGATGGGCGTGGAGTCAAAGACAGGAAGATGTTACATTCCAAAGGATGTGCATATATGGATAGAGATAATAATTGCATCGATAAATAAGGCATTGAGCTAATAATTCAACTTTCCTTAACATCCTAGGTCATGAACATTTTGGGTTCAGTCAGTATTCCTAGACAGCAAAGGTTTTCATATTTTACATTTACACTTACCAATTAGTTTCCTACTATAGAAGATGAAGATTTTGCCGTAATTCCTTCCCCTGAATTCCCTATAAATGTACTTGACCTGATTACCCAACTACCTATCCTCTTAATAGAATAAGTTTATCCTATGCAGCTCAATAATTAACACTCACGTGATATGATACACAAATGATATTAACACCAAGCCTGCTTTGACAGCTTTTGTGTTTCTCAGCATACATAATATTTTAGGTTCCAGTGATAAGAGCTCACATCACTGTTTTCTATTTTCTACTGTATACTAACATTTACTTATTTCCCATCAGAAAACCTTTGTGTCTTTCCTGAACTTTTTCATTTACATATTTATATATTCCTTTGTTGGTTTTTCTGTACTAAGCACGCTACGACCCCAAATTAAACAGTTTTTAACTTCGTATCTAATTTTTCCCAAAGATTTTTGTTCCAGTGTAGACAGGCTGATTCACACACCATTCACTGTGTTCTGCTCCTCTAGGGTTCATTTTATCTCCTCCTGTGTTGGATCTTCTTTTACCCATGGAGATCACCTTGATTATACCTTTATCCCAGAGGATGGGTCTGACTCACTTTTCAGTGAGATTGGCTCCGAGATTACAAAAACTTGTGTGGATCTTGGGACCCTCTAAGACTTGCTTGGTGAGGGTGATACATAGTTAGTAGCTTTTCTTTTTTTTGAGAGTGACACTCACAAATGTGCCTGTTCTTCCTACACATGGAAAGAATTCTGAGAATAAACCTACACTACTTGACTCTCCTCAGCTGTGTGATTTATAGATATTTGCATTTATAGGCATTTGCTCCCTGATTTGGTTTTCTATCAGCTCTGCTTGTATTGCCATTCCCTATTTCTCCAAGGGTTAAAACTGTGACCAGTTCTCGGCCTTTATGGATTCCAGGGCAAATTGAGTTATATGTTTCCTAATTGTTAAGTTGTTACTTTCTTGTATTTACTAACACATTACCAAAAAAGCACACACACATTTAAATATACATATATATATTTCATTTTCTAATATTTTGTTGTAATTTTATATTCTCTTGTTTCTCCTCATCACTAAGAATTTACGCCTGAAAAAAATCTTTGTCTTTCTTTTATCGATGGAGTTTTGGAAGAGAAAAAGTCAACATGTCAAAAGTATTCAGTTTCTATCCTTTGTTAGAGATTGATTTATTTACATATTTTCAAAGCACTCTTTTCAATCAGTACAATTAAATGCAAATATTTAAATCCTGAATTCTTACAAGGTCTCTAAACAATAGCAATCTTAAAATGCTGCATAGTCAAAAAAGAAATCCTCTTTTAAGACACTTATTGTACTTGACATATTTGTGTGCCTGAACTAGACAGCAAACATTTCAAATTATGTATTTGTAATTACTAGGGTTATTGAATAAGTTCCCCAAGTAAATATTTAAGGGGACATGACAAGTCTTGCCAGGTGCATATTGGCTCTCTTGAAAGATACTTTACTGTATCTGGGGAAAAGAGATAATGCCCCAAATCATGTGGTTCTAAAGAGATGGAATGGACTGATCAACAGCAAACGAGAGCTCCATCATAGGATGTATTAACTCCCAAGGATTCAGATTAACTTCCAGGGATTCCAGTGCTTTTTTATGAGCTTAAAGTAATCGAAGTCTTAAAATATCTTCCAGTATCTATGCAGCTCTGAGTTAGTGAATTTTTGTAAGAATCCTTAAATCTTTCACCTTGAATATGACTTCCGTTGTATGAGATGATTTTCTTTTATACTTGGTAAAGTTTATTAGACTTACACACCCTATGTTCTGTGTGAGCTTGGACTGTGTACATTCTGTGAAGCAGTAATTTTCTAGTGGAGAACATTTGTAATTACCCATAGAGGATGCTAAAGATAATTTTAAAGAAAGAAGGAGAGAAAGGGAGAAAGAAAGGAGAATGAAAGAAAGGAAGAAGAAAGAAAGAAACACAAGGAAAGACAAGGAAATTGGAAAAAGAAAGAAAGGAAAGGAAAGAAGAAATGAAGGCAGGAAGAAAAGAAAGCAGGGAAGAAATGAAGAAAATATAAGGAAAAGAAAAAGGAAAACAATAAGTGTTTCAGGATGTTAAAGTATTCCAGTAAAGTAAAAGCAGCAACAGTAATGAATGAGCTGAGGAAAGAATTCCACCAAAAGAAAAAGTCATGGAGCTATTATTATCTGCCGAGAATACAGTCATTCTTTTCCTTTTGTGATCATCTACACTTAATTTTTAGAATCTCCATACCTGGCCAACTACTTTATAGAGTGGTTAATTTGGGAGACTTTATTGAAGAAACTGGGGTCACAGTAGGTGATTCATTTCCACACAGTAAGCATTTCTCTACTGCCTTTCTTGTCTTCTAGAGACAACTTTGTAAAAGGCAAGTATTTAAGGTACTGTTAGGGCTGTTTGGAAACACTGGCTTGTTGAAGATAATGATGTTGGTGGTGATCTTGTGATGTTCTTAAGTACCAGCTGGTAGTGGTAGCCAATACTACCCCTTTGTCCAACCAGGAACACTGGAATGCTTTGTTAATCATGGCTTCTTTGCATTGGGAGAAATTGGGTCTGGAACCTTCAAACGAATGATCTGGTGACATCATTTTAGTTTGGAATAAAATTCCGTGAGGAAGGAAAAGAAATCTATTACAGTACTAGAATAAATTAGAACACATTATAAATGAATTTCAGATAAATTCTGCTTTTGCACAGAAATAAGTCAGTATGTGCTTGTGTTTTCTTGTAGAAGTAGGAGAAATCATGAGAAGGATTAGAAGATGATTCTGGACTTTTAGAGGAAAGTTTTGACAATGATGCTTATAGAGGACATTTTGTTTTTATAATATACATGGAATGGTTGTAATTCTACAATATTCCCAGGTAACTTATAATGTATGTGAAATCAATAAGAAAATCGTTGAACTTCAGAACCTTATAAGTGGCCCAATTTTTACTATGCAATAGGCAGTTCTTTATTATTCAACTATTATCTAAAATATACATCATTTATTTTGGCAACTAGAAGAGAAGATGGAACAAGCCCAGATCATCCCCCACTCTACTAATCCTATTCAATTTTTATTTCTCTAGAGTTGGCAAAATTGAGTCATTAAAATTTTAAACAATTATTTGGTTTTCCCCTAATTTTCTCAAGGACTTGTAAAACTTGTCTATTTACAAGTTAAGGCAAAATAAAACAGCCTTTTAGTAAGCTAAACAAAGTAATCCCATAATACATTATTTCATTTTTCCGTATTTATTCTGTTTTCTTCATGTGAAATTTTCTTTTATTTGTCTCATGCTAATTGAGGGAGAGTAATTGTTGTTGAACTATACAGACCCATAGTAAATGTTTAATAAGAGGCATGGGCATGATTATAAAGAGGTATCATAATAGATCTAGGAGATTATGAAGTAATTTAATATTCTGATTGTGGTTTTGCAAACACCCTACTCTACATTTTCATTCTTTTAAACACTTGAAATCTTGGATTTGGCCAAACTATGACATAACTTCATAGACTCTTCAGATTTTGTACTTCTTGGCTTATTTTTCCAATATGGACTTTCCATAATGAACTCTCTCCCCTTTTACATCTAGTTCATTCTCCTCATATGATTCCATCTTTCTAAAGCAAGACACATTATGCCATATTGATGAAGCTGAATTTGCTAGAGGATTTTTCAATATGGTTTTGCCTTTGATCTGATAAAGACAATCTTGGGGAAATAGAATGAACATTTTTCCTCACAAACATTAAAGTATAGATGGTTAGCTCTCCTCTAAACATTATTTTTAATATATATTTTTATTGTAAAGATACTGTATAGACGGGTTACATTACATGAGTAAGGTAATGAGTACATTTCCTATTGAGCATTGTTACCCCCTCCTTTGTTTTTCCTCTGCCATCCCTTCCCTCTCCACCTCCCTAACTCCTCCATCCTTTCACCCCGAAGTTGTAATGTTCATTTTCAACATAGTGTCATGTACATCTCATTGTTACAATGGGTCAGCCTGTATCCTTATTTCAGCATTTGTCATTTACCTTCTCCTCCCCAAATTAGAAAAGATGCAGGGCACCGGAATCAAATACAGTGAAAACAGGGGTTCTATACCCTGGGGGAAGAACACACAAAAGAAACAAAAATCACATTCTTGTTTCCTCTTTTATTCTGTGGAATAACTGCAAGGAAGTAAGTTTCTCATCAATAAACTATTTTTTATATACCAACTGTTTAATACACTCCAGATACATATAAATTGCTATCCTCTTTGCATTCCAATTGTTCTATCTTCTATTTGTTGCTACCTTTTTCTTTTTACAAAGTGTCTGATACCATTGTCACCCATCGCTCCTAACCCACCCCTTCTCTCACTTTTCTTTTCATCAATAAACTATTAATGGTGCTGCAAGTCTCATTCTTGAAGTCAGGGTTAAGAGGTAGATGTAGCCACTTCTTTTTTTCCTGTTCTTTAGATGCAGAGAACTCCAAAGATATTGTTCCATTATTGAAAGAGATACAAAAGGGAATGACCTTGTATCTCACAACAATTAATGCTTAAAAGAAAGTTGCCTATCTTACAGATTACTTATGTTGGACAGGAAGAATGACTAATTGACTTCTTGGTTAAGCTAATAAATTTGGGGGATTGGTGGTGAAAACCAAACAGAGAGTATATTTAGAGATAAGAACTAATAATCACTAATGTATGACAGCATTTTAACCATGGAGAGAACTCATCTAGAACAGAGGACTAGAGATGCAGCTGTAGGAGTTGCCATGGTGGTAGAGGCTAACTGGAGACAGCACGCACACAATGATGGGGAGGTAGCTGACTAAGTTTGGATAGACGGGTGATCAATATCATGAGTTCTGGAAGGTAAAGGGAACTTATTTAAACAAGCAGGAGATTTTCCACATGGTCAAATGTGGATCATGTTGAAATTAAGAATAATAAATTCTAAGAGAATGCTAAATTTCTCTAGGAGGTCATGGGCAGCCACTGACTGGGGGAAATGAAAGTAATTGTGTTGTCAGATGGGGAAAATTAAACCATGATATAAAAATACTATGCAATATGCAGAGTTCTTTATTGTTCAATAATTGTCTAAAATATACATCATTTATTTTGGCAACTAGAAGAGAAGATTGAACAAGCCCAGACCATCCCCCGCTGTGCTGGTCTCTCCTAATCCTATTCTATTTTTCTTTCTCTAGAATCGGCAAATAACAACTCTCTATTCTTTCTAATAACATGACTTGAATAAAACATCATTTGCCTTTCTCTTTCAATCACTGTGAATTAAGTTACTGAAACAAATAGTCCTTCAAATCCAATGATGTCTTCTTTAGTCACATTGCACCCAAACTGAACCTCTTCTCCCCTAGTTTTGTTCCCCTGGGTTATTGTTCCCAATTATTGGTCTTCCTCTCTCAGCCCCTTTATCTCTTTTGCTGTCTTTTCTTTTGGCCTCACCACTATGGACTTCGTTCAAGGTCTTATTCCTGTCTCTAGTGTTTTCCTTTTCATTGAGGCCTTTGGCTTCTAATTAGCATCTTACTTAAATGTAATTTTATCCTTGGCAGGGTTGGTGTTTCAACTAACTGGGAAAGGGAGGAAGCAAGGGCCAAGTTGATGGAGGCTTGGGGATTTAATATGAATCACAAACATCTGATTCTTGTGAGGGAAAACGGACAGTCCAAATTGTAGTGCTCATTGTGCATGATGAATTTTGACTCTGCTCCAACAAGCATGAACAGCTAGCTTCCCCAGTGGTAATAGTATAATGCCCCGGAGTCCCACTTCTTGTTGGCATGGTTGGAGCCAGTAAGGTATAGCAAAAGACAAGAAGTTCCAAGCAACCTAAGTAGGAAAATGAGAAGACAGGACATTAGTTTCTACTGTTTGTAGACTGCACTGAGAGTCCTGTCTGTGACCTGTGTAAGATGTATTATTTGCAGGTTCCCTAAACTGTACATGTCCCCAGCACTCTGCATTCCCAACCTCGTAACTAGCCTTCACCATAGCCCACAGAAGGTATATGCTCACCATGGTAGATACTTATCTGTTCAAAAGGGATGTGTCTTGGCTCAAAATCTGGGAAGATATAAACCCACTAATGGAGGGCATTGACAATCATGCTTACGAATTTGGTAAGGAAGTACTTGGACTTCCCTTGTTTGTGGTCCACAATAGCTTTGTTGGTAGAATGAATTCAGTTTGGTGACATTGAGGCAACAGAACATTGTCTTTACAAGTATAAATGTCTTATGTTATAAGGGAGTCAACAGTCCTAGAAAGAATGATGCTCATTCTTTCTTGAAGAGTGGAAATCTTTAACATTCAAGACATCTAATTTATTATTATTATTATTATTATTATTATTATTATTATTATTATTAAAAGCTTACCATCTTTAAGTAGTTGTACAAAGTGAGTTCAATTCCACATGTTAATATATGAGGACAATGTATCTTGATCAGTCTTCACATTATTTCTAATGATTACATTTCAAGTTGATATAGAAAGAGATTTAGATCAACAGCTCTAGCACATTGTATAGCAAGCCATTCCTCCCATGATGACTTACCCTCCTCTATATAGTTCTGTTGATTCTATAGACCTGCCTATCAGATAAGGAGTAGCTCATTTATACAAAGAATGGCCAAATGACCTTGGGCCAGATGTTTGATGAAGGGAAACAAAATGCGATATGTCATAAAACAATAGCCACAATGCAAAATTGGAGTGCAGGGATAATTTTAGCCCATTTTGACACAGAGTTGTATTCGTTTAGCATTCGAGTGAGCACTATAGATTACATGAGTTTGTGTCACATTCCAGGTGTGCATCTGAGCAGACCTCCTTTCCCCTGGAGGGCTAGATACGACACAAAGTGAGAAGGCAGTGCAAACTGACATTGGGATCTGTGCCGTGGGTCTGCGGGGCTGTGTGTGTGGATGCAAGGCAGGGTTGGCACCAGAAGGCCGACAGTGCCCCTCCAGTCAGTGGACTTATGCTTTGGGATTTGATTACCAATAGTTAAAGCTTCGCTCTACCTCCCCATTATCTTGTCATTACTCAATATCTTCTTGCCAAGTTTTCTGAGCCCTCTGGCCATTAAATCTTCACAAGCAATCGGTTCTAGACCTGCAAGTTTGCTGTCATTGTAAATGATTTTTGACATTAATATCCAACAAGTTTGGATGAAAAATGGCATGTTCATTCTTATTGGAAAGATTTATGAAAAAAATCCCTGAGAGCTGTATATCATATGGACTTACTGCTCTAACTGTGAGTGGTGCCAAATCTTTTAGCAAGATCATTTAATCTATATAATGAGAGATTGGAAGTGGCAATGTTGTTCTTGGTTTTAACATTTTTTCCACTTTTCAAAATCATAATAATCACCATCTTATGAAGAGCAATATCAGATACAATTGTGTGATTGAATCAATGAGAAAACACAATAGAGAGAAGGTAGAAAAATATCAGTATTATCTTATGATTGTAATGATTTATAGTTTTTTGAATTGGATTTGTAATTTGGCATGTAAAACAACAACAAATCCAACTCTGGTTTTCCTTTTTATTTTGTGACCCATATATCTTGCCTGCCTTACTTTATTGAGGTTGTTTGTTTTCTTTCCTTATCTTTCTATATGTTCTGCCTTTAACACACACCACATTTCTGTTCAGACTAGGAAATATTTCTAAGTGTTCAATGCAGTAATGCTCTACATAGGTTCTATTATCACATGAAATCTCACTCTCCTTTGAATTCCTATGTTTTCACTATGTATTTGAAGTAGATAGGTTTTTTTTTTTTTGGGGTCCAGTCGTGGGCCTGAACTCTGGGCCTGGGCGCTGTCCCTCAGGTCTTCAACTCAAGGTTAGTGCTCTACCACTTGAGCCACAGCACCATTTCCAGCTTTTTTCTTTTTGCTTATGTGGTGCTGAGGAATCGAACCCAGGGCCTCATGCATGCAAGGCAAGCGCTCTGCCACTGAGCCACGTTCCCAGCCCCTGAAGTAGATAGTTTTAAATATACAAAATATTTTTCTTTTTATTGGCATGTATTAGTTATACAAAGGAGTTTCATTGGAATAGTTCTACACATGCATAATTGTATGCTGATCAAATCCATCCCATTTTACTCTCCTATCTACCTCTTCCCTGTTTAACAGGTTACAGCATTCTATTTCGTTTTAATTTTATACGTACATATGAAGTATTTCTATCATATTTGTCATTCTATTTACCCTCTCTCTTCACTCTCCCTCTTCCTACTGCTTCCAAAGCAGTTCTCAGGCTTTAAATTCATAACACATTCTTTTTTTAAGTCTAGATTTTCCATATGTCACAGAATTGCAATAATTGTTTTTTATAATCTGGCCTCTCCCACTTCCCGTTCCATCCAGTTTCTTGAAAATTATATAATTAGGAGACCTGAACCAAGATGGCGACGGGGCAGTAGGGAAATGCCACAGCTCTCCCCAACCAAAAAGAGAGTTCGAGTTCCAATGCTTAATCTCCCCAAGAGACTGACAACAACAAAAAGACAAACACTCAGAGAAAAGCAGGAGGTGGAAAATAACAAAAAAAGAAAGAGAGGAAAAGAAGAATTTCAGAACAGAGAAGAGTGAAGACCCCTCCCCCAACCTTTACTGGCCGCGTGGCAGTGCACCAAGCCGCCGGCCAGCCTGCCCAGTGGGGGCTGCCGGAGCCCCAGAGACACGGGGCTGCTTGCAGATCACCCGTGCAGAAGCTGCCTGAGGTACCGGTTTGCAGAACAGCGGATCACCAGGAACAGAGAAACCTACCAGCCAGGAGTCTCCACGAGGATCCACCTCCACCCCTCACTCTCCACCCGAACAGAGAGGCTCCATCCCACCAAAGCCGCCCGGCACCAGCAGTGCGACAAAGGGACCTGTCTGCAGACCACCCTCGCAGAAGCCGCCTGAGGCACTAGACCAGCCCGATCGCGATCGCAAGGACCCGGCTGGGGCCGCCCGGGTCCCAGAGACACAGGGGGCTACCTGCAGATCATCCCCGCAGAAGCCGCCTGAGGCACCGGCGTCAGACCCACCAGATCTCTACAACCCTCGAAGAAGCCGCCTGAGCGTGGACACTGTGGACCCGACAGCTGCAATAGAGGCAGAGACAGAAAAGAATCACACAGAGCCACCAACGCCCAGCCCAGCCCGCAACCACCCCAACTGAACTCGGATTGCAACAACAACTGATGACCTAAACCACACAGAAACAACCAGCTCCAGGGTGAGTACCCCTCAAGGGAGACCAGAGCTGGAGGGAATCCCCAGACCCTGACCTAGACTCCCTACCCCAACACCCGGACCACAGGACCCACTAAAACTGGGAACTGTTCGAGAGCTCCACCAGTCCGTGGAGCACACTCCGCTGGCCAGGCCAGAGCAAGAGTGCCCCTGGAAGGGAGCTTAAATGCCCAAGCCAGGAACAGTGCCCCTGGGTCAAGACTACCAACAGTAGAAGAAATTTGAACTGTGTCCCCCAGGCTGTATAACCTAGGTGGTATACACATCAGCACAGGCCTAACGAGCGTGCTCCAGGCTGGGGCCGGAATCAGGCCCGGGGATCTGGTGCCTGAACAACACAACCAACTCCTCCCAACTGAAGTAAAAAGCTGAGCATATGCCTCAACAGAGGGGAGAAAATCAGGAAACAGCAGTCCCCGGGAAGCATGCCTGTGACAATAAAAGACCTGGAGGCCCAGGACAAGAGAAGCCCAAACCCCACCAAAACTCCACCCATATACCCTAGGCTGGGAATTGGGCAACACAGGCTGCCAGCACCTGATAGTAAGCATGAGCTCAGGCTGATAAGGCGGCTCAGCAGTAGAGTGATAGTCTTGGATGTATGAGGCCCTTGATCTGATTCCTCAGCATCACAAAAGCAAAAAGGGTCAGAAGTGGTGCTGTGGCTCAAATGGTAGGGTGCCAGCCTTGAGCTGAAGAGCTGAGGGACAGCACCCAAACCTAGAGTTCAAGCCCACAACCAGCCCCAAACAAACAAACAAACAAAAACACATCAGGAGACCATAGCAGACTCCAGTATTTGGGAGAGTGCATCCAGAGCATCTGATCTTCCCAAGAGCACCCGTAGGAGCAAACACAAGCAGTCTAGGCTGCTCAACCCTTCCAAAGACGGGAATTGCCAGCAATCTACAGCAGAGAGCTAAGAATACTAAGTAGGTCAGAATAGCAGCTGGAAATAGGCTCCCAACAGAACCCAGATTAGGCACAGACTCTCTCTACCAATACAGAATCAGCAACCAAGCAAAGACAGACGCACCAAAACAAAATTGCAGAGCAGTCTCCTGAACCCCATGCGAAAATCACAGAGAAAAATCACAAGGTTTACCACCACCCAGGACAGCAAGCTCACCTCAAAAGCCAGCAGCCACGCAGGGGAGAGCCCCAGTGGGAGCAAAGCAGGAATGGAAGACAAAAGCTACATCCAAGGGTTGCTGGAGGCAATGACTCAAGAAATAAAGCGAGAAATTGATCAGAAATTGAAAGAGTACAAGGATGAACTATCAAAAGAGATACAGGATATCAAACAAGAGTTGGATGCAAAAATAGAAGCTGCACAAACCTCAGTAAGAAGTGAGATAAACGCCAAATAAGAGGTAATACATACTGAGATCAGTACTCTTAGAACCAACACTGAATCCATAAAGGGATCCATTTCCTCCATGCAAACCACAATAGAAGCCATGGTCAACAGAGTGAATGAAATGGAAAGTAGAGTGTCAGATACAGAAGACAGAATATACCAACTGGACCAAAAAGTGACAGATATGGAAAATTCACTCAAATTAAACCAAAGGGAAATTCAAGAGCAAGCAGATAATGCCAAGAAATTTAACCTTCGTATAATCGGAGTGGACGAAGGTGAGGAATTCCAGAGCAAGGGAATGCAACACCTATTCAACAAGATAATCAGTGAAAATTTTCCCCACCTCAAAAAAGAGCATCTTACCTACATCACAGAAGCGTATAGAACACCCAACAAGCAAGATCCCAGGAGAAACACTTCTAGACACATTATAGTAAAAATGATAGATCTGAATAATAAGGAAACAATCCTGCATGCAGCAAAAATGAAGAAGGAGCTATACTACAATGGGAAAAAATTAGAATCACAGCAGATCTCTCCACACAAACAATGAATGCAAGAAAAGCCTGGGAAAGCACCATACAAGCCCTGAAAGCCAATAACTGCCAATTCAGACTGATATATCCGGCAAAGCTAGCATTTACATTCGATGGAGAACTGAAAAGTTTTAATAGCAAAGAAAAACTAAATGAATACATAAACAGTAAGCCAGCATTACAAAGAATTCTAAGAGGGGGGACACAACCTGAAGAAAGCAACCAGGAACTGGGACCTGTCCCAAACAGGCGTTACTCAAAGTCTAACTGAGCAAGCACAGGAGGAAAGGAAAGAAGAAAAACTTAGGAAAACAATGCATCTCTCTATACTTTCTCTTAATATAAATGGGCTGAATTCACCAATTAAAAGAAAACGAACTGAGGACTGGATCAGAAAACAAGACCCATCCATCTGTTGCCTTCAGGAGACCCACCTCTCAGCCAAGCATACAAACAAACTCAGAGTGAAGGGGTGGAAAAGGATCTACCAATCAAATGCCCCCAGTAAGAAAGCAGGTGTAGCTATCCTGATATCTGACAAAATAAACTTTTCATTAAAATCAGTACAGAAAGACAAGGACGGACACTACATATTAATACAGGGAACAATCCAAGAGGAGGATATAACCATCATCAACTTATATGCCCCAATTATTGGTGCACCCAGATATGTTAAACAAATGCTCTCAAACTTACAGAATAAAATAGATCCCAATACGATAATATTATGAGACTTTTAACACACCACTCTCACCAAAGGACAGGTCTACCAACCAGAGGATTGGCAAAGAAGCTACCGAATTAAGTGAGGCCATACTTCAAGCGGAATTAACTGACATCTACCGAGTATTTCACCCTAAAACAACACAGTACACATTCTTCTCAGCAGCACATGGAACTTTCTCCAAAATAGACAATATCATAGTTCATGCAAGGAACTTAAGCAAATACAAAGGGATCGACATAATCCCCTGTAGCCTATCTGACCACAATGGAATCAAGCTAGCTCTCAATAACAAAGCATACCGCAGAAATTTCTCTAATACATGGAAATTGAACAGCACACTCCTTAACAATGCCTGGGTAATGGAAGAGATCAGAGAAGAAATAAAGCATTTCCTACAACTCAATGAAAATGAAAACACCTCACAAAGAAACTTGTGGGACACAGCAAAAGCAGTCCTGAGGGGCAAATTTATTGCCCTCAGTGCCCACATCAAGAGAATGGAGACAGACCAAGTAAATTATCTCATGTTGCAATTAAAACAGCTAGAAAAACAAGAAAAAATGGGACCTAAAGTTACTAGACAAAGCCAGATAACCAAATTAAGAGCAGAGATTAACCAGATAGAAAATCAGAAAACCATAACCAAAATAAACCAAACAAAAAGCTGGTTCTTTGAAAAATAAACAAAATTGATGGCCCGTTGGCAAGATTAATTTAAAAAAGAAGAGAGGAAACCCATATTAATAGGATTAGGGATGCCATGGGAAACATCACAACACGTACCCAAGATATCCAAACAATTCTAACAGACTACTTTCAAAAGCTATACTCTCTAAAGGAAGAAAATCTGGCAGAAATGGATGCATTTTTAGAGAAATACAAGTTGCCCAAACTGAGCAAAGAAGAAGTTAACCAATTAAATAAGCCAATATCCTATAACGAGATACAGGAAGCTATCAAAAGTCTTCCAACAAAAAAAAAGCCCAGGACCAGATGGATTCACAGCAGAATTCTATAAGACCTTTAAACAAGAACTAATACACACATACTCCTCAAGCTCTTCAGAGAAACAGAGAAGGAGGGAGCTATCCCAAACTCATTCTACGAAGCCAATATCACACTCATCCCCAAACCAGGCAAAGACCCAACCAAAAAGGAGAATTACAGGCCAATTTCCTTGATGAACAGAGATGCAAAGATCCTTAACAAGATTCTAGCTAACAGAATCCAGAAACACATAAAAAAATTATACACTATGACCAGGTAGGCTTCATTCCAGAGACACAGGGATGGTTTAACATATATAAGTCAATAAATGTAATCCAACATATCAACAGTGCCAAGGTCAAGAATCACATGATTATTGCCACAGATGCAGAAAAGGCCTTTGATAAAATTCAACATTCATTCATGCTAAAAGCTCTGGAGAAAATAGGAATAGAAGGAACATTTCTAAAAACAATAAAAGCCATTTATGACAGACCAATAGCCAATATTATACTTAATGGGGAAAAGCTACAACCAATTCTCCTAAAATCAGGAACAAGGCAAGGATGCCCACTGTCTCCACTCCTCTTCAATATAGTCCTGGAACCCTTAGCTAGGGCAATAAGGCAAGAAAAAGATATTAAAGGGATCTGCATAGGGAAAGAAGAAGTTAAACTATCCCTTTTTGCAGACGACATGATACTATACCTTCACGATCCCAAAAACTCCATCCCCAAACTCTTAGAAATCATAAATCACTTCGGCAAAATAGCAGGATACAAAATAAACCCACAAAAATCAGTTGCCTTCCTGTACACTGACAATGTACAAGAAGAGAGGGAAATAAAGGGAGCAACCCCATTCACAATAACCTCCCCAAAAATAAAATATTTAGGAATTAACCTAACCAAAGATGTAAAAGAACTCTTTAATGAGAACTATAAAAAGTTAAAGAAATTGCAGAAAACACTAGGAAATGGAAAGACCTCCCATGCTCCTGGATAGGCCGACTTAATATAGTAAAGATGGTAATACTTCCAAAACTAATATACAAATTCAATGCAATTCCTATTAAAATCCCAATGTCGTACATCACTGAAATACAGAAAACAGTCCAAAAATTCATATGGAACAACAAAAGACCTAGAATAGCCAAAACAATTCTAGGGGATAAAGACAATATGGGAGGGCTATCCATGCCGAACTTCAAACTCTACTACAGAGCTATAATAACAAAGACAGCATGGTACTGGCACAAAAACAGACCCGAAGACCAATGGAACAGAATAGAAGATCCAGAAATAAATCCACAGGCCTACAGCCAGCTGATATTCGACAAAGGAGCCAAAGACATACAATGGAAGAAACACAGCCCCTTCAACCGCTGGTGCTGGGAAAACTGGGCAGCCACATGCAGAAAACTAAAAGTGGACCTCAGCCTATCACCATGCACCAACATCAACTCAAAATAGATTAAAGACCTTAACATTAAACCTGAATCTCTGAAACTACTGAAGGACAGAGTAGGAGGGACACTTGAACTAATAGGCACAGGAAGGAACTTCTTGAACAGAGTCCCAGGGTCACAACAAGTTGGAGAGAGACTCGACAAATGGGACTACCTTAAAATAAAAAGCTTCTGCACAGCTAAATCTATCGCAACTAAGCTAGAAAGACAACCAACTAATTGGGAAAAAAATATTTACCAGCAATATATCAGACAAGGGGTTAACATCCTGTATATACAGGGAACTCAAGAAACTAATCCCTCCCAAACTTAACAAACCAATTACTAAATGGGCAAGGGAACTAAAGAGGGACTTCTCGAATGAAGAAATAAAAATGGCAAAGAAACACATGAGGAAATGTTCATCATCCCTGGTGGTGAAGGAAATGCAAATAAAGACAACCCTGAGATACCACCTTACCCCAGTCAGAATGTCCCACATCCACAAATCAGCCAACGACAAATGCTGGAGGGAATGTGGAGAAAGAGGAACCCTATTACACTGCTGGTGGGAATGTACACTTATACAACCACTTTGGAAAGCAGTCTGGAGGGTCCTTAGAAAGCTAAAGATTGACCTCCCTTACGACCCAGTCATACCACTTCTAGGCATCTACCCTGAACAACAGGAACCAATATACAAGGACACATGCACCTCCATGTTTATTGCAGCACTGTTCACAATGGCTAGGATATGGAAACAACCTAGATGCCCCACCACAGATGAATGGATCCAAAAATTGTGGTATCTATACACAATGGAATATTATGCAGCCATTAGAAATGACAAAATAATGGCATTTGCAGGGAAATGGATGGAGCTAGAAGGAATCATGTTGAGCGAGGTAAGCCAAGAACGAAGAGACAAACGGTACATGGTCTCCCTGATAAGTGGATGCTAAATCCAAAATGTTAGGTGATACAACAAAACTAACAGGACTTAAGAAACAAAGAACTCCCACTCATCTGGTTGAACTAAATATCCCCATGCTGCTGATCACATATATGGTATATAACATGTGAACACCGTTATATGTTACAGACTGTGATAGACAATTAGCTCCAGGAAAGTTAGAATGAACTTGTGACTTTAAATGAGCATCATTATTCCACAATACTGTGAAATTCCGGAAATTATGTAATCACTTAATCACAATAAAAAAAAAATAACCTAGGGGAAGGAAGGGAGGGAGGGGATGGTAGGGGGAAAACAATGGAGGGGGTAACAATGTTCAAGAGGAAGTGTACTCATTACCTCACTCATGTAACTGTAACCCTCTGTATAATATCTTTACAATAAAAAAACTGAAAATTATATAATTATATTCTAGTTTATGAATAAATAGTGTTTCCTTGAGAGTTCATACTGGCTGTTGTGAACAGTGCTATCATAATCATTGGCATGTAGGGAGAAGTCTTCATACTTAACCTTCCTTCAGAATATATAGAACCTTCAGAATAAAAAACATTTGGGGAGGCAGTTTTAATGAGGTTTAAACTTGCTTTTAGTTCTAA
Source organism: Dipodomys merriami (assembly GCF_024711535.1). Taxonomy (NCBI): domain Eukaryota; kingdom Metazoa; phylum Chordata; class Mammalia; order Rodentia; family Heteromyidae; genus Dipodomys; species Dipodomys merriami. Next base: position 79,595,051 of record NW_027205603.1, read on the forward strand.
AGCTTCTTGTCTGTAATCAATGTCAAAGTGTTTTGTTGGTTTTCTTTGTTGATTACAGTTTAAGACTGAATGATGTCTAGAGAGAAATTTGGACTTTTGAGATCAAGATCCTTGTATCCTTTATCTATCTTGGTTAGACCAAGTGTCATCGGTCTCTTCCTCCTTCCTGCTGTCAAGCTTCTCAATCTTCTCACCTCTATCTAGTTCTTATCACAATGGGTAGTAAGACATTTATTCTGTATCTTTCTGGACAGTGAGTTCTTTTGGGGGCAGGGAAGGAATCTGTGTGGGTAGCAAAACTAGTGCTCTGTGCAAGTGCTCTATGATTAGGCTCCAACCTCAACACAGCAGTCAGCTTCTGGAAGGTTAGGACAACCTCTTATTGCCATTGTACTTCCGAAATAAATTATCTGTCACAGAAATAATTGGGAGTAAAATTTGCTAAGGTTTCCTAAGCACCAGAATGTCATTATTGAGATAAGACATAAATTAGCACTGAAGATTGGTGTGAGAGGAGAGAAGGTAATCTCATTTACAGAGCACCAAGGAAGCCCAGAGAGGAGCTTTGCTTACTTCAGTGGCATGACAGAAGCTTTCCTGGAATAGATGACAACTCAGCAGGAATCATGGAAAGCTTCCAGTGGTGTGCTGGAGCTGGCTCACACTTGCTCAAGAGAGCCAAGGATTTTAGAAACTAGTTTTTAAATACAGGCTTTGAAAATTCAAATCATATTAACTTGTGCTGGACAAATTATATTAAACATAAAGGTAATGTAGACACTAAAGTAATAAATACTGAAAAGTGCTAATAAAAGTAATAGATACTAAAAAGTAATCGTTACTAAAGTAATAATTTATTACTCTTAGGTTTAGTGTAATTTATTAATTTACCCTGATTGCTTTACTATGTTTTGCTAGTATGTAGATTCTTGAGGCTATTTAGTCCTAGGGTACCTCTATAATGAAAGCATGTTGATTCAGTCTTTATACCATGGGAAGTGGCAGTGCTTAAACCAGACTTTCCCTCCAGAGAGCAATATCAAATATTTTCTCACTTGCCATGTCATTTGAGTATCAGATCTTGCCCATTCTAACTTAACTCCAACTTTCAACTCAAACTCTCTAACACCAATGTTTTAGATCAACGATCTTCTTTCCAGCAGTCCCAGAGTTGAATAAGGCTTTTCCTAAGCTATTATTGCAGCTGCCTCTTAAATGGTCTCTGTGCCCCAATCTTCACTTCCCAACCCACCTGGAAGAGTTCAGATGAAACCAGAACCTAACAGGTAGACTTGATGTTAGCCTTGTGGGACTGATTAGACAGCCCAGTTTCACTACATCCAGATACATGTCCTACTCAAAGAGTAAGATAAAAAAAATGGGTTCTTTTTAAGCTGCTGATTGTGTAAATGAACTATACACTAATAGGAAATGTAGTGGTTATGCTAGATGCTTGATATGGATAACCTTTCTTGAGTATTCTTGACCTTACATTTTAAGCTAGCAGCATGCTTACATTTGTGTTCTCATTCAGGTGACCAAGGAAGTCAATACAAATTTGATCATGTATGTAATAAGTGACAACAATGCTCAGACAAAGTTCAGGCACCATCAGACATGTAGAATTCAACAGCATGTGATGCTAAATTACTTCAAATAACAAGAAACATTAACATGACCACTTAAAAGCCTGGAATACAGAAATTTGGAAGTCCTGGGACTAGAGAGGAAGAAGAGATTCCTGGACATGGAACTACATACATGTGGAAGTGACTAAGGCTAAAACCAAGGGGATGAGTTGTGAGAGATTCTTAGGTGCAAAATACTCAGTGGAAACTTGAGGTCCGATAGTGTTGTCTCTGTTTTCTGTTTAAGGTTATAATTTGTTCATTATACTTAATAATTGACAAGGTGTAATTTGCTTTTAAAAATATACTCCAGGATTTGATTGGTTTTATAGGACATCACATGTGTGTACCTGTGTATAACAGCCCCACTTTCTTTCAGAGATTACACTTCAGAATGGCCTGGAGTTTGGCCTCAAAAGTCAAATATAGTCTACATTTTCTCACACATATCTTATTCTTCATAATCATCTGGACACATATGGCTAAAAACACCAACTAGAAACAGCCTCCTATCATACCATATCCCACAAAGTGAGTCCTGATACAAAAGTAACACCCTTAAAAGAGATGGCTGGCATACAAGAAAACTTCAATAATGTCAAATACTGGGCACCAGAATATGAAAGGCCTTTAATTAAGAGGAAAGTAAATGGGCTTGGTCATTGGGAGTAGACATTTTTGCTATTTGATTCGTGAGATTTAAGGCTGGTGAATCGCTGAATATATGGAAGGATCATGAAAACTGAATAGAGTCTGTGTCTACCCAGGGTAAAAGAAATCACAGCAGGGTTGAGAACTTTGTTTAACTTCTATGAGTCATGCTTTCAAATTCAGTCACTCTGGCTTGGTCTAGCATGGCTTAATGTCAGTGTAGAAATGAATACCAACTCCTAGGAAAACAGCCTCATGTAAGGTCGAATCTGAAACTAGGAAAGTCAGTAAGTTAATAGCAACATGTGGGGATGAGGTAATATCACCTGCAAAGGCACTGGATGATCTTAAAATGTTTATAAAAGCTTGGCTGAGCTGGATATTGGTTGCTCACATCTGTAATACCAGCTACGCAGGAGAGTGAGATCTGAGGATCATGGTTCAAAACCAGCCCGTGCAAGAAAGTCCGTGAAACTCTTATCTCCAATAAACCACCAGAAAACCAGAAATGGCGCTGTGGGTCAAGCAGTAGAGTACTCGCCTTGAGCTGAAGAACACAGGGACAGTGCCCAAACCCAGAGTTCAAGCCCCACATCAAAAAAAAAAAAAAAAAAAAAGGCTTGGCTGAATGGTCCAATATGACAATAAGACTTTTATCCGATGATGTGTAAGATATATGAAAAAAATGAACTTCCAATGATTGACTTAAGTACAAATAGATTATTTTGAGAGTGGTTGATAAATAAGATAGCAAGAAAACTCATAGTGACATAGTGTGTTTCTATCAACCAGGCGAGAAATACAAGAAAGATTTGACACTTTTGAATATGACATCTAAGGATAATTTGAGTAAAACATAACTTTAGAGCCAATAAACAAACTACTGCATTTTTCTATAACATGGAAGCTAGACTCAAGCTTTATAAGAAGTCTTCAGTATGTCCAAGAAAATTAAACTCTTGAGTGCCTTCTATATATTATGCAATTTACATTCCTGTGTTCATTTGAATTCTTACAACAACTATCTATTGATCTGTGTACCAGTGGCTCAGCCTGTAATCCTACCTACTCAGGAGACTGAGATCTGAGGATCATGGTTCAAAGCCAGCCTAGGCAGGAAAATAGGTAAGAATCTTATCTCCAATAAACTACTCAGAAAAAGCCAGAAATGGTGCTGTGGCTCAAGTGGTAAAGCATTAGCCTTGAGCACAAAGCAGCTCAGGGATAGTACCTAGGCTTTGAGTTCAAGTCCTAGGACAGGCAAAACAAACAAACAAACAAACAAGCAGAAACTATCTGTTAACTTTCACCATGTGCATTTCAAATAATAATCAGTTGATTTCTTGTCATACATACCCAGGTAAAGGTAAGAATCAAACTTAGGCAGTCTAAGTCAAGTGCACTCTTTCTAGCTGCTGCTTTATAATTGGTTCCAAAGAAGCACACGGCAATTTGCAACCAATCTACCTATGATTTGTCAGTTAGACTTGCTAAAATATAATTGCTGAAGCATCTTTCTTATTATAAGATGAAATAACCAGTGGTTTGGTGGATGATTTTATAGTTATTCAATAGTGCAGCATCTATACTTTGTCTTAGTATACCAACAACTGTCTTTTTTTTTGTAACCTAATAAATATGAAAGGAAAGCCAGCAAGCAACCAACCAATAATCACCCTCAAAGCCATTGTTGATTGGTGATGGATTGAAGAACATACAGGAAGTAAAAATGAATCAACTCCTGTCTTGCCATGTAATTTTGTTTTATTTATTTTCTCTTATTGTTTCATTCACTTGACATTCTCTTATGGACATGTATTTTATCAGAGTTAGGCTTCTCTATTTGGCATTCAGAAATGATGAAGCTGTGTAATATTGATAGTAGTTGGAATGTCCCATCAGCTCTGAATTCTAGAGCTTCCAGAAGGACACTGAAGCATGTCTGGACCTCATGGAGCCTGAAGGTGAGCAGTAGGCATTACAGAGTATGTAACAGGAACACTGAATTAAAGTCAGACCACAGTAAGAATCAGTTGGCTAGTGTACAAGAGAAATACAACAGGGTCTACTCATATTGTAAGATACAGAAATAAAACTTAAAACAGGATGAAAATCTACTCAACTTTAGGAAGAATTTCACTACAGCTCTATCTAATGATCTCTCACAACGTTAGTACAAGTTTTTTTTTGTACTATCAAGTGGATATAACAACTGGGATTCTACATACTATGCGAATTGAGATCAAGAACACAGAGTGGGTGCTGATCTAATTCCACATATCACCTCCTTTCCCAGAGAAATAAGTCTCATGAACTGCTGGGTAGAGATTCTGAAAACTTTGGGACAGGAAGGAGGCTGGACTGAAGATAGCGCTTTCCACATTAATCACCACAGCCATGGCCTTCTTAGCTGGAAGAAAGCTTGGTGATCTTAACAACATGATGTATAACTAAAAAAAAAAAATCCTAGATCAAAGGATACAAATATTCATAGCTATGAATACTTTTAAGTAATCTATAAAATAGCCTTTACAACATACATGTTGTTTAATTTGAACCTCCTGTTTTTGAACCCATAAAGAATCTGCAGATCAAATGGGATATGAATCTTGGCAGTTGCAGTAAAAATAAAATCAGAGTTCTGGTAGAGAACAACTTGTAGTTGTAGTATGTATATAGTCATTCTGGGCAGAAAGCAGAAATCATAAAGTATTTTGGAAACTGTAGATTTGGTGCAGTGAAAATATAGGCTATTAACAAATACATGTAAGGCATAAGCTACCATATGTTTTTGTTCCTTACGAGGAATCGATGAAAATGTGATTCAAAGTAGAACAATAGGGTAGGATAAAAGAGACCACCATTGTAGGAGTTAAATTGTATAAATTTTCTCAAAATTTAACTTGCGTTTTAATTCATAAATAAAAGAAAGCCACACACAGTGAATGAACAGTTGTGTTTCTAACATGAGATTCTAGAAAAGGCATAGTAATAATGGTGGACACATTGCTCAAACCTGTGAAATGTTCAACCCCAAAGTGACTCCACATCAGGCATTTGGAATATAAACTTGAATAAAGCACAGTGCTTACCCTCACCAGCTACCGAATCTAGGGAAAAGGTTGAAGAATTCCTGACACCAACTTCTAACAAACCCGGTTGCTGTGGCGAAGGCAAAACAGTAGTCCTGAAAAGTCAATTTAAAAAAAGACACAGAACAACCTATAGGACAGAAATATGCATAGGGCAAGTCTTCGGAAGGAGGCAACACTCATGGTATATACTCAGCCAGGAGATGAAATTGTCTATACTTACTAGATGGGACAGCCTTGAAGTATAAGAACACAGATACAATGGATCATATTTTAGCCCCCTAAAGGGATGTGTTTTGTAAGTAAAGACACAGTGTTAGGCACTTAACTTTTATAATTTTGGTTTCCAAGGAAATGTTTACATCAAGAATGTCTCAGAAACTATCTTCTTTATAATTGTGTATCTTGCTGTCTTTTGAATACAGCATCAATTAAATCCCTGGAAACTAGTCTCTCTGTATGAACCAACATGCTTGCATTGTTCAGATACTGCATGTCAAGAAGCACTGAGTTAGTGGTAACACTCACTCATTCTATCTATGACCCATGTTTCTGATCCATTTATTTTCCCTTAAAACCTATGATGGTTTCTTTTTCTACTGTTAAATAATCTAATGTGTTTGTCTTTCATGGTAAGCTGACACAAAATCTTTCTGAAGCAGGGAGGAGACAAATGATACATAAATATACACACGAATGCTACAGAATCCAGATGTAAAACAGACACCAAAATCAGTTGATGCTTGAAGCTGCAGAAAATCGTGTATGTGTTAAATGTTAATGTTTTGTTAAGGTTTATATTGTGCAATTTGTAAAAACATGCAAGACTCATTTGGCATTGCCTAGTTCATTCCTGTAGCAGTTTGATTTTGCTTATGTTAACCTCCTTTTCCTCTTTCATTCAACCATTAAGTTTTTGCTCAAAGTGTTTGGTATTTCTTCACCTTTCTGGCAAACCATCTTCCCTGCTCCTAAAAAATCCCTCTAGTAACTCTGGTTTTCTACTTTCCCCATAAACTTTTGCATCTTACATTTATTCCATGTGGTTTCTCTAAAAATCATCAATCATCTCAGTATAACCTGAATCCCTGAATATAAATGGCAGTTGTATATGTAAGGACCTTTGAAAGCATGAACTCTATTGCCCAATTTGGCTGAGGTGAGCAATTATTTATTCAGCATCTCCAGATAAAGCAAATGATTCTCTGGCAAGAGACAGGGTGATGTTTCTGTTGGTATAGATGGTCCAGAAAGATTTGATAGTACTAGATTCTCAGGTGCATGCATAAAGAAATTGTTATAACTACAATGACATGCCATTTTTCACTCTCCCTTTATCTGGCATTTTGGACATAAGACAGGTCAGTGGTTGCTGGGGGGTGGGCCCAGGGGTAAACCCTTTTTAAGGTGATAAAAGTCTTGGAATTCTAGAGGAGACCCCGAGAGTGTATGACATTGTCAAAACTCATTGAACTGTTCACATAAAAGGGTGGATTCACTCTATGTAAACTGTACTTCAATATGTGTGACTTGGTGACAATTTATTTCAATGAATTCTCAAAATTATCTACTACTTGTCCCCCTCCTGTCAATAGAGTTGTTCTTCTTTCCTACTAGGTCTCTGACCTGGGTGTGGAAGATAGGTTGAGGTTTGAGTTTCATTTCTTTAAAGCTCTGTCATGATTAATATTAGACCAGGGAGAACCTTGTTTTGTTGATGCATTCTTCAGCTGTAGACGAGAAATTTTCCAAACTTTAATGGAGGACCAATGACATATATATATATATATATATATATATATATATATATATATATATATTAGTTTTGCTGGTAGCTTTTTTATTAATAAATTTTGTTTATTGTGAAAATACCGCACAGAGGAGTTACAATTAGGTAATGAGTACATTTCTTATCACGCATTCTTGCCTCCTCCTTTGTTTCCCCTTACCATCCCTCCCATCCTTCCTCCCCCCTACCTGCCAAAGTTGTAAAGTTCTTGTACATCTCATTGTTGTAATGGGTCCACCTGTACCCCTATTTAAACAATTTGTTTTTTCCTTTCCTCTCCCCAAATTTTAGCAACATCAAATATAGTGAAAACAAGGGTTATACCGTGGGGGGAGGGACATACAAAGCAATAAAAAAAAAACATCTTATAAATATGTTAGAAACAATTACATGAAAGAAAAACAACTTGAGTCCTTATCTTGGGGTTCATTTTGCCTAACAGCAACTTATCTGACCTTTTCTGCTTGACTCATACATATACTAGATATTGCAAATAAGGGAAACCATGGGACCTATGTTTCTTTGGGCCTGACTTACTTCACTTAATATAATTTTTTCCAAGTCTTTCCATTTCCTAACAAATGGGGCAATGTCATTCTTTCTGATGGTGGCATAGAATTCCATTGTGTAAATAAACCACATTTTCTTGATCCATTCATCTACTGAGGGGCATCTGGGTTTATATCTTGAGTTAAAGTTGCCTACTATGATCCCATTTTCTTTCCTTAGGGTTTCCATTGAATTAAATCAGCTTGCTCTAAAATTGTTATAATTGACATCCTGTAGCACTTCTATGGAGCCATCATATAACTGAATGCCTTACCATGTACTTGTACTTGATCTAAAATACCACTAAGTTTTTAATTCTGCTTTCATTCCAGTGTTAACCCTTACATCACTTACCAGCAGAAATAAGCATGTCATTGTCATTTGACTATGAATCTTCAGACCTTGAAATTCCATCTTAACATCTGGCATTACTCTTGGTAATAACTGGGTTAATGCTAAGTTATAACCTACATTGTCGATCAGAAAGCTGACCGTGAATTAGCTTTGTGAGATATGTGAGTACGTACATCTTAGGGATTTTGTGCCAGGAGAAAGAATAGATGATGGAGGAGTAAAGTAGGGAAGAAGGCATTGAGATCCCTCTCATGTTGTCTTTTTGCCTAGAATTTTTTGGCTTTTCGAGGTCTTTTGTTGTTCTATATGAATTTTTGGACTGTTTTCTGTATTTCAGAAATGTATGTCATAGGGATTTTAATAGGAATTGCATTGAATTTGTATATTAATTTTGGCAGTATTGCCATTTCCACTATATTAAGTCTGCCTGTCCAAGAGCATGGAAGGTCTTTCCATTTCCTGGTGTCCTCTGTAATCTCTTTCTTTAAGTTTTTATAGTTTTTCATTAAATAGTTATTTTACATCTTGGTTAGGTTAATTCCTAAATATTTTATTTTCTGAGGGGTCATTGTGAATGGGGTTGCTTCCTTTATTTCCCTCTCTGCTTGTACATTGTCAGTGTACAGGAAGGTGACTGATTTTGTGGGCTGATTTTGTATCCTGCTACTTTGCTGAAGTGATTTATAATTTCTAAGAGTTTGGGGATGGAGTTTTGGGGATCATGAAGTTATAGTATCATGTCATCTGCAAAAAGGGATAGTTTTTCTTCTTTCCCTATGTGGAGCCTTTTAATGTCTTTTTCTTGCCTGTTGCCCTGGCTAAGGGTTCCAGAACTATATTAAAGAGGAGTGGAGACAGTAGGCATCCTTGTTCCTGATTTTAGGAGAATTGGTTGAGGTTTTTCCCCATTAAGTAAAATTAATATTGGCTATTGGTCTGTCGTATATGGCTTTCATTGTTTTAAGGAATGTTCCTTCTATTCCTATTTTCTCCAGAGCTTTTAACATGAATGAATGTCGCATCTTATCAAAAGCCTTTGCTGCATCAATGGAGATAATCATGTGGTTCTTGACCTTGGATCTGTTGATGTGTTGGATTACATTTATTGATTTACGTATGTTAAACCATCCCTGCATCTCTGGGATAAAGCCTACCTGGTTGTGGTGTATGATTTTTTTAATGTGTTTCTGGATTCTGTTAACTAGAATTTTAAGGATCTTTACATCTGTGTTCATCAAGGAGATTGGTCTGCAGTTCTCTTTTTTGTTGGGTCTTTGCCTGGTTTGGGGATGTGGATATTGGCATCGTAGAATGAGTTTGGGATACCTCCCTCCTTTTCTACTTCTCTGAAGAACTTGAGGAGTATGGGTATTAACTCTTCTTTAAAGGTCTTATAGAATTCAGTTGTGAATCCATCTGGTCCTGGGCTTTTTTTGTTGTTGTTGGAAGACTTCTGATTGCTTCCTGTATTTCGTTTTAAGATATTGGCTTATTTAATTGATTTACTTCTTTTTTGCTCAGTTTGGGCAACTTGTATTTCTTTAAAAATGCATCAACTTCTGCTAGGTTTTATTTCTTTAGAGAGCAAAACTTTTAAAAATAATTCTTTATAGTTATTTGGATATCTTGGGTACTTGTGATTTTTCCTGGCATCCTTGATCTTGTTAATTTGGCTTTTCTCTCTTCTTTTCTTAATTAATCTTGCCAAAGGTCTAACAATTTTATTTATTGTTTCAAAGAACCAGCTTTTTGTTTTATTAATTTTATTTACAATTTTCCTATTCTCTATCTCATTAATTTCTGCTCTTAATTTGATTATCTGGCTCCATCTAGTAACTTTAGGTTCCTTTTTTTTCATGTTTTTTAGCTGTTTTAATTGCAACATGAGATTATTTACTTGGTCTGTCTCTATTTTCTTGCTGTGGGTACTGAGGATGATAAATTTGCCCCTCAGGACTGTTTTGCTGTGTCCCACCAGTTTCTTTGTGATGGTTTTCATTTTCATTGAATTGATACCATGTATTTCTTATCATTCTGGAGGCTGAAAGTTGAGATCAATGTGCCAGAATGGCATGAAGAGTCCTCTTTTGGTTTGTAGATTGCCAGTCATCGGTAGAAAGAGAGCAAGCTACCTTTATGTGCTGCCCTTTGTATGGGTGCTAATCCTATCTCTGAGGAGTCTAAATGACTAAATGTTGTTCTCTCCAGGGTCTCCTAATACCATCATATTGGAGGCTATGTTTGAGTATAGGCACGCAGTCAAAATTTTACTGAATATGCCATAAAATTAAGAGAAATAAGGGAAGGAGTGGGTCCAAGGCTGGTCAGTAAAGATGTTGAAGGGATGACACCGATCAAGATGCATTGTATACACAAACTGCTGTGTCAAGTGGCCAAAAATGATTACATGTCCTAAGAAAATTAAGAAAAGTGAAGGAAGGAGTGGGCTGGGTAAGAATATTGGAGGGGATGACATTGATAAAAATGCACTGTATTCATAAACTGTTCTGTTGACTGACAACTCCTTTGTACAAGTATAATGATAATAAAAATATTAAAACACACTTAAAAAATCTCACTGCCAATTCTGGCTCTTGTGGACACAGGGATAATGTTTCTTCATCATGACAAACCTTAAGGGTCACTTAATGAGATATCTATTTCAAGGCAATCAAACATCTTCATTGTGTGAAATTGCCCCAGAAATAAAAAGGCAAAGATAGGACACTATAAATACAAAAATATATAGCAATTTTGTGATTTTCACAGCAAAGATAGGAAATACTTTTTAAGAGAGAAGATAAACAACTTGTGTCTTTATGATAGCAAAAATTAGAAGTACTTCTGTCTAGGCACTGTGCTAAGCACATCACATACAATTTGTCATCACATGAGAAAAAAATGCAACTTGCACCGGTTTACCCACTCTTGACAACCAACATAATCTTTTCACTCATCAATGCCTGTGCTATGTTATTAAATGATTTGAATACTAGCCCTGGAAATAATTATACAGTATAATTTCCGTTTCATAGAGAGGACTGTGTTATGTAGATTAAGTACCCATATAGATTAGTCACTTGCCTATAAGTGGCAGGGTAAAGCCTGAAGTTCCTATTTCTATTTTGCAAAGTTTCTACCTTGTCCTACTGTCTCTGATCTAAATATGTCATGCTACTGTGCAGGTGGTGGAGCATAAAAAATATTGTTTGGGGGGTTAGCCATGCACATGGGTGAGAATTAGCCTAATAAAAATTCATTGGCAGTGTTTTGCCCTGAAGAAAGGTGCCTGACAGTTTGTGTGTGTGTGTGTGGGGGGGTTGTGTGTATGTGCATACACATGTGTGTGTGTGTGTGTGTGTGTGTGTGTGTGTGTAGTTTATGTGTTGACAGTGTAGAGAACTGGTACAAAGAAGGTTGTCTTGCTGTAGACTTTATAGTCTCCATCTGGCCAGGAAAGGAGTAAATTGACCACATCTGCTGCAAATCTGTGCTTTGGGACCATGCAGCTTTGTCATTGACTCTCACAGCCTTTACCCTCAGACCCAGGATGCTACATCCTGTACAGAAGTGTGCTGATTTGCATTGTTTTCATGCTCTTCTGTAACTTTCTTCACTGATTCTTTTGGACATCCTTTAAGGAAGGAGTTGGACTTTTTATAGCTATAAATATGTTAAACTTTGCATGCCAATAGAACAAAGCAAGGATAGTCTATAAGATATAATGTAAGAAAACAAATTTTCACAAAATATTTTGTACCATTCAAAACATAATAAAAACACAGTAGAAATTATTTTGTAGCTTAAATGTCATAAAAATAATATAATATTTTGAGTGAGGATTTCATTTCACTGATTTAGGGTTCAAAATTATTGTTCTTTCTTATCAAACTGGTTGTAAATACTGTATAAAAGCCATTCTTAGTATATAGACTACCTACCAAAACAGGTAGTAGGTAGAGTTGGTCCATAGTCATCATTTGCCAACCCTTGCTTCAGGAAAACATTGTCTTCAGTGAGAGAGAAACAAAATGTTCCATATTTTATAAACTGGTACAGAAAGCTATCATGAGTAGATTTCCATAAAGATTTTTTATAGAGGTCTTTTGTATGTAAAAGCAAAGAAGGTGAAATTGACATTTTGAGGAGACTGTGATACCCACCTCTGTGTTTGATTTCCAGCTCCATCCAGCTACACTGAGTCAAGAGGGCAAGCTCTTGTAAGTGGACAATCAGATAAAATTTTTGGTGAGTGTAGATGAAAGATTATGGATACTGTTCCTTCCCCAGCCATGTTTACAAGACAGAGATGGCCCTCATTTATGGCAGACCACCAATACTGGAGCTCCAACATTTCCTGTTCTAGTTTATACCTGAGGCAGAGGCAAGCAGACAAGACTAGAGTTTACCAGTCGACCAGAGAAATTGCCTAAGAGAAAAGTAGCCAATAATAACAGACATCTTCAAGCTGTGCCTAAAGGCATAAGCATTATTTGAATCAGATTGTGAAGTTAAACTTGAGATTTCCCTCTAAATCAGCAAGTCCTTTTAAATTAAAATCAATAAACAGAATCATTCACAAAGAACTAGAGAAAGCAATATCTAAGAAGAGATCTGCTGCTGGGTGCCAGTGGCTCATGCCTGTAATCCTAGCTACTCAGGAGCTGAGATCTGAGGATCACAGTTCAAAACCAGCCCAAGCAGAACCAGCCCAAAAGAAATAAGGAAAAAAGGAAAGAAGAGAGCAGGAAGGAAAGAGGGAAGCTATGCTACCCTCCTAGTGCCTTACTCTATCCATCTTTTCTATATAGCTGTTCCTAAGTTGTTACACATTATACTGAACCCGTAAAATGTAGGCAAAATTTCTCGGAGTTCTGTGAATCAACTTGTCAAGCCTTATGAGATGGTTATGGGAACTGATGGTTTATAGCTAATTGGTTAGAAGTACTGGAGGCCTAGCCTTGCTATTGATATCTGTAATGAGGCAGTTTTGTGGGAATAATCCTTTAAGTAGATAGTAAAAATTAAGTTGTAATACCCTTTTTGTATCTAGAAACTTAAAAAACAAGTTGGTATTGAAACTGCTCTAAATTAAAACTTCTGCACTAATATACAACCTTATTTGGAAATAGGGACTAGAGATATAATTAAGATGACCTAAAGTGGAGTAGGATGAGTCCTAAAACTAATGACTATTGACCTTATAAGAAAGTAATTTGGGGCTGGGAAGGTGGCTCAGTGGTAGAGCACTTGCCTTGCATACTTTGGGCCCTGGGTTCAATTCCTCAACACCACATAAGCAAAAAGAAAAAAGCCGGAAGTGGCGCTGTGGCTCAAGTGGTAGCCTTGAGCTGAAGAGCTGAGGGACAGCGCCCAGGCCCAGAGTTCAGGCCCCACGACTGGACCCCTCCTCCCCCCAAAAAGTAATTTGAAGACATAGAGACACACAAGAAAAATACCACTAGACCTTTAAAGTGATGGGCCACAAAACCAATGATCTCTAACAACTACCTGAAGTTAAAAATAAAAACATAAGGAAGAATTCTACCGTGTAGCCTTCAGAGAAGGGAAGTCCCTGATGACAACTTGAGGCCAGATTTCAGTCTCCAGAACTGTGAGGAAATAAATTGTATTATTTTATGACATTTAGTTTATGACACTTTGTTATAGTCGCATTAAGAAACTAATATTGAGTATGTATAAGTCCAGTAAGTAAAAGTTTGTGGACTTAGGAATTGTGGTTTGGATATGAAATATCTCCACAAAAACCACGTGTGAGCTGGGGGCTGATGGCTCATGCCTATAATTCTAGCTACTCAGGAGTTTGAGATCTAAGGATTGAGGTTCAATGCCAGTCTGGGCAGAAAAGTCCATGAGACTCTTATCGCCAATAATCTACTCAGCAAAAGCTGGAAGTAGAGCTGTAGCTCAAGTGGTAGAGCACCAGCCTTAAGCAAAAAGAACTCAGGAACAGCTCTCAGGCCTTGATCTCAAGCCTCAGAACCAGCACCCCTCTGCCTTTCCCTCCCAAACCACTTGTGTTAAAGACTTGGTCTTCAACTGGTGGCTCTATCTTTTGAGGTTTTCGAAAGCAGGATAAGAGGCCTAGCTGAACATAGTAGGTCACTAAGGTTTTGGGGTTTTTTCGGTTTTTGTTTAGTTTAGTTTAGATTTTTTTTAAATTCCTAGGCCCCTCCTGTCAATTTCTCTGCTTCCTATCATCCCATGATGTGAATAGCCTATGCTTCATGTCACAATATAACCATTCATGTCAGGCTAAAAAGTATAGATCTTACTGACTATGGACAGAATCCCATGAAACAATGACCTGATAAATATTTTTGGCAGTAGAATCATAGTCTCAGGTAAAAATGTGAGGCCCTGGGGCTGGGAAGGTGGCTCAGTGCTAGCCTTGTATGCTTGAGGCTCTGGATTCAATTCCTCAGTACCACATAAGCAAAAAAAGCCCGAAGTGGCATTATGGATCAAGTGGTAAAGTGTTAGCCTTGAACTCAAGAGCTGAGGGACAGTACTCAGGCCCAGAGTTCAGGCCCCATGACCCCCACACACGCAAAAGAAAAAAGAAAAAGTGAGGCCTGCTGGGCTGGGAAGGTGGCTCAGTGGTAGAGTGCTTGCCTTGTATGCATGAGGCCCTGGGTTCGATTCCTCAGCACCACATAAGCAAAAAGAAAAAAGCCAGAAGTGGTGCTGTGGCTCAAGTGGTAGAGTGCTAGCCTTGAGCTGAAGAGCTGAGGGACAGCACCCACGCCCAGAATTCAGGCCCCATGACTGGACCCCCCCCAACAAAATTAAAAAGTGAGGCCTGCTAAAGAATTACTAAAGCAAAAAAGGGCTACAAATGTGGCTCACTTGGTCGAGCACCTGCCTAGTAAGCACAAGACCTTGAGTTCAAACCTTAGTATAGCCCAAACAGTAAAACAGAAAGACTTATACTTCTAAACACTAGAAAAAAATGAAGAAGAAAGACTAAGGATTTAGCATAAGGAAAAAACAACAACAAAAATTAGGACAGTAACAAAGAGAAAATACTATAGAAAAATCAACAAAATTGAAGTCTGATTTTTGAGTGTTAAATGAGATTTGCCTTTAATAAGAAAAAAAGAGAAAATATTTAAAAAAATAAGAGAGAGGAGGTATTACAACTGATGCCACAAAATAGATGAGTCTTTTATTTTGTAAGTTTCTTTTGTCAGATATTTTGTTACAGAGATGAGAAAGGTAACTAGTACAGAAACACTTGTTTATATATCTCTGATGCCTGGCCCTGTTTATATATGCTAGATTGTCTTTCGAAAGCCCAGATACTGAGATAACCTAATTCTGTGGTAAATGAGTTGGGGATCACCGGAACTTCTTAGGTAATAACTCTATGGGATCAGAATATTCAGGGTTAGGAAAGGTTGATTTGATCGAAGTGAAAAAAAGTAACCTGAAATTTGACTATGTTCAGCTGGAAGGATCCGGAATGTACAGACCACCATTGTCAGGTTTAGCCCTGGAAATGCTGCCCTGGAAATGGATGGAATCAGGAAGAACAGAAGCCAGGTGCTTAACAACAGGAAAAGTGATCACCCATGATGGTGAGTAAATTCTAATACTCCTAAGGATAGCACAATAAAAAGGTGAGTGATTGATTTATGTACCAGGAAAGGCCAAAAACAAGTGAGCAGAGGTTGATGGTAGCTACTAAAATGCAGGGGGAAATGATTTCTAATGTAATTTGTGAATCAAAGCCAATATTCAAAATCAGGAAACTACCGCAATCATATTTAATTAATATTCCACCAGTCCTTCCTGAAAGATAATCATCATTTGTCAGTGTGAATCTTCCCTGCAGGACAAGGCTATCCCCAGAAAATGTGTGGTCTACTATGATGATGCTAGTGGTCCCAAATGTCAAACCAAGTGACAAAGGGAATGATATGAGTTTTCCTGATAAAAAAGCAGAACAAAATATGGAAAACTAGTAATACACAATGAAGTGATCTACACACATAGTTTAAAACACATTGCTACATGCTTTGTAGTCAATATTAAAAAATACTGAAGAGATGAAATGTGTAATAGCTACCATGTGGGAGAGGGAAATAAGAGATAAAAGAGAAAAAATACCCAAATAAATAGGTGAATTAAATAAATAAATTTTAAAATAAAGAAGGATTAGCTTTGCCTGAACCAATGACAATATTATGAACAGGAGGAAGGATGAACTCAACCTTTTGCACCTGAAGTTCATTAAGAGAAAGAATGCCCTACTGAAACCCCTTGTGACATTTAACAAGATTACACTGTCCATAAATGGAAAAGGAAATTTAGAATGTGCCAGTTGGCTGACTAGCAGGAAATATCTGGGGACCAGTCTCTTATTTCTAACCAAGGAGATTCCAAGGAACAGTTGGCACTCATCTCCTCGTAGAAGTTTCCACATCCTTTTGGAACCTTCTTTGCATCTGGTCCTGAATGACCTTCCAAGATGTGGCTTCTATGTGCTAAGAAACTCCTCGATCTCTTCAACCTCTGAGAGAACATGCACACTTTTAGAGGTAACATCCTGTCTTCCTCTTTGACAATATTTGGAGCAGTTCATCAATACTCCAGAGAGTAAGATGGAAAGAATATTGAATTCAGGGGTCTGGAAATCACATTTCACCCTACTCCTCTTTGAACACGGATTTCTCTCATGTATAACCTTTTTGAGCCAGGGACAGGAGAGAGAGGAAGAAGAATCCAGAGTGCAGAATACTCTTTCATGGATCTTAACAGCTGCTTGCCAGCTAAAGGAGATGTTTGTAACAAAAGCCAAAATAATTATAGCTCCATGGAGGCAAAGGATTGTATTGTTGAGATACTGGTGAACCAGAATGAAGTGTGAGGATCCAACGCAGGCTAAGCTGAATCCTTGCAGCTGCAGCTCTACATTTATGGGGAGATTTTCCTGCGCCAGGATTAAGAGAATATGTGAGAAAAGCAAAGGCCAAATTCACATGATGGAAATATTGACACCTCCAAAAGAAGAAGTTAGACAATGAAAAAAATGTACAGGAAATAGGGGAATTCCATTTCTACATGTTGTTCCATTTTAGGCTTTTATTCTGGTAGGGGAGATTCCAGCATCTAAATTGGAAAGGTAGCAACTTTCATAGTGCTTATTATCTTAGTCTCACTGCCAGATTATTAACTCATTTTATAGTTCATCTAAGCTTTATTAGATTTTTATGTGTTAGATCTGTAGTGTCCAATAGGGTTGTCATGAACCCTGTGTAGCTATTCAGTAATCAAAATGTGGTCCGTATGCCTGAAAAGAGAAGTTTTAATGTGATATCATTACTGTCTATGTGTTGGGTTTGTTGTCTCAATTTGACAAAGAATTGAAGGAAAGAATACAAGAAGACAGGGTAAGAAGATGATTTTTTTTTTAACCAAAGGCCAAACTAACGGCAAGCAAATGTAGCAGACTCCTCTGAAGGTGAATTCTGCAACAGAGAGAATTACAAGGCAAGAAAAATGGTTCTGTAAGACTGTTTCCTCACATTATTCATGAGAAATTTAGCATTTGAACCGTTAACTGTAAAATGTACAACAAATACCAAAGCTTTGTTTCAAAAATGCAGTGTCAATTATTTCAATAACTTTACTGATTAAATACAACTAACAGTGTTTTGCACACATTGGGTGCAATTAAGTTAAATATTAAAAACAATTTTACTTTTTTTATTGATTATGTACCTTGAAAACTTTAATTTTTGTGACCCCAATTGTATTTCTATTAGTCAATGATAATCAAGAACATAGACCTTAATGATGTTGTTGTCTAGTACCAGGGCTATCAGGCAGAAAATGTACTTACGTTGAAATTAACAGACATGAGATAAGATAGATTTCATCTCTCAGCATTAGGTATTTCAAGTATTCAACACATGTGGATATTACTATGGGATGGCACAATGTAAAGCCAGGTGATAACTTGGCTCATTGGCTCTAACTTTTAACCTGTTCACAAAATATTGCCCTTTTCATTTTCTCCCATAAGAGTGTATAAAACACTTCCAGGAGGAAAGTTCCATTGATGAGTAGTCCATAAAACACCTGTCAGTGGGAAAATTCATTTCAGAGTCGCATTATGAATGTGGGAAAAATGGAGTGGCCCTCCACTGTCTACACTGTGGCATTCACATGCCTCAGCTCATCCACCGGAGCGTGGGCATCGCTGTACACCAAGGTGTACTTCATCCCTGTGTCCTGAAAGGCAGCCCCTCTAGTGTATTCCCATGTGCAGGACTCTTCACTTTCATAGAAGTCATCGTCTTTATTGCTAGGAGCAAAAATGAGTGAGCTAAGAAGTTCTGAAGGCAGTTGTGGCTTTTCAGCTATCTGAGGTTTTGTACAACAATAATAATTTGGAGATAGTAGGGAAAGGGGTTGAGAGAAATATCTGAAAACAGATACTTATTGGTTTTGCTTATCCTGGATTGGGAATAACATGCACACAGGTAAGCACTTCATACATACTTCCTGTCTTTCTTTGAGAATAAAAATTAAACTTTGAGGTCTAGTAAAGAGAAGCAAAGGGCAAAAGGACCTGACCATAGATGAGGAAATAGCCCTTGCGACAATCTGAAGGATCTTACATTATGAATTAACACTTACTATATTAGTTAACAAACACATTTAAATATTAATATATCCTGGGAAATTAAGATAAATGCAAAGAAGCTATGATTCTTGCCTTCAAAAAAATGCAAAGCTAGAGGAGATTCTCAAATTCAAACTAGTTGATATTGTGAGCTAGATAATTCTTTGTTGCTCTGTCCATGGGAGCATTAGGTAGCACCCCTGACTTTTCATTAACTAGATGCAGTAGCATCCCATCCAACTTGTGGCAAGTTGGTATCTCCTACCATTGAGAACCACTGTTCTAAAAAGGTGGCGAGGTCTTTACCTAAAGATGATTATGACTTCACAGCTATGATAGAAATTCCAATGGAACAAAGTGGGACAGTAAACATGGCATTCCTTTCCCAACAGTGCAATCAAGAAACATTTTATAAAGAATCATCCCCAATATTCCTCACCCAATGTTCACCCAATGTATTTGCCATTGCACCCAATATCCTGACATTAGAGTAAGTTTTAAGGATCCAAATGCATTGTATATGCTTTTAAAAGTTATAAAATTGTACTTATTGAAAAAGTTTATGCTATTATGCCTATAAATACTTAATTCATATCACTAAATAATATGAGTTTGAGGTTAAATTATCTTAGAAAGTCAGAAATTCCATATCTATGTTATTATTATACAACTTATTTTAGAATAGATTTCCTCTTGTCAACAAATCAGTATTTTTGAGCATAAAGTTTCTATAAGAAACACAGCAATTCTTATGAAACTGATTAGCCAGAAGATTTCATAATCTAGCTATAGAGTACAGACACATATATATGAAAAATTTAATAACCCATGTAATTTTAAAACTGTAGTGGGATTTGGTTTCACCAGTCTCTTGTCTCCTCAATTTCCAGAGCTCTACTTTGTATTTTACATCCCTTCCTCATATCCTGGGAGTTAGGATTGCAAAATCTTATTATTCAGCTAGATGAAGTAGTTAATCTTTTGTTCTGGGCCAGTTCCATGCATCATACAATGCCTAAGGACAATATTCACATTGTCTTAGACCATTGACAGAGACCATGGCCAATTGTAATGCAATTCAAGGAAGTCTCATTGCCTCCTAGATTTCCCTCTCTGGACAATTTGATGACAAGTAAAGATAACTATTGTATATTCTACAACGGTGGAGCCTCTCCCATTTGGCTTCTCTTTCTGGGAGACAGGGCACTCCTCTAAACAAAAACTCTCAAGTGAAATCTTGGTCTTAGCCACAGATGCACCAGTGCTCCTTGACAATCTGAAGCAGTGGTCTGCCATTTCCACATGGCTCACGAGCTGTCTCTCTGATGTACCGATGTGGCTTTGGGAAATGAATTATCTGGTTATCTTTCTAAGGCACTTCTTGTTTTATTTTTTCTAGTCTATATTTGATGTGGCACTTTCTTTAGTCCTTTTCAAAGTCTGTTTTGAAGGATTAAAAAATAAACATGATGCCTGTTTGCCTTTTGATCTAAAATTCTCATTCTATTCCCAAGGCAATATCTCTGAATAATGACAGAAAAAGTATTGTGAAGAAAGATGGAAAGAAAGAGTAAAGACTAATGCATTAGGAAGTTGGTTTTGCAGGAAGAGTCACAAAGAATGCAAGCTGGAAGGAGTAGAGGTGGGAAAAAAAGTGGGAGAAAATGAGGGAAGAGGTGACACACTGTTTAAAAAGAAATGTACTCATTACCTGAATTACGTAACTATAACCCCTCTGTACATTCCCTGGACAATAACAATTTTAAAAAAGCAAAGAATGTTTAAAAAAAGAGTGTTGCCAGTGAAATCCTCAGATCTCAGCCTTCTGAGTAGCTGGGATAACAGGAGTGAACCACCCATTCCCGGCATAAGGGACATTTGTAAAAGGAGAAGCTGGGCGCTGGTGGCTTATATCTGTAATCCAAGCTACTCAGGAGGCTGAGATATGGAGAATCTTGGTTCAAAGTCACCTTAGGCTGAAAGGTAGCAACGCTTAATTAACCAGCAGGAAAAGCTTTGACATATGCATCAGATAATTAATCCCATTTTCCCCATCTAATAAGTATCACCTTTTTAATTAATGGCAATGAGAACTACCAATATAAAATGTTTATATAGTAGGCATTGCAGAAGAAATTTATGTGTTCCCAATTATCTTTGCGAGAATTTCCCGAAGCTTTGCTCATTTTATTTCTTTTTATTATTATATTCACATTTTCCCACACATCAGTTGTCCAGAAATGATGGTATTCTACAGATATTGTGGACATTTGGTATTTTATTATGAGTCTTTTCTCTCCCCATGGTGTTTTAAAGATCAATGAAGCTTTAAAAATCAAGGTGCTAAAGTTCTTAGCCTTTTTTCCCCAGACTTGGAAACTGGGACACAGAGAACAACAATGTTAAGCCTCCTCTTGGCAAATAAACCAGGATTTCCAACACAATGATTAAGTGGGTGTAGTGATACCAGGGGAAAGCAGAGAACTAATGGTGTAATAATCCTATGTTCAAGCTCTTGAATTTGCCACATGGAAAACCATGTTACATGGACATGTTACTTGGCTTCTGTGCCCAAGTCACATGCATTTAATACTCATTCAGAAACTCAGAATCAGAAACTCAATTCACGAAGAAATTTAGATTCTTCCAACTGTTTTATCTGAAGTTGTTCAAAGACTTGTGGGAAGCATCTAGTACTTATCGAGTCAAGGAGGTGACTGGCTTCTGTCATTACCTCTGTCATGATAGCATGGATACTGATCAAGATACATTGTACTCAGAAGTTGATACGTTGAGTTGAAATTCATTTGGATATCTACTTAAAGGCAATAAAAATTGCATAACAGAAAAAGATTCCTTAATACTCATTTCTCTCAGGAGAGAAGAGAAGTGAAAAATTAGTTGCTGATCATGTAGGGAAAGGATGGAGGAAAGAATTTTCTTAAGGATAAAATGCCTTAGCACTGCATTTTGAGTGTTCCAAGAGTGGAAAAGTCAGGAAATGGTGGGAGACAGAACTTTCTCATACTCTGCCCACCTTCTCCTGGGGCTAGCACTCTGCAGATCCTTTTCTGGAACACAACCATATGAAAAACAGCTGCAGTTTAAATGTGGAAAAGCTATGCTCAGTCTCACTGAGATGTAGTTTTGGCTGGCTGTAGAAACACCCAACTTAACTACCAGCATTAAAACTTTCAGCAGAAGCATAAGGCTTGTTTACCCCAGAGACATAAATATAGTTCCACTGAAGCTCTTATTCTCAATCAGCTGCTGATATTTACTTATCATAACTTTTAGCCCTATTTGAACATTATGGTCAACCAAATGAAATAGAGAAGCAGAGAGCAGGAAACACAAATAAAAATACATGAGTTTTAATGAGGTAAGGCCAAATTATCAGTCATTTTCATTAAAAATAACAAGGCATTTAGGACTTGCTTTGAATTATCCACTAGTTGGAACAAACCCATTTTGGAATAATGAGATAATGAGTCTGTTACACAAAGCTCATGAAGCTATTTAGTGCTTCTTTCCCAGCATAGAGGTTTCTATAATTTACTTTAACAGAGTTCAAACACTGCAGCACATGTATTAGCAGCCTTAAGGATTTCCTGTTTGTCTTTACAGGGAAATGCAACCATTTTTTTTTTTTTCGAGTTGGATCTTCAGTATAGCTCATCATTCTTCCTCATTCACTTTTGTTTCAGACTTGAAAGGCTGGATGAGGACATGTGTCAAATAAAATCACTTCCAGAAAAGATTAGGATTCATGAACATGGAAGAGTGTATAATAATTTTGCATCTGTAGTACATTTGATCTTCTCTAAAAGCATCAATGAGGATATGTTTCTTTGATGTCCTTGTCAATCACATGGGACTTACAAAATTCAGAAACTGGTGGTTATCTTGCTTCAGTGACAAGACCTTGAGGCTGAGTCTGCTAACAATTTGGGTCACATGATTCCTCTCTGGTACATTTACATGACCGATTCTGTAGCCCAGAGTGTGCCTGTCATAGGTGTGCTAGAAACAGGGAATGGAAGACAGGCCCTAGTATGGCTTAATCAGCTTCTTCAAAGACAGAGTATAACGGAAGCAAGGACAGTCCCATGTACGTGTCATGGAGAGATACCTGAGCAGGTCAAACACTCTTGGTGCTGATAAAGAAACCTCTGCTGACACCTTAATTTGGGACTTGTAACATTCAGAGGGTAACAGAATAATTTTTATGTTGTCTAAACTACCTAATTTGCATTGCTAAGCTTGTGGTAACCCTTAAAATGGTTAAATAGGTTTTAATTATAAACTAAGGGCAAACCATGGAACATAAAAATTATATAGAGAGGATCACAGAAAGGAGTTAGCATAGAATATCATTGATATTTACCTATGTATTTACTTACATATGATTACAATAAGGATTTATGAAAGTCCAATATGTGCCAAAGAGTATGGAAGCCTTTGAAAATTCATTTCTCAAAAAATTATAGGCTCCGGTGGCTCACGCCTGTAATCCTAGCCACTCAGGAGGTTGCGATCTGAGGATTGCTGTTCAAAGCTAGTCTGGACAGAAAATTCCCCCTTACAACTCTTATCTCTAATTAACCATTCCAAAAGCAGGGATGGAGCTGTGGTTCAAAGTGGTAGGACACAAGCCTTGAGCAAAAGGAACTCAGGGACAGTGCCCAGGCCCTGAGTTCAAGCCCTACAAAAAAATAAAAAGGACTAATCCAAGCCAATCAAATCAATCAAATGATTAGATTGAGAATAAACAAAACATCCAATCATGACCAGCGAGACTTGAGGAAATACCTGTGGTCTTGAGAAGAAATCATCCTTTTCCCTTTTCTCCATTTATATTTATTTTCTTGCCTAATATGTTATCAAGGGAGAGCATCATCAGCTTTGAGTCTAAGAGAAGAGCCAGCCTGAAGTAAGCCATCTTGTGAAGATGGAAGACCAGAGAAATGAAACATATTAGAAACCTCGATGTCATTGCTGAGCCACTAAATCTACACTGTAGTCTCTTCTATTATTGGACTTCTTAACTGGAAAATAAATGTCTTTATTACAGCCAGCATGACTAAGATCAATTTAAAATCCAGCCCCTTCTCATACTTTTCACTGGAGTTCATCACAAGCTTATGGTTTCTCTTCCAGCATAAAGTAAGACTGTATTTCCTTTATCCTCATCCCCATCATTGTCCTGCTACTATCGTCATTGTCCTGGTCCTCCTTCTCTTCCCCTCCTCTTCTTCCTCCTCCTCCTCCTCTCCTCCTCCTCCTCCTCCTCCTCTTCCTCCTATTCTTCCTCTTCCTCCTCCTCCTCCTTTTCCTCCTCCTCCTCCTCCTCCTCCTCCTCCTCCTCCTCTCCTCTTCCTCCGCCTCCTCCTCTTCCTTCTCCTCCTCCTCCTCTCCTTTTCTTCTTCCTTCTCTTCTTCCTTCTCCTCCTCCTCCTCTCCTTTTCTTCTTCCCCCTCTTCTTCCTTCTCCTTTATTTACTTTTTTGGAGGTGCTGGAATCGAACTCAAGGCTTTAGGAGCTAACACTCTACTTCGAGTCATTCTTCTATTCCCTTTTCTTTTAGTCCTATGTTTTCTTCTGGCTGTCTGTGGACTATGGTCTTCCTATTACTGTCTTGCTAACTTTTTCCCAGGCTGACCTCAAACCATGATTCTCTTATCTCTGCTACCCATGTAGCTGAGATTATAAGCACGCACACCAGGCTACCCTCTTTGTAGTTCAGAAGGGCTGCATGGCTTGACATGGTGAAAGAAACACAAGTGAAAAAGATATGAGTCGCTGTTAGGAAGAATTTCAGGGCCAGAGTGGATTCATCATTCTTTCTTTACATGCTAGAGAGATAAGAAATGCACATACTGCTGGTTTCTCTTCACCTGAATTCCAAAGAAAGAATGATGAAAAGCCAATGTGTTGCCGACCCACTATAAACTCTCTATGTGAGTGGCAAATATGTCTTTGTTGCTTTTACCCCTGAGACCTTGTTTGCTTGTTATTTTTTGTGTGTCATATTTTCTATGAAAAGTTTATCCTCTAAAAGAATATAAAAAATTACATTAACTCATTTGCATATTTACTTATCACTCTCTGACATTTAGGCTGAGGAAATTATAACAACTGACAGCTGGATTAGGGCATGTTATGGTAGTCTTCAACAAATATTTACTTACAAAATGAATCTAAGAGACAGAGGGATAAAATAAAGATAATTTAATCTAATTTGAGCTTTAAAATCACTAATATGCAACAGCCTTTGAGATATATAAATAATAGGAAAGGACATAGAGTGAGAGTGGAAGAGAATATTTTGTAGAAGATGGTTGACACAAGGAAATCTATTGAAAACAAAAAACAAAAACGGAGTTCATTAGAAGAAGGGGAAAATCCTAAATGTCAAAATAAAAGACAGTCAAATGTAACAGGAGTGGCATTTAGAAGCAGGTGGATGAGGCTCTGGTGGGAGTTCTGGAGAGGTCCTAAGTTCCAGTAGGTGGAAACATTTATGAATTCTGGGGCGCGACTTAAGCTTGGATGAAGCTGGCCAGGTCAAACAATTGAAGGCTAGGTGAGAAGTTCTTTTAGTGATATGGCATATTATCAGCATGGTTATGAGAAGGAACAGCAACTGTAACTGTGTGTAATTATGTGATAGGAAACACCAGCATCAAACTGATATATATATATATATATATACATATATATATATATATATATAATTTTTACTAATTTCTGTATGTAGGATTTTTGGACTTTTGTGGTCCACTTTAGTAATATTTTCTTTGTATGTCGTGTATGTGTGTGTGAGGGGGGGAGGGAGAGAAGAGACTTAGAATAATGTCTCTATTCCAAGACATTATTAAAGCCTCTATTAAAGCCTTCTAAAATATTTCCTTTGAGGGAAGTTTCAGACTTACTGAGTTTACTCACCTTACTCATCTCCAAGATCGACCTTTGAATGACCTTAGCTGGCCTAGCCCTTCCACTTCTTGCTTGTAATTGTTGGACAGAGTATACGAAGAGTGCAACATTAGAAAAAAATCTGTTCAGAACAGCCTGGGCTATGTACGTCCTTGTCCCCTCAAGCATAAAGTGTCTAATAAGGCTTTAGCCTAGCAATGACACATTCTTTTGGGGTATAAAACCAAGAGTAGAATCCTTTCAGGACCCCTCAGCTGCTGTGCAAATTTGGGCACATGCAGATAGTATTCCTTCTGTCCTAGATAGTTTCCTGAGTTTCTAGCAGTCTGATGCTAGACCCTAGGTTCCAGCTAATTCTCTGTGAATCATAAGCTTGTTTTGCCCACTATGTTGTGAGAATATCTCTCTGGCAGATATTCAACTCTGGCAGTTGGGTTTGTGAAAATTCTTTGGCATCTGGATTTATACAAACCTTCCAGCCAGACATAGAAATCTATTTCTTCAGATTCATAACCAGTGCACAGCATTCCTTTCCTACAGATTAATGCTTATGCACAGCATTTCTGGTTAATAGCATGCCTGGATCCACCTATCAAAGACCAGGGCCTCTCAACAGAGCTGTGGGCTTAGGATCTCAGTCCTGAAAAACCTTTGGATATGGGTAGAAAGCTACTGCAGGAGCAGGATTCTGGCAGAGAACTGTTGCAGGGCCATCTGGCTGAGCTGGGGGGAAACAAGCCATGAGAGCCATAGGTGTAAGGCTGCCAGGGGCTTGAAGCCCTCTCCCCTTCCTAATAAAGTTCTGGGAGCAAGATTATCACCAGAGAGTATCTGGAAGGTAATGCCTTTTTCCCAGTAGGAGTGGAAAAACAGTGCAATTAGTTAAAGAAGTATGTTCTCAAGCTGTAAGGTCCAATGTACTGGTGCCCTTTTGGGTTTTAGAATTACTTGGGAACAGTCATTTCCTTCCTCCCTTCCTTCCTTCCTCCCTCCCTCCCTCCCTCCCTCCCTCCCTTCCTCCCTTCCTTCCTTCCTTCCTTCCTCCCTCCCTCCCTCCCTTCCTCCCTTCCTTCCTTCCTTCCTCCCTCCCTCCCTCTCTTCCTTCCTCCCTCCCTTCCTCCCTTCCTTCCTTCCTTCCTTCCTTCCTTCCTTCCTTCCTTCCTTCCTTCCTTCCTTCCTTCCCTCCTTCCTTCCTTCCTTCTTTCCTTCCTCCCTCCCTCCCTCCCTCCTTCCCTCCCTCCCTCTCTCCCTTCCTCTCTCCCTCCCTCCCTCCCTCTCTCCCTTCCTTCTTTCCTTCTTACCTTCCTTCCTTCCTTCCTTCCTTCCTTCCTTCCTTCCTTCCTTCCTTCCTTCCTTCCTTCCTCCCTTCCTCCCTCCATCTCTCCCTCCCTCCCTTCCTTCCTTCCTTCCTTCCTTCCTTCCTTCCTTCCTTCCTTCCTTCCTTCCTTCCTTCCTTCCTTCTTTCTCCCTATTTAACAGAGAAAAGGAAGAAGAAAATATACTCAGGGTATATAACTTGCCTTTTCTCCAGCTGTGAATCTTCTGGTTGTACCTCAGAGTGAATTGTACTTTGAGTCTTACCCATTTCTGATTTAGAGGAAATTTAGATAAGACTTTATACTTAAACTTTGAAGTTAATGACATATGGAAAGGACAAGAATTTGAAGTGGGAGGAGGACAGGAATCCACAGACTGAATATGCATTTTCCATAGTCAAGTATTAAAACCAATCTCCAATACAATGGTGTTAAGAGATGGGGGTCTCTAGGATAGCATTATGGTTTCATGGTAAATTTCTCATGAATGGCATTAGTGGACTTACTAAAAGGCCCCACTCCTTCTACCATGTGAGGTTACAGAAAGATGATATCTATCTCTAAATCAATATGTCAAATCCTTTGGCATCTTGATCTTGAATTTCCTAATCTCCAGAACTGTGTAACATCATACATGTTTATGTTACACATGTTTATGTTATAGGCTGCTCAGGCTACAGTAATCTGTTATAGTAGCCTGAATTGATTAAGACAGATATTATTTCTGAGTGGCACTGCTCCCAGATAGGACTTAAGAGTGAAGGCTGGTATGGTGGTAGTGCCAGTCATTGTTGGGATTGGATTGGATGCTCCGTGTTTTTCATCTAAACCAGAATCTAGAGCAACACCTGCTGCCTATGTTAGATCTTTCATTGGTGTGAAAAGAGATCACAGCACAGATCATTTGGCAATGCAAAGTCTCTCACTTCATGGTTTGCAGGAAACAAAGAGAAAGGAAGGGACCAGGGACCAAGTACTAGGTCTAATTCCATGGTGATATATGGGTGACTTATTTCCTACAAGTAGGTCCCATGTCTTGGTTTCTATCAGCTCCCAGTAACACCATCAATTCATGAATCTATCAGAGGATTTATCATTGATAGAGTCCATTGATGAAGTTAGAGAACTCATGATCCAGTCACTTCCTAACACCTCCCATGCTTCAAAACATGACATTTCCTAGATGATCATTATCCACAGAAGCAAACTAAATGTCTCTGGGTTGAAATTTTGACTAGAAATCATAGGATACATCTGCCAGCCATTTCGATAGATGACTAACACTCAGGGTGAGTTCTAGAATAATGTTAAAATGAGGCAATTTCTCAAATCATTCAGTTGATCTACAGTCTCTTAGACTACTACAGGACATTATTTGTGAATCTGTATCTTTTCCAATTTGCAGAAAGAAACCCCATTTACTTTTTCTGTTGTGATTCTCTTTGACATAGAGCTGAAAAATGTCATCGTTAGTGACACCAAAAGTAACAATCGAGGGAAAAAACTACTGTGTGTAATGTCTAAATGAGTTGATGTCCTGATGCTGATGTACCAGAAGAAGTGAGATCCCAAGCTCCTGCCTGGCTGAAGTAGAAAATGCCCTCATTAACATGATGATCAAAATATTCTTATTCATAACAGTGAGGAAGATGGCTTTTCTTTCAAATTACTTTGCTTCCTTTTTGCTAATCTTGAGAGAATTGCTTTTTTGAAATGTTCGGCGTTGGTTAGATGGTTTGGCCCTTGTTAATTACATTTTAGTTATGTACATCCTTTCTCTGAATGTGTTAATTAAGACATCCTAGGAGAAGTTCCTTGAATTTTAGTTGCATTGTTACTTAAGCTACATCTTGTTGCAGATTGTGAAACTGAGTTCAACCAATGTGCATGGATTTGAAGTTCCAGATGGGTTAGAGATTCAAAAGGGAGCAACCTGCTTGTTCTGTGTGCTTGGTTGTCAGATTTTGGGCTAATGGCTTACCCTTCTGCCAAAGTAAACTTTGCCTTGCTGAGTTCCTTTCGAGTTGGTGTCCTTATTCCTGCGTGACATCCCAACATGCGGAACTATTAATAACAATAAGCAAACATACCATTTCATTTAGAAAAGTAGTTGGATGTTGAAAAAGCTAGAAGAAAAAATGAGAAAAAAACTAGAATCAAAATCTGAAATAAGTTGATCTGAAAAATACATCAGGTATGAATTTCTGAAGCACACGTGGAAATGCCGAGTATTAGAAACTTTGAGTATGTATGTGAGTGTGTGTGTGTGTGTGTGTGTGTGTGTGTGTGTGTGTGTGTGTAAGTGTGTCAGAGTGGCCCATAGACTGAATATTGTTCGACCTGTATCTCAGTTAATTTACTTTAACAGAGCTATGCTCAGTGGCCATCACAGATTCATAATTTAGTTCTTATAAACCTCTTTTCCTTGATGGACTGTGGCTCCAGTTGGCACATCATAAAATGTGTGAGCCAAGCCTGCTCAACATCATCATTTGGCCAGCCTTCTAAGAGCATCATAGAGAAAATAATATTGTAATAAAGTGGGAAATCACTCAAATTTCAATCTGACAATAAACTTGTGTTTTCTCCTTCAACAGAAGGAAGCTTTTCATTATGGGTATATCCAGAATTTAGGAGACAGATCCCTGTAAACCCCAATTTCCTGTGAAATCTATGTAGGAATACTTACCTCATAATGTTGCTTTGATTGAGGAAAGGAATGAAGAGTTTTGTGTTCATTAGCATTCCAATAGACGTCTGTAGGCCAGTTCTGGTAAACGCTTATCTATGAGTTGGATATCATACATCTTGCCCCAAAGAGTGGGATGCAAACTTTTAAAATAGGAAATCCTAAAAAATAATAGTAGTTGTTGCAGTTGCCAATAGTTGTCAGTGTGCTAATGTTTTCACCCTTGAAGAGATTAGCATGAGCTCAGAAAGACTTAAGGTCCTATATCTATATTATGTAAGGAATGAGCTGGCGAATTTTTTGTTCAAAGAATGTTGAGACTCAAGCTGAGCTATGAGGTCAATTAGAGTGCAGTACTTATAAAGAGTGCTAATTAATAATGAAGTTTGGGCGCTCACTCTGAAGTATTTAGCCACTATATCACAAGTCATTTTATTCTTAGAAAGTATAGGCTCTAGCAAAGATTTAAATCAGATGTCATTTGATTATATCTCTGCCTTTAACAGTGATGTGAAGGGTTCTGGATGATGGTGGTGAGAAGTTTAAGAAGCCACTCACTGTGGAAGGAACAAACATACAACAAAGATAACAGCAACAAAAATCAGAAACAAAATGATGATGAGGTTAAAATCAAGGTTAGTTGGCTAATTGGATTTGGGGCCTTAAGAAAATGGCCAATGCTATTTTGGAGCTTCCGATTTGTGAAAATTGTTAAGTGATGAAGGCAGGGTAATATTCACTGGATGGGATGCATGGAGGTTGTCTAGAATGAAATTCAGGGTGTGTGATCTTGGCTAGAAATATTGTGTAGGAAGTTAAGAAAAGAATATAGCATGGAATTTTGAGAGATTCCTACATTTAGTAAGCATTTAGCAGGGAAAATTTGCCATAGTATATCACTAACGAGAACTGCCAGACAATAGGAAGTGGACAGGAGAGAGATGCAAAAGGGCAAACCAGAAAAAATGAGTATTTTGAAAGAAACAGTAGGCAAATGGTTAAAATTGTAGGAAGATTGAATCATTACTCATTGAAGTATTCTACTTAAAATGTTTATTTAGAGCTGGAAATGATTTGATCTTCCCCTTTTTGGTTTTTATGTTCTTTCTCCTTGTTCCTAAAACACCACAGATTTTATGTGGCCTTGGTTGTCTTCCAAGCCTTTCTGATTCTCAAATGGAAGACTATAAAATAACATGTCTGTCATAGATGTAGCTGAGTCTGCTGATCTTGCACATAGTAATTCTGAAAAGGTCTCTGCTACGTAATTTGCATTTCTAGACAAAACTTGAAGATTCTGTTCTGTAGCTAGACTTGTTGAGTGTTATATAGATTCTTATTTTTCAGATAATCAAATTGCTCACTGAATTTGTTTTCTGTTTGAAAGTGGATCAGATTCTTAGTAAAAACTACTAACTGAGCCTATGCACTATCCCTGAGCTTATTTTGCTCAAGACTAGTGCTCTACCATTTTGAGTCACAGCTCCACTTCTAGTTTTCTGGTGGTTTGTAGGAGATAAGAGTCTCACAGACTTTCCTTCTTGGGCTGACATCTAACTGCATTCCTCAGATGCCAACCTCCTGAGTAGCTAGGATTGCAGGTGTGAGCCACCAGCTCCTGGCTGTGAATATTTTATACTTGATCTGTTTTGCAAAATAGTTAACAATCTGTTCATTTGTAGTTACGTGAGATAATGTAATAAATCTTTTGTAAAACTGTAAAACTATTTAATCCACATGTTTTCCTCTTTTTGGATTCAAATGAATTCATGTTGTCCTCAATACTGCAGACTAAGACACGAAGTTAAGATAACTGAGTCTGTACCACTTGGTGGCATCCTGCAGCTTCTACTTATTATTGTTATTTTATGGAGCTGTGATGTGGTCTTCTTACCCATTTTCTACTGCTTTTGGTGCTCATGTGACAATAACAGTGTCAATAACTTGGTCCTTTCTCCCAGTTATAAACCCACTGGCCCTTGGAATGTTAAAGCACGGCCAAGTACTATGTATAAGAAAGGGAAATGGGTTTTCTCACTCTTGCCAAGATAACATTGTCGATAACATTACTTTGATCAGGCTCTCAAAGAGAATTCTCTTAAAAATATCTTCTACCTTTGGCCAACCACCTTATAAATACTAGGAAGCATGGTCATACAACAAGGAAAAGAAACCACCTTATACTCCCCTTGGTCTTACTTATCTTTATCACTCTTTCTCTATCCCATGGACAAGTTATCCTTTCTTTTGTTATTAAGTAAAAAGTTTATGTATTCTAGTAGACTCAAAAAGTAAACCTTGTGGTGCCTTTGTCTCCTCTAAATATGTCATAATAATTTATATTACCATGCATATATTGTATATAATGTACCATTGCAATATGCCTATGTTATACTTGTATAAATTTATATAACATTACTATAAATTAGACATAGATGTATCTTTCTTTCCACAGAAGTATCAAAGGTCAAGGTAACTTGATGTATGCCAAGACCAGTCCTATAAAGTTGGGTGTGAGTGCTCAAATTTTTGCCTTTAAATAATGAGCACAAGGATTGTGAGAGAAGTTCTGCTGAGACTTAGCTTACTCTTTAATTCTTGGCTAGATATCCAAAAAAAGGGAACATATTAAAAAGAGAGCAAAAGGGATTGTTTCAAAAAACATTGCTTCTATATTTTATTGCTTGTGGTTCTCTCTTCCCCCACAAAGAACTGTTCTTCCATCTTCCCTTCAGACATGAAGAATAATTTTAAGGGGACTGCTTGGAGCAATTCACATAAGCTTCTGGGAGTTTACTAAACTGACTTTATGCAAGTCAGTCTTGGAAGTTCTTAATGTCACAATTGTAACTGGATTGTCAAAAGGATGCCATTAGGAGAAAGTCATTTGCCCCATGGAAGGGTGCCCTCCTGGCTCAGCTGTTCTGTTTGACTACATAGATGGCTTGTATAACCCCAATAGAGGATAAGATTGCTCAACCCTAGTTCTGTAAGGGATGCTTTTTGAGAACTGTAGGTGGAAGTGCTCAGTGCACAATAGTCAAGAAGTCCTCCAGGTACCCAATGAAACAAAGGACTAGTAATTATGTGTGTAGCATTAAAGGGCGCCAATGCCATAGGACAGCTCTTCAAATCCGTAACACAATGCCCTCCTCCATGAGCCTAGCTAGGTGGAAACTGAGATTATTGACACGGAAAAGAGATAAAACAGAAACAATTTATAGTCAACTCTCTTCCTGCCTTTCCTCCCATGATAGTTTTTTAGTTTCAGGAAGTCCTAATGAGGGAAATAGGAGAATTTAAAATTTATGATCATTTAGGAATGTTGAAAATACACTTTTGGGTGGTTCTTTTTTAAAAGTTGCTAAAGAACTGGAGGGAAAATCTATGTTTTCTTTCTAAAATCTCAAGCAGGGCCTGAAAGGAACAAATTGCACAGTGTTGTTTGACGAGGAGAATGTGGTAGACAGAATAATGGCTTCTTGAAGATATCCATGATCTAATCCCTGGAACCTATGAATATATTACGTGACCTAGAAGTAAGGAATTGAAGTTACTGTCTGGTTGCTAATCAAATGACCTCACAATAGGAAGGACATTCCTTATTATCTAGCTTTTTATATGTGGAAAAGGGAAGGAAGAGGAATTCAGGTCAAAGTGATGTGATGGGATAAAGGTTCATCTTACCAGTTCTGGCTTTGAGGAGAAAAGTTGGACATGGAAGGAAGAGAGGCATGTTCTAGAAGTCCTAAAGGGCACAAAAATGAATTCTCCTCTAAAAGCACCATAAGAAAATGCAATCCTGTCATTATAGGAAGACCCACTTAGGATTCCTGACTTCCAGGTCATGAAATACTAAATTTGTGGGGTTTATGCTTAAGTTGGTGTTCATAAGCTAAAATGCTTGTAGAAATAATAATATTGGACAGCTATACTTCACTGCAACTAAGTTGCATATGTATTAAGGAACCCTAAAAGCTGTGCCAATTATGTAAGAGTGAAAATTCTTAGCAAGGTTATATCATGTAGTTTAGAATTCAGTGAGCTTGATTTATCTTCCAAGAAATGCCTTTCTATAATTCTAGAAAAATGGACCAGGCTTTTTGTGTTAAAAATTCAAATGGCTACTAAGGCAAGAGTCCTCTTCTGACACAGTCAGCCTCATTCTGTCGAAGATTTCAAAACAGTTTTCTAAGCCAAAGACATGACCGAGGAGAAATGAGAATGCCCGCGATTAAATTGCTTTTGGAATGGCGTCACCCCTCTTTATGAGGTTGGCTGACTTCTGCTTATTTGTAGAGGGGAATGTTGAACCAGTGAGTCCTGAGAACTGAAGACAAGCAAATCTCTGGGTCTTGTTTTCATAACAGAAAATTCCATTAATTGCCCAACTATCTGGTTTTGGGTTTTTTTTCCAAAGTGAAAGAACATAAAGGCAATTACTAATACCAGCATGCCAGAAATAGCTGTGGATATAGATGAAAACAGAAGATAATCCCTAGCCCTCCCTCTGATGGTCACTGTACCTCAGCATAGAGTTACTACTACCAGTAGATTCAATGAGGGACATTGCTTGCAGTGTGTTATTTAAACTTATTATATTAGACAATATGTGATCTCCTGTTCATGTCAGATGCTGAGCCTGAGGGAGATTCTCCCTCACCTTGCTGTGTTTGAACATATTCTATAATTTTCATATATCCTTCATATAGGAAGACATTCTGTCCATGGGGTTTACATGGATCTCTTCTTTTATGTCCTACCACTTCAAAACAGAGTAATACTATTAGTCTACCACTTGCACAGCTTTAAGCAATAGATACTTCATTTAAAAGTTCCCTTCTGTTCTCATCCTGTAACTCATGAAAGTACATCACAATTCTGAAACATTTAACCATGTGATCTGTAGCTGTGAACCTTGACATAGGAGATGTCTATTAAATGTTCTTAGTTTATCCTTTGTAAGTTATTTTCAGAGGAAAGACAATCTTCAGCATCTCTCCATAGGTTTTTAAGTTGCTGTGAAGAAATTCTTATTGCAATTTAATGGCACAACATGAGAACAAAGGAAGCTCATCAGTATTTCTGATGGATAGAATCTTCAACAAGATTCAGAGGCTTACATTTATTCTACTCTGAGATGAATTTGTCAGATTGGGCCTTGGATTTTAGCACATTTACTTTCTAGTTGGTGAAAAGGTGGTAAAAAATAAACAAGTAATATTCACTTCTCACTTACCTGGCCATGAGCAATACACATCTACTCTCTATGCCATTGGCAAGAATGTCACATGGTATTATGTAGATGGAAGGACAACAGGAAGGTCTAGTTCCAAACCATGCAGAGACTTCACAGTAACAATTCTAACCACTAAAATTGAAACATGGACCGTTGGTGATCAATTAAAGCCTCTTTCATGAAAATCAGTTTACATTCAATATAGGTATATTTGTATACTCGCACATAAACACATCACATAAAATCTTTTATATATTCTTCAACTTCGTATCACTATGGTCAAAAGCAATGTGTTTTATTTTATAGGCAACATATAAAACCTTGAAGTGCATCCAAACCTATAATTATCTGATAAACCCTTTTCCTCAATCCATGATATAAAATATGGTCACATCTGTTGTAGATTCAATTATTGGCTTTGATTCTTCATGCTTTTGCCATTTTCCTCTATTGAAGGAATATACTTTCCTTCCCTTGCACTTTGACTTCAGCCATGTGATTTCTTTGGCTAATAGAAAAATCATCTAAGCAGAGGCTTATAATATCCCTGTGCATTTAAATTTTCCCTCAGCACCTCTATTACCAACATTCTGAGAACATGCCACATCTTGATGATCTAGAAAGGTCGAGAATCATGTGGCACAGAATTGTTCCACCTGTTCCACAGACCCCCAGGGAAAAATTGAGTGTCCTGACTGAGAACAGCCTAAATCAGCTGAATTCTACCAAACTCATAAATCTATGGGAATTGAATGTCACTGAAATGCAGCACACTCCTCAGCATTATTGTGGCAACATTTAATAGATAATATGTTTTAGTTGAAAGATTTTAGCCTCAGTGCCAAAATTCTCATAGTATCCCAGAAACCAGAGTTTTTAAAAAAATCTGTTCTGGAGTCATTCTCTACACTGAATTTTCCAGGAACACCTGGACTACTGTAGCCAAATACTAACCTTTATGTTGTACTTCAAATATGAGTGAGAGGTCAAGCCATCTGCCTGAATGTTCTACTGTGATTGCTTATAGTTGCCATTAGGTGGTGCTGTTGGAGAGTTTCCAGTGTAGTTCTGCTAATGTCTGTGATAACATGGTTGCTGTAGATTCCTATATTGATCATGGGATTCCTGAGGTTTGAGATGTAAGACTATTCTAGATTTTTTCATATTTGTATTGTTAGCAACTGTCTCCCAAACATTTGGGTTCATGCTTGAGGTCAGGTCCACAGCTGCGATTCCATATGATCCTTTGAATATTTCTTACCAACCAAGTGTTAACCATCTGTAAGCATCTAGTAATGGTAAACATGGAGGTGGGTACGGGGAAGAAATGTTAATATTCATCTCCTTAAGTCATTGGCATTTCTGCACATTTACCCAGACATTTTGATTTACAGCTTTGTTTAAGCAAGCAGTATTCTAGGATTTGTATTTTTTTTTCAGACCATGAAAGTTTTGTCATGTTCTCATTACAAAGCATTTATACCTGCTACTATCTATCTAAATGGGCACCCCACATTAAGACAACATCCTAGAGCTAATATACTATCTTCATTTCATTAGCATAATTTCACTTGCTGTTAGGATTTATAAAATTATATGCCATCTTTCATCACATTATGTGTAATATTTTTTGAAACTTCATTATTTAAAAGAAATTCTTTAGGGAAAAAGCTATAGTGGGGAGACTTAAGATTTGTAGAATATCAGGGCTTGCAATATTATTATTAGCTTACACATTGTCAGCCCAAGTCAGTCTTCAGCCAAGGAGTTTGCAAAATAATACTGCTGAGACAGCAGTATGAACAACTTTATATAGGGCACGCCTTCTCAATTATAAATCCCTGTTTGGTCCATTCGCTTTATAGGACAAAGTGTCTATGCATTTGGCAACCTCTCCTTTCTTTTATCTGCATGCATTTAAAACATTTTAATTTAAGATCTCTATTACAGATCATTATTATTATTTCACAGATAGGGAAAGGGAGATCAAAAATGATGGGTGGATTGTTGAATGACTAGTGGAGCCAGAGGTAGAAATTTTGATGCTGTTTTTTAAATCTTGGATGATATCCTGAGGTTCAAAACTCAGACATTGAAAAAAGATGAGAATTGAACTCAGAAGCTACCCTTTTTATTACAACATTTAAATGTGTATCCTCAGTAAGACTCAAGTGTATGAATAATGGAAAACCTGTGGCCAGAAGACAGTGTGGAAGAGGAGCAAACTCTCTGCTTCTTCTTTCAGAATAGATAGCTGCTGCTGAGAGATGCAAAGTGTTTCCTTCCTCAAGCTAATTCTCAATTAACTGAAAATACCAAAATAAAGATGAAAGGAAAAACATGAAGATATTAGAACTGATTCTCTTTGACTCAATCAAATGGATGTTTGCAAAAAGTTGAAAGAAGCTAACTTGAAGACTGAATGGGTATTCCCAGAAGAGGCTAACATGTTGTCATTTTGACTAGACTAAGCTTCTTAAAATAATTGGCTATTAAGAAAATTAAATTCAGATTGACCTTCATAGGGGACTGTTATCTATTGAGCTGAATGACAAGGACCTAGGGAAAGAGTTTTCTAGTGGAGTTACTAACTAAAATGACAGCAAGAAGAATAAAATATAGACCAAGTGACATGAGAACAAGAGCTCTTGAAAACTTTGAATTACATAAGAGTAAACTAAAGAAAAAATATACATCAATGATTACACACAAGTGCACAAGGAAGAGACAACAGTAACTATTTGTTCTTGTGGTATGCATGTCAGTATCCTGCATTTTGAGGTCTTGATGGAAGGCACGTTGGAACAGGGAAATTATCTGGGAATGGAGAGGATTATTAATTATCTGGGCTTTTTGTCTCCTACAGTAAAGGAATAATGATGCCCAGTCACATGCTTCTTTTTAATGAAGTATTGGCTAGTGATACTAGAGGTCAAAGTTGGTGGATGAGGCAAAACTATACATCACAGACAGAATAGAGATATGGAAGACTAGAGCTGATTGTCTGATTGGTGGGAGAGTTATTGGCCCAGGAGGGAGCAAGTAAAGGATAATTTCTAGCCTCCAGGCAAAAGTGCTAGATAGGAATGGTTGACTCCTTGAAATCATTTTTCGAATGGTGGTAAAGAGACACAATTTTTGCATGGCAATTGAAAATAAAGTAGAGCAAGGCCCCCAACTCCAAAGGAGAGCTGCATGTGTTCCAAGGGACTAAAATAGAAGCATAACTATCTACCCTGGTCCCAACTATAGGGATTAATGCATAATGGCAAGCTTGTAGTCTCTAGGGAAAATTTCCCCATAGCTATACTTTATCTATCACCTAAAATTGTAAAAATATCTGAATCCTAGGATATATAAAAGTGCATGAGGTGATGAATATGTTTATTAACTCACTTTAGCCATGCTAGAATATTTGTATAATTTAATTAAAGTAAGTATAAAAGGGTCTTTAAAAACGTGTGCATTAAAGCAATGGTCCTCATTATTTCCAAACAAATTGCTCTCTCTCTCTCTTTCTCCATATAGATAGATAGATAGATAGATAGATAGATAGATAGATAGATAGATAGATGCTTTTTTTTTAGTCAGTCATGTGGCTTGAATTCTGGGCCTGGGTGCTGTCCTTGAGCTCTTCATTTCAAGGCTAGTGCTCTACCACAAGAGACAGTGCCATTTCTGATTTTTCTGGTGGTTTATTAGAGATAAGAGTCCTACAGATTTTCCTGCCCATTCTGGATTTGAACCACAATTGTCAGATCTCAGCCTCCTGAGTAGCTAGGATTACAGGCGAGAGCCACAGTTGCCCAGTGATCATTATATTTTTAAAGTGAAAAAAATTATGAATTACTTGCCAACATTTCAGAGTCAGTTTTTCTTATAAAAATCTGAGCTTTAACTTGGAAAAATTACAACATCAAGCAATAATATTCATGGGATTTGTGGAGTCCTAATCAATTATATCCTTATTTTTTCCCTCTTGTCTGAAATTGCTTCTGTATTCTCTTTCTCTTCATATCAATAATAAATGACTGACATGTTATTGAACATGATGAAGCATGTGTTCATTCATTTCCTTTGTATTTGATGAAGGAATGAATTACTTGGAAACACATAATATTTTTTTCTAGATGTGATAATGGACACCTGCAATCCAACCTAGTTGGGAAGTAGAGACAGGTGGATTGAGAGTTTTAGGCTAACCTAGGTAAAAATTAGTGGAATACTCATCTAATAAAGCAACTTGACCATTTCTGCTTGTCTCAAACATATACTAGTTATTGCAAATAAGGGAAACCATGGGACCTATGTTTCTTTGGGCCTGGCTTACTTCACTTAATATAATTTTTTCCAAGTTTTTCCATTTCCTAACAAATGGGCAATGTCATTCTTTCTGATGGAGGCATAGAATTCCATTGTGTATATATACCACATTTTCTTGATCCATTCATCTACTGAGGGGCATCTGGATTGGTTCCATATCTTAACTATGGTAAATAATGCTGCAATGAACATAGTTGTGCTGGTAACTTTAGTATGATCTTGTTTGTGACAATCATTTGGGTAAATGTCCAAAAG
The DNA here is from genome assembly GCF_024711535.1 of Dipodomys merriami. NCBI lineage: Eukaryota > Metazoa > Chordata > Mammalia > Rodentia > Heteromyidae > Dipodomys > Dipodomys merriami. The sequence goes on from NW_027205603.1 coordinate 79,634,528, forward strand.
TGGGATTCCTGGGTCATAGGGAAGCTCTATGCGGAGTCTTTTAAGAAACCTCCATACTACTTTCCAAAGTGGTTGAACAAGTTTACACTCCCACCAACAATGCAGTAGGGTTCCTGGTCAGATCAGTTGATATTAGGCAAAATGAACCCCAAGATAAGGACTCAACTGGTTTTTCTTTCTTGCAATTGTTTTTAACATATTTATAAGATGATTTCTTTGTTGCTTTGTATGTCCCTTCCCCATGGTATAACCCCTGTTTTCACTGTATTTAATGTTGGTATAATTTGTGGAGGGGAAGGGAAGAAACAAATTGTTTAAATAGGGATACAAGCGGACCCATTGCAACAATGAAATGTACAAGACCTTATGTTGAAAGTGAACTTTACAACTTTGGCGGGGTGTGTGGAGGGAGTGGGGGGAATGGGAGGGCAGGGATGGAAAGGGGAAACAAAGGAGAGGCAACAATGCTTGATAAAAAATGTACTCAGTACCTTGCTCATGTAATTGTAACCCCTCTTATGGTATTTTCACAAATTAAAAAAAATTAAAAAAATTTAAAAAGCAACCTGAAATGAAAGTACTGGAATCTTGATTCAGTGACATGCTCGCCTCACCATATAAACAGCCCATGTTTTAGTTCTAAGAGTATTGAAGGTCCTCAGTGCAATCCCCAGCCCCAGAGAAACACAAAATGTTCCTATTGTTTGCTTTGTTGGTGGCTTAGATTTTGTTTAATCCCTGCCAACTCACTAGTATCTAGGACAAAGGCAGCCCAAAATGTGGATAGAATAGATATGTCGGTTATTCCCACTAATATCTCTGGTTCCTAAATATGGTTTTGGTTAGTCTGGAGGAAATAAAACAGTAAACTAGCCATGTTTCTGGGATATTTTTGTCACTTTCACTGACAAAAAGCTACACTTAAAAAATCATACTTCTTATTTCTAGTCGATGGTTGTTAACACTGGCAAATATAACAATTTTCTATATTTCATATCTTTTTCTCTCACTCTACTAGAATTTCATTTAGAAAAATCACTTGAATGTCAAGGAATATATCCAGGCACTCAATCATGATCTTATGGTTAAAAAAAAAAACAACTGATCTCTGGCAAACTATCTGCTAAACAAATTATTGATTGAACTGGTTCTAATTTTCTGTAGATTAAAAATCACTTTTAAGCATCCATCTTTGTCCTGGACAGTTGCCCAAACAGAGAAATACATATCATCTGAGGAATAGCTGCCAAGCCCCCATCCTTCCTTCAATATCCTCCATTCAACTAGTGTCCTGGCTCACACATGGCCAGCACCTTAGAGTTAGAGCTGTCCTTGATTTTTCCTTCTATTAAAAGGAAGCTTTTCCTAAATTGGCTTTCTTAGAACACCACAGTCTGTGAAAATAACTCTTGGTAATTGTTGTATACTCTTCCCCTTGTAGGATTAATAATGCCTTTAAATCCCCTATCATGAAGAGAAGCAGACTTTTTTTGGGGGGGGTCCTAAAGGTCATTTTTTTTAATTGTGAAAATACCACACAGAGGAGTTACAGTTACATGGGCAAGATAAGGAACACATTTCTTATCAAGCATTGTTGCCTCCTTTTTGTTTTCCCTTCCCATCCATTCCCATACTCCTCCGACTTCCCCCCACCCGGTCCTCCCCCACCAAATTGTAAAGTTCGTTTTTCAACATAATGACTTGTACATCTCATTGTTGCAATGGGTCCACCTGTATCCCTAGTTAAATGATTTGTTTTTTTCCCTTCCCCTCCACAAATTATACCAACATCAAATACAGTGAAAGCAGGGGTTATACCATGGGGGAGGGACATACAAAGCAACATAGAAATCATCTTATAAATATGTTAGAAACAATTGCATGAAAGAAAAATAAAACATTTGAATGCTTATCTTAGGGTTCATTCCCCTAACATCAATTTATCTGATCTTTTCTGCTTGACTCAGACATATACTAGATATTGCAAATAAGGGAAACCATGGGACCTATGTTTCTTTGGGCCTGACTTACTTCATTTAATGTAATTTTTCCAAGTCTTTCCATTTCCTAACAAATGGGGCAATGTCATTCTTTCTAATGGAGGCATAGAATTCCATTGTGTATATATACCACATTTTCTTGATCCATTCATGTACTGAGGGGCATCTGGGTTGGTTCCATATCTTAGCTATAGTAAACAATGCTGCAATAAACATAGTTGTGCTGGTAGCTTTAGTATGGTCTTTTTTGCAGACTTTTAAACCCTCTACTCACCCAACTCCTATTACTTCAGAATTCTTTTATAATGGAACATTCATATAAATTGTGGAAAAGACAGTGAGACATAAAGTGCAGTTTGGTGAATGCCTTTCTAAGAAACAGATTGAGATACATAGAAGACAGTCCTTTCTTATCAGTTCAACCTTTTGAGAACTTTTTTTTCTTTCTTTCCTTTTTGGTAAAGTAATTCTTCCCTGGGAAAAGGAGGTTAGGTGCTGATGTTTTTAGCATTATGAAGTGGGATAGTAGGAAATTGTTTGGGTTTAACAGCAGATGGCTCAAGTTTTTGTCTTAGACTGACTACTTGCTGCTGATACAATTCTTTTGTTATGTGTTTCATATTGTCTGAGCTATAGCTTTCAAATTTTAAAACTAGGAAAAATAAACTATATCCTACTCATGACACATGACTGTTATGAGAATTTGTTGTACAAAAGAGAAATTTATATAGTGCCAAGATTATACAAATGTAAAGTACAGTTGTGAAATTTCCAGGAAGCTTTTCTACTGTTAGAGAACAAATTATTCATGACACTAAAGATGTGAAGCAGATGTTTTTTCAAAGGTGGTTATTGCCACAGGTAGAAAAATACTACAAAAAATCTTGTAATGGGAGATTGGACTGATCTCTGAATACAGCAAGGGGAAGTGGAGTTTTATAACCAATGAGCAGGGTGTAAGACAGTAGAAGGAAGACTCATGAGAGGACAGAGCTTGCTGACTCATAGGATTATTGCTGAAGGAAGGTTATGTGATATTGTGATATCAAACTCAAATTCCCAAGCTATTCTACATAGTCGCATGAGCCTCTATATTTTCCCTCTGGTACAGCATTAGATAACTTATTTTTTATAATTCATATTTTATCGTCTCTCTAGCCTTTACCTCTGTAAGATCAGCTATACCCAGTGCACTGCACATTACAAGCAGCAACAAAATAAATTACACATTGACAAAAAACAAAGAGAAATTAGAATACCATCTCTTGTGGCTATCTACCACTATTTTCTAGTTATTCTCTCCAGTGATATTATTCTGTCTACCTTGACATATGTCAGGCATTATTTCCTTCCATTCATTAAGGTGAAAGCTCCTAGCATCAAACATGGCAAATGGATGCTTTATAACAGTAGGTAATGACTTTTCCTTTTTCAATACTGTTGAAAGTCAAAGCCATATTAATTTTTACAGTTTACTTGAGTAGACATCAATTAAATAAGTCAAATAGTTACACATGCTACACGTTTCAAGGTTCCATTGAAGAAAAGGGAAAGGGAATCTTTCCCCAAAAGACACAAAAATAAAAGTTAGTTAAAGAATGAAAGTGTTCAGATCCCTGGCAAAAAGTTATACAATCATTTCTGATTAAGGATCTCTAGATACAGGCTAGATGATAGTTTCATTGGTTAAGGTTTGTTTTCTTAGATCATAAGCATTCATGCTGATTTGAGTTTTTATTTGATTTTGTAGGAAGTCATTATTAGGTGAGAGAAGCCTCTACCCAATGACCACTTGATTGCTTATTGTCACAATTGTGAAGCACCAAAGGTTTAGAGCTGAGTGTATTCAAGGTTCTTCAGCAATCCCATGGAGGTAAATGTGCTTTCTAGGCATGAGGAAATTTGAGGGAAGACTTATTATCCAGGTCAGGAGAAATCCTCTTGAAAATTCTAAGCAGTGTTGTTGACGTGTATAGAGCAGGCTATGTTACTGGGAGTGAGAAATTATTTTGGAGTTGGCATTAGGTAGCTTGTCTTTAGAGGAAACACAGAGAAGATGATGTATGACTCTCTAAAGCCACTCTTCCAGGATCAAAGTCTCCCTGGCATAGATTCTGCCAATAGCAGGTGATAACTGGCACTACTTGAATATCAATGCCACAAATTCATCAATTTATTTTTAAGTAAAACAAATGTTTACCGCCACCTGCAATCTGGAGATGGTAAACTTGAGTCTCCCTGTGGGCAAAGACTGCGTGTGCAAATGGGCTTTGTTTGTCGTGTCTGGTATTTTAGGAATTGGTTGGCCTCATAGAAGATTACAGAGAATCAGTTTCAAACAAAAATTAGAACAGTATCTATCCATTGTCACAAGTCAGAAAGCAGTGAAAAGTGTGGAGTCCCTGTCTCCTTTATATGATAGCTTGATCTGCAACATTAGGAATCCAGTCAGTTCTTCTCCAAGCACATCCTTTCTTGATATAATTTTAGAGGAAGAAATTAGAGATTAGATGAACTGGTGAGAATACCTCAGGAAACGAATGCAGAGCTGAGCTTGTAACCGCCAGCTCATTGTTCTTTCTATCATGTGATATTGTGGGTGGGTCGCTCTGTTGAAGAAAAACTAACACACAGGATGGTAGAACAGAGATGGATTAAATTACTAGCAGGATTAAACACCTCTCCCCATATCACACTGCTTGCAAATGGATTAGAGCCACTGGACTTTTAATTGTTTTTATGCTGTTATTTAGCAGTGCCAAGAAATACTAGTTAGTCTAAAAACTGAATTAAGTGAGACCGGAATATCCTGTCTTCCTATTCATTCTGTCTTTTTGATTATATTCAGTCCAGCCAAACACATTAACCCAATAAGCAAGGTTACACAGTGTTTTCACAGGAAATCCTCCCTTCCTCCTTCAGTTTACCTAAAAGGATAGGAAGCTGGGAGGGGTGTTCACCAGTGTATACACACACATGTCTATGTATATATTTATACACCACTTATACCCATACACACATATGTCTGTTGAGCAGTCTCTGCTTGATGCAGCATCTGGCTTTCTGTGAAGTCCTGACCTCTGCTCCCTTACAGCAGGGTCGGCTCACAATTTAGAATAAAAGTTGCAAGACTCCCTGCAGGACATATGTTTCTAAGCACTTCCCTGATTCTCTATACATTCTGTTTTTGTTTTCTGCAGGGGTAGTTGTAAAAGGTTACCACCTAGGGCTGTGTTTGGGTAGCTTTTGCTTTCCTGAGAATTTCTCACAGTTGAACAAATCATCCACAAAATGGTTCTTGTGAAAAACTCATGCTTCATGGTCCTTTTTTCTTTCCACATCTTACCCACGAAAGAACTGGTAATGTCTTACTCTTTAACTGCCAGTGATCTTGTAAAAGCAATTTTGTGAGGGAAAATGAGAGAGTAGCTTTGAACAAGAGTAAGTTTGTAGTTTCATTAAGATAAGAATACTGTGGTCACAGGCTCTGATGAGTTCTCAACATGATGGCCTTATCTCTTCTACAGCAACTTCAAAGAACTAGAATTAGTGAAGTACATTTGACAAAGTCCATCCTCATTTAATGGTCCCTGTCTTGCATTCTCCATGCAGATATGAATTGATGGGGTGGGGAAGATGCTGTTAGATTGAAGGAACATCTTGTACTTGACATTCAAAGTATATCCATGGTAATATTAAAGGATGTACTTAAGGCAGGGTTCTTTAGGAAGGCACAGCTAAGCCTTTGGGGATTTTTATAAGATAGTTAAGTTTCATGTACACACCCTGAAACCATTGGGATGTTGGATTCCACTAGGTGATAGCCTGGTCAGATGGCAAGAAAGGACAGGGAAGTTCACCTGTCTGTCTTCTCAGCTTGCTGAATTCATTATATTTGACCACCTTTCTCCAATCTCCTAGTCCTCATTGTCTGTAAATCCCCTAGAATATCCTGTGATGTCTCTTTCTCTCTTTAAAATACAGCATACAGTGTATTTTTAAAAATCCAGTTGGTTATCTCTGAAAAATATAAGCGGATGGTAGTACTTTCTACTGGACATTTTTCATTTCTATCTGCCTCTCATCACAGGTCTGAAGAATGAAAAATATAGCAAAAATCTTATTTATCCTGGATTTCCTAACTGATCTGGTTCCTCAGTTACCTACTTACAATACGGTCCAGAATCATTGGCTGCAGAGATTATCTTCGAATATAAGGAGGACCTTGGCTTCCTTTCGCTGCATCTTTTCATGGTTTTCTATTTGTCTCCCAGTCCTCCTGGCTCTCAAGGCTGTAGGCAACCGAGCCCTCATTTTCCTTTCATCTCACCTGTAAGGTGTCAGAATCACTTCCTTCATTTCATTATCCATGCCACTTTTGACATATTGAGCATTCGCTGTCCCCTTGTATTTAGTTCCCTCAAGTTGATGGCTTAAAAAACAATTTATTTCGTCACAGGTTTTGAGGTCAAGTAGCTGGGAGAGTGACACATGTTCTGAGCCACCAGGGAAGTTTTTTTCTTGCCTTGTCTATATCTGAAAGTTCAAAGTGTACCATAATTTTGCCAACTTGATTCCATTTTCCACCTCTATCTCCACCTGCCCTTTTTTCTGTCTGTGTAGGTCATCTTCCCTTCTTTTGAGGTTATCAGTCATTGGGTTTAGAAACCCTTATTATCTGGTTTGTTATCAACTAAATTATACTGGCAAGGACCTTGTTTTCAAATAAGTTTACACTCTGAGATTGTAAGTAGATATGCAGTTTAGTTGAAATACAATTGAAGTCACTGGAACACTCCAACCCTTTCTGGGATGGATGGCCTCACAATAACTCTTTAACTGATTGGCTATCATGGGGAATCATTTTACAAACACAGAAGCTGGGGTTCAGAGAACCAAAAGACATTGTCTGAGCAAGTGTATTCAAACATAAATACCTCTGTTTTTACAGTCCATTTATTTTGATCCTTTCACTGATTCCAGTCTTTATCACAATATATCTTGAATATGTCTGATGGCGAGGAAAGCAGTTATTTTGATGATCATATATTTTAAACCACATAACTGGTACACTTCACAAATCCAACCAACAGTTGTAATCACTCACAGCATTTTTACGACTCATTGCACCAAAGCCTAAATGTCTGGAAGGTGGGTAAGACAGAGACCAAGATTTCCTGGACTACTGTTCAGACAGCTGTAGATAAGAGTCTGTCTGGGTAAGTAGAAGAGTTAAGACACAGTTACCCACAGGGCCCCTGTGTAACAATAGCAAGACCAGAGTATGACAAAGTACAAAAAAACTAAAAGCAGTCATCCAACGAGTTGAGATCACCCAAGGATCTGTTTTATGCTAGATGCATGCCAGAGGAAAAATAGATCCTGGCTTCCAGTCTGCTTGGAATGACACATAGAACACAAAGAGACATGCTTTATTCTATTTTGTTTTCAGTTCTCTTAATGAAAGGGGACTGCAAATTACAAGCAGGATTTTTTAAATACTTTTTTTTAATTGTAAAAATACTGTACAGAGGGGTTACAGTTACATGAGGAAGGTAATGAGTACATTTCCTATCAAGCATTGTTATCGGTCAGACATGCAACAATTTTCCAGCTTCCCAGTTATATTCAGTTCTTTGATTTAACTTTTCTCCCTGGTTTGTATTATCTTTTACTCATTCCCTGATCTAGAATTTATCATTAGTGGAAAGGCAGCTGGTTACCACCAGGGTTAAGGAGTTTATGTCTTTCTTTAGTTCCTCCCCTCTGTTCTAGGAATTTTAAGCACAAAATGAGCTCTTTTGGTTTCTGAGCTGGTATCTGTTTCTCTCTTTCTATACCTTGTTTCTTTTTCTTCTACCTTCTTGGTATCCTCTGTCCTTTTCTCTTTCTAATGTTTCCCTATCCTTCTCATTTTCTCACTTCTGTCTCTCCTATCTCTGCTCTCATCTCCCTTTTTTCTCTCTCTAGTCTTCTTTAATCAGTTTGATGCTTTTCATAGCCTTAGTAAGCTAAATTATTAGAGTATTTTGTTTTTGTTTAATACTTTTAAAAATTGTTTCCATCCACTCCTTAGCTTCTAGTGTGATGCCAAGATTGTCAAGCATTTTTACCATGCTGAGGAAATGAATGGATGCTTTCAGGTGCAAAGTCTCCCAACTTTCCTCCTGATTCCTGTGGATCTGTGGATTACATGTACATCCTTTCTTTCTTCTCTGGCATTTCAAGGTCAAAGGTGCCTGTTTCTCCCTTTGTCTTCAATCATTTCTGTAATGATTTCTTTCCTTCTATCTGGAAAAGTATCCAAGTATCTCTGACATGAAATGTCTCTCCTTGCCCTAGTTTTCTTTCTCTCCCCTAATTGCTATCATTCTAGAAATAGAGTCAAGTTTCTCTCCTGACTTCTTACCTGCTTTCTAGCCCTTGGTGCAACTGATGCTGATTTTTCCTTCTAACTTTCCAACCCAACATCCTTCAAAAATTATTCTAGCAAATGTAATGTGTTGATCAAGAAGTACAGTTATTCATTTTGCACAACACTTTATTTTCTATAGTTCAGTGCTTTTATTGACCAGCCACCCAATTTTAAAAATTTCCTTCTTTAGCTTACATGATACAATATCCTCTTGGTTATTTTGCATTCTCTACTTAAAAGCTCCTTCTCAGGTCTCTTCAGCACTTTAGCAAATTTGATCCATTCCCCAAGCTTTACTTCTGATAGTGTCTACCATCCTTGAATCCCTCCCTTTCCTGCATTTCCTCTTTCTTCCTCTTCCCTTTGTTCTTCTACTCTTTTCCATTGGTTTATCCTAAATATTCTAAAGGTTGCAATGAACACTTTCAGATCCCTAAGGAGATCTCATTTTTTAATTCCTTTTTATGTATTTACAAGGTAAATATCTTTACCTGATCATCCATAATTACTTCTTGTGCACAACGTGATATTTTAAATTATATCTGTGATTCTTGCTTCCCCTAAGTTAATTCCTACTTTATGCAGAACACTATTTCCTATTAGATAATGGTGACACTGCTCTGTCACCATTCTGAGATGTTTTAATTTGCAATATCCAGAAAATTGTAATTATCTCCTCTTTGCAAAACCATTGAGATGTCTCATATTTTCAGTGGTCTGCTGGACTGGTGTAATACCTTTTAGATTGGACCTTGGAGTTTTTGTCTGGAGTTTCTATTAACATCTTTCAAATCTTGCTGAAAATACAAATTAATCATAATATAACCTTTTAAAATACCTATTAATACTTTCTTTTCAGACAATAATATCCAAATTAAAAGAAATTTTAGACATGACATGAGACTGTCACATTTCTGAAAGGGACTCTATAAGTTATTGGTGTACAAGGAATATAAGAACTGCAGGTCCTGGGCAACTCAAGGCAGACTTTTGTCTCTTTGAAGCCTAAGAAGTCATTTGCAGAAATGGGTAGTTACTTATGACATTTGAGACATATATTTTTATTTTTTTTTCAGGTAAGGGGTAGGTTTATTCAGTAGACCTGCTGGAACCAGGCAAGGTTGGCACTCCACGTGGCTGGGAAAGGCCTGGGAATGAGAGAGAGCTGGGAAGAGAGGAAAGAGAGAGAAAAGAGCCAGAAAAGAGCAGAGAGAGGGGTAAGAACAGTCCACGTGGCTGGGAAAGGCCTGGGAATGAGAGAGAGTTGGGAAGAGAGGAAAGAGAGAGAGAAAAGAGCCAGAAAAGAGCAGAGAGAGGGGTAAGAACAGTAGCACTCACGTGGTATTCAGGTAAGGGGTAGACCTGCTGGGACCAGGCAAGGTTGGCACTCCATGTGGCTGAGAAAGAGAGAGAGCAAGAAAAGAACAGAGAGTGAGCTAGAATAGAACAGAGAGAGCAAGAAAAGAGCAGCAAGAGCAAGAGCAAGACATATATTTTTAATGAGCACATACTTCATAATGGTTCACCAGAGAAGTAGAGAATGAGGTACATTTGACTAGCAAATCACAAAACCAAGAGTTATAGTACCACTGGGAAGCTAGAATGCACTTATTAATCTCAAAAAACATGATGATAAATATGTGTATTTTTAACATATTAATAAGTATGATGATTGTATTATTAACTATTAACATATTAAGATATGTAAGTTATAATTTACAAATGTTCACTGTCATTTGAGAGAAAAATGAAGAATGATATACGGCACTGAATAAAGCATTCTCTTACATTTAATTTTGTCCTGAAAATCAATTAAAATTGAAAATATTTTAATAAGACTAAAGACATATACAGATAGGAATACTTCAATCGAGATGTTCATTTAGCAAGTATATGAACATCAGATATAACATTCGACCAAGTTTCTCTAATTATGGAAATTAGTTGTTTATAATTTGAGAAACTTAAATATACTAAATATTACTATTCTCAACAAGCTTTCAATCCCAAAATGCCAATGCCACATAGTTGTTTAAAAAAAATCTAAAAAGCATGTGACATTAACTTAATTACAAGCATAGAGAGGACAAAGAGCATTTGATTCACTCACTCTCATCCATGAGAACATAGTGGTTGGCTTAATCCCATGTGTAAGTGATGTTCTGAACACATTTTGATTTCTTCAGTAAGTTCCAGGACTGCCCTGGAATCATTTCTGTGCTTGCCTTAATGATAGTGGTTTGCCTTTAATGGAAGCATTCAATGTGTGGGTAGATGGAGAGAAAATGAGGACAGATAATGTGTGGTTAGTAAGACAAAGCCAAATGATGTGCAGTTGAAACTAGGCAACAGAATCTTCCAAGGGTAAAGTGATGTTTTAAGCCTCATCTGTTATGTTCTGTCTGGTTCGGCAAACTATGAGACAAATTCTTGGGTGTGTTCAGCTCTGTAGGCATCTAAGCTATATTTGTTTTCCAAGCTAAAGACACCATTTATTTTATATTTGCTTAATACAATGAGCTCAATTAGTTATGGGTTCTGATTACAGAATCAGAATTCTGGTAGTGGTGGAATTTTTTTTTTGTCGGTCGTGGGGCTTGAACTCTGGGCCTGGGCGCTGTCCTCAGCTCTTCAACTCAAGGCGAGTGCTCTACCACTTGAGCTACAGTGCCACTTTTGGTTTTCTGGTGGTTTTATTGGAGATAGGAGTCTCACGGTCTCTCCTGCCCGGGCTGGCTTTGAACCGCAATCCTCAGATCTCAGCCTCCTGAGTAGCTAGGATTACAGGCATGAGCCACCAGCACCCGGCTTAGTGGTGGAATTTTAAGGAGAAAGCAAGTAATCAAATCACATTACAGAATTTTGTAAGAAATTTTACCTATTGATACTTTATTTTTCTGTAGCCAGAGGATCAAGATCAATATTGTTCATAGTTCTGTTATTTTCTGTTCCATGCATTATCACATTTAGGTCATCTGTAGATTATACAGTTGAAGAAAACTGAATGAAAGATAATTCTGAGTGGTTTGGCAGTATATCTGGAAAACTCCACTTTTTTCAGTGTTCAATCTTATACCAGGCATGTTATAGTCTACATATTATTTTGGATTCTTCCTGTAATGCTTTTTTATATATTATGCATGTATAAAGAAATTGAAGTTTAATGGATTTTTGCCATAATATATACCTAGTAAGTAAGATTTGGGATGATTTAGTCTGAGAATAATTGGTGTAGAATTCATGATATATTAAAAGGCAATTAACTGGTAGTATGACAGCAGTGATTTACTTGTTTGAGCTACATATACACAATAATGACTGAGGGCTGGGAAGGTGGCTCAGTGGTAGAGCCCTTGCCTTGCATGTCTGAGGCCCTGGGTTCGATTCCTCAGCATCACATAAGCAAAAAGAAAAAAGCCGGAAGTGGCACTGTGGCTCAAGTGGTAGAGTGCTAGCCTTGAGCTGAAGAGCTGAGGGACAGCGCACAGGCCCAGAGTTCAGGACCCACGACTGGACCCCCCCCCCAAAAAAAAAAAACCCAAACACAATAATGACTGAATTTTTATACTTATCAAACAATAATTGGACACAGGAAGTAAAATACCAATAAAACAGATGGATTAACTTTATAATTTCATCACCTGTGGAATTAATATTTATAGCCATTTCTTTGGTAGAACGTTTAGAAGTGATTTCACAAATCCAAATTCCTGTTTGAACCAGAACATCATTATTTATGATTGGTATATTATTTTCCACATGGTATAGTTGAGAAACTTGAGGACAGAGGATGTTACTAACTTCCTAAGGTCAAAAAGTTAAAGAGCCAGAAAGAAAGATGTGTTGGTCCCACCCTCCGATCTCCACAGTACCTTGCAAAGAAGGTATTCTGTAAATTAGAATTCTTTGTATTTTTATGTGCGTTTATTCTCCAGGGATGGAGAACTACAAAGGCTAATGACTGCTCATCTCTAGGAAATACCCTACTTTTCTGTCCCCTGTCAGCAATGGTGATGGGAGATGGTGACTATTGTCTTACTTTCTTAAGCTTGATTGTGGCAACCCATTGTTAAAGGAAAGATCATCCATTCAGTTAAATAAATAGTCATTGAGATACAGTTAGCTCAGAAATGACATTTTGCACACCTGAATTTAAGGAGAATTAAAATTAGCTGGTGGTTTCATTCTTCTCTTTTGACAGTTGCACTTTAAAGGGTCATGGTAGCAACGATCCTATAAAAGATGACAATCATTAAGAGACATTGCGAGTATTGGGAGATTACATACAGATCTTTTTATCCTACTATTTTCATTTGATGTATTTCCATGGAATGCATCATTTAAAACTATCTTAATCTGGGAAGACCTATTGGCAACAACTGCTGAGTTTTTCTTAAAGCTTTCAAACTCTATATCATCTAGATAATATTCTATTATAAAAAGAAATTTCCTGTAGCAGGAGACACAAATTATAAAATCTTCAGTATACCACTGCAAGATCTGGAATTTATACCACAAAAGTTTCTTATGTACCAATCAACACTGGAATAATTGTCTTCTATTTTCATAAAAGCAATTTGGTCTTAATTTTTCTCAAGTATTCTCATGTCATAACTTGTCTTCAAGCTTACCTCATTTTTCACATCATTATCCAAACCATGCTTTGCCTATGAATGATACAGTGAGAAAAAAGGGGAAAAGAATTATGAAAATAATATTTTTTACTGATTTTCTGTTGCCCTTTGTTGTTGTTCTTTTTTTGTAGATAGATAGATAGATAGATAGATAGATAGATAGATAGATAGATAGATAGATATAAATTTTGGTGACCAGGTCATTTACTAAAGGATGGACACTAATGCTAGAAATGCATTACACAGTATAGATGAAAATTTCTTACATATATTGAAACATTACATGGTAACCCATTAATTTGCACAGCTTTTCTGTTTCTGTATCAGTCAAAAAAAAACAAACATAAGTTGAGAGCTAGGCACTGGTGGCTCATGCCTGTAATCCTATTATCCTAGCTATGGAGAAGGCTGAGATCCGAGGACCATGATTCAAAGCCAGCCCAAGCTGGAAAGTCTGTGAAACTTTTATCTCCAATTAACCACTCAAAAACTGAAAGTGGATTGTGGCTCTAAGAGGTAGAGCATTTCCCTTGAGCAAAGAGCTCAGGGACAGAGCCCAGGCACTGAGTTCAAGTCCCATTACAGACAAAAAAGTATAAAATAAAAATCAACACATAAATTGAGGACACTTTGATAAGTAAGGAAAAAAGGAAACTGTTGACTAATATAATCTTTCAAAGATACCATTAAAAACATAGAGGAAACATGGCCAAGCACACTCATCAGAATTGCTGAGAATTTAAATTTTCGTAACTTCCTTAGCAATTATTGTTTGATTTGATTTATTCCCCTGTACCACTCCCTAAGGAGAAAGTTATCTGACTGGGAACACTACTAATATTTACTCTAATGTCACTAATCCTCCTACAGAACAGGGGCTTTAACTTTGGCAGTACAAATATTTCAAAGCAGAAAACGCTCTTTTTATAGGGTCTATCTTGTGCGTTGTCAAATTTAGTAGCATCCTTAATTAGGTACAGCACCTCATGCCTATAATCTCTACTATTTGGGAAGTCAATATCAGGAGGACTACTGTTCAAATCCAGCCCGGGAAAAGAGTTAGCAAGACCCCATTTCAACCAATAAGTTAGGTGTGAGTGTCTGAGATTGTAATCTCAGCTACATGGGAAGCTTAAATAGGATCATCGTAGTCTAAGCCAGTCTAATCCATTTAAATAAAACAACTAGTTACATAAAAAGGAGGGGGGATAGCTCAAATGGTATAGCATCATCTAGCAAGTGTAAGAGCCTATATTTAAATCCCAGTAACATAAAAACAACCAATAAAAACAAAATCAAATAATGGAAATAATTAAACAACAACAGCAAGGTTTAGCAGCACTCCTGGCTTCTGTCTACCAGATGTTCCCTGGTTGTGACAACTAAACAGATATTGGCAATGTTCCTTAGAACACAAAATTGCCCTTACTAAAAATAGATGGAGAAAATGTCCACTGCAAATTATCCTACTCAGTTCATTTTATTTCAGATGATGTGCTTGAATAAAACACATCATAGATAATAATTGCTGTGATTTATCGAGCATTTAAATACACTGATTGCTGGACAAATATGCATCATCAAAGAGTCTCTGTTTAGAAGCATGAAAATATAATCTCACTCACCTGTAAAATGTAAACATAGAAGGAAAATGGGAGGTTCATTCATGTGGCATGAATTATAAACCCAGTGTTGAGACAGATCTCATTTTCTAAATCATAGGAAATGGTGAATAATCTCAGGACTCACCCATTAAACCTTATTTTCAGTTTTAATTATCTCTGACTTAGTCTCTATTCAAATTCCAAGTCGAGAGCTGGCAGGCTCACCTCGGTCACATGACTGGCTGTCCACTGACTGGGAAGAAATTACACCTTGTTCTCACAGGAAGAGGATGACATTAGATATACTACAAGTAGTATAATAATCTGGGAAGGGAAAACAGCCAATATCTGCATGGTAATTTGTCACAATTCTTTACTACAGTTTTGGCAAGTAACTATCATCATGGTTTATAAATGAGGAAACCAAAATCCAAACTTACACACTGTCATGAAGTAGAGAAATCGCTGAAACAACAGTGAAATCAGATCTGTTTGATCTTGAAACCTCCACCATCTCCTGCATGTCCCCTGGGTTTTATGTTAGACGAGAATGCCAGTCCTTAGGAGACATTCAGGTACTTCAAAGTGATCTTGTCTCAAGATTCTTAACAGTATCTACACAAACTTATTGTTGTCTTAGATATAATGTTCACAGGTTCTAGCAATATATATTGCTGGGGTCATCATTTGACTCACTATACAAGGTGTGATGTGCTTGTTTAGCTCTGTCTACACTCCTGATTTGTTACTTGGTAGAATACAGCCCACAGACTAGAAGAAAGATACTATTCATTTATTTATTTATTTTTGCCAGTCCTGGGGCTTGAACTCTGGGCCTGAGCACTGTCCCTGAGCTTCTTTCTTGCTCAAGGCTAGCACTCTACCACTTGAGCCACAGCGCACTTCTGGATAGTTTCAGTAGTTTATTGAAGATGAGAATCTCATGGACTTTCCTGCCTAGGCTGGTTTCCAATGGTGATCCTCAGATCTTAGCCTCTTGAGTAGCTAGGATTACAGGTGTGAGCCACCGATGCCTGGCTCAAGGTAGTTATTAAATTAACTAATTATTGGATCAATTATTGCATTTGTGATGCATACAATCTTCATGCACTTTAGCCATCATAACTTCCTAAGGCCTCAGTACCATGTGTAATAATCATCATTATAATGTTAGTTCATTATGCATATGTACAATGTATCAGTGTGTGTGTGTGTGTGTGTGTGTGTGTGTGTGTGTGTGTGTGTGTCTACATGCTACTAGTCCTGTGGCTTGAATTCAGGGATTGAGTGCTGTACCTGAGCTTTATTGCTCAAGGCTAGCACTCTATCACTTGAGACACAGCTCCATTTCTAGCTTTTTGGTGAGTAATTGGAATTAATCAGTCTTTGTGCCTTCGAGTCATTGAACTACAATCCTCAAATCCCAGCCTCTTGAGTAGTTAGGATTACAGGTATGAGACATTGGTACCTGGAAAGCATTATATTATATTGTAAAATAAGAATCCTTGAAATATATATTACCATTGTCTTTATATACCTAATAAAGAAACTGAAGCATTAAAACATTCCCATAACAGTCTAGAATCAGAAGCTGATAAGTGGCATTAAACCAATATCTATGTATCTTCTTTATTTTATTTTATAAACATTACATAATTTTGAAGACTGAAGACACCAAAAGAAATATTAGATAAATTATCAGATATGTATCACAGTTTCTTACAAAGTAGTCATTATATTAAATTAAACATAAAATTACTTGTACATGAATCAATTTTTTGAAAAGTCTTATTCTTCACTACTTAGCATCTTTGGTATATTTGAGATTTTTTTCCCAAGTTCCTGGTACCACTTGAATGTTCTTGCCCTTATAACATATGTTTGGGTACATATTAGTAATACTCTTCATAACTAAAAAACCCATCAATTATATACTGCAAAGATTCAGCAAAACCACAAAACCACAGTTGTTCATAGGAAAAATTACATGTCCTAAGTTTATTTCAACCAAAAATGACAGTCAACAATAAGGAAATCGCTTTTCCCATTGCTTTTCAATGCATGTGACCTCTCAGCATATAGCAAACTTATGTTATTTTGGTTGTCTTGCAATTTCTGGTGTTTAAGAATTGCCTAATGTTTATCACTAAATATAGGTTTCTGAGTTGAGTGAATATACTTTTATATTCATGCTGACATAATTTAAAAATAGAGCAAGAAAGTAAAACAATGGTTTGCAGAAAGGTCTTTTAAACAATGAGACTATTTTGCACTCATCTTTATATTTTATAGGAGAGACAAATCAATTTCTAACTCAATTACTTTTGTAAAAATATTTGATTAGGCCATAAAATTCCCATGACATACTAAAGTTTGCAAGCAACTCAAGTTCAGTTAAAACAATGAGGTTAAGATTAACTTCTTGGACTAGAAAAGCTCTGGATTCAACTGTTAAGTTAACTGTATGCTTGATATCTGTCCTACTTTGAGTGGATCTCATTTCCTCAGTTCTATTTTATGTAAAATGGAGTCTTTATATCAAAGGCACTGTAAGATCAGAAAACAACACATACATGAAATGCAAAAATATAAGTGATATCAACAAACTGTCCTCATCAGAGGGAGACCAAAACATTTAGGACTTGAAGAAACTGTGGAGCTCACTGAGATCAGCTCTATTGTCTTTGGCTTTGATGAGATTGTTGCTTATTTGTGAGCAGTGTGGGGTAAGAGCCCAGTGACAGAGAGTAAAAGGATTCTGGGCCTAACTGGCACCATCTTGGCTTCTTGGGTGATTGAAGTTGAAGTCCCACCTCCAGGTGATGGACATACCTGAATTCTTAGAGGGAGGGATGAGGACTTGGACAATAGGTTACTGGACCAGCCAGACCTATACCATGAACTCATGAGACTCTGAAGCTCCCTATGACCCTGCCCCCTGATTGTGACCCTATTCAGACCCCTACCAGCTCAGCTACCATTTTGCACCATGCCTGGTGTCTCCTGACTCCCTTCAGGTCACGATAGCCTTCCTCTTCAACTCTCCATTGGAGTTGATTTGGTTTGTGAAGATTGTTTATCTGCTCTTTCTTGGCTTTACTGCCCTCATGGCTCAGTTTTCTCACAGTGCTAAGTGTATTTGAGGCTGCAAGTTTTCTGGGGACATGTGCCCACACATAGTCACTAGTTTTCTGATAAAGACTCCTAATTCAGCCTCTCAAAATGCGGCTTCTCTGTAGCACACGATCGAATTCCTGTATCACAATAGCAGTGAAGCATTATACTCTAAGAGATAGCTGACATCTGTAAAACACTTACCACAGAGTGTGGAATGTGGCAAGTACAGAAACACACATAAAAAATAACAAAAATAAGGTAGAGACACCCTGCTTCTTACCCCTTGCTTCCTCCCCTTTGAATCTCTCTGTCTCTTTCTCTTTCTGTCTCTGTCTCTCTGTCTCTCTCTGTCTGTCTGTCTCTCTTTCCCTTTCTTTTTTGTTTGCTATATATCCTGACCCCTTGAACTTAGCATTAGGTGATATACCACAAATGTTCTAAAACAATGGGGAGAAAATTTGCTGATGGATATTGTGATAGCACCAAGGATGATAAATGAGGACCAGGTCAATAAGAATGGATCCTATAGTTACAGTTGAAACTTCTATATAAGCCCAAACTTTGTAAGTAGGTATTTAACTGCCCTCTGTTCTACCAAAAACCCAGACCTGGCTTCACTTTGGCCTACCTGTCTTCAGGAGCTGATTGAATGAAACTTTTCTTTGCTACTTGAGTCACCAAAATAATTTTCTTTGACAAGTATGTCTTAGGTCAATCCTAGAACTAGACTGTGAGAAGGATCTTTGCATGCAGAATGCATGTTGTATGTTGGAATGTCCCTACTGGCCAAACTCCTCTGAGTAGTGGAGTTGGTCAGGGACAGAAGTAGAGCTTCTGTGTAATTGCAAGGATGTGCTGTTTCCATATAGAGGTCACCCTCTAGAAAAGGTCAGACCTCAAGCAAGATGGCCTTCTTCAGCTTAGGACAATTTCTAGCACTCATAGCTACTTGATTAAATTTCTCATTCCTTGTGGGGGGGAATTTGGGTGGAGATACTACTGTTTTCAATATACAATTGCAGCTGCTATTTTCCATAGGTTTTCTGTCATTCTCTTTACCTGTTTCCAGGAAGCGCTTCATTAGCCCTATTTTACAAGTTCATCAAGTCCCCCAAGATGGCAGTCATGACCTCAACCTAAGTTGACACTTACCACTTCTCCTTGCCAATATTGTCTCTCCATATGATCACTCAATTTTCACTGGTTTGTTAATTGACTGTCCTAGGCTCAGCCCTGTGTCTGGCACTCCAGGGAACAACATTGAATTAACTTCTTAGCTTGACATGAGTAAGAAGTTACTGGCAGGGCCCTGATTTGGACTGTGCAGTTGCTGGGTTTGGCCTTTGCCCTTGTGTTGCTAGGAAGTCCTGCCACTGAGATGCTTAAAATGTTACCAGAGAGGGTAGGGGTAATACTGTTAAAAAAGGAAACGTACTCATATTACCTGACTTCGGTCACTGTAACCCCTCTGTACATCATCTTTACAATACCATTTGAGTAGATAAAGACATTAAAAAATGTTACCAAACGGAAGAAGGATGAGTTGCCCCAGTCCTGTTGCTAAGATGTCAAGCAAAGGAGTTTAGTTCTTCTAGAAGTTTCTGTGCTTGACTTTCTATTTCCAAGTTTCAATTTAATTAAGTTGAATTCAATTCCCTCTTATTAGACATGCTTGATTTGCAAAGTTCTGAAGCTTTTGCCATGGGAATTAAGGGGTAATGCAGGAGGACCTTCATTTGAGGTGTTTATAACCTACATGCTTCTCTGTCTTCCTGAAGCCATCAATAACTCTCATTTCACTCTGTTCTAACTGGTTCCCGAGTATCAGCTTTGACCTCTCGTACAGCCTATGCCAAATGGGGAATTTCATTCCCTTACTGGAAATCCAGTAATGGTAATTCATTTCTCTCAATGTAAAAATCAGAGTAAAAAAATTGCCTGTAAGTAACTCCTATCTTTCAATTCCCCTATACCACTCCAGTTTTATTGACTTTTAAATATGAACGTTCCTCTAACCTTTCTGACTTTTCAGGTACTTTGCACTGGCTACTCCTTATAACTGTAATGATCTTTATGTAGTCTAAGTACTTAAGGTCTTATGTAGTTAAGGCCTTTTTTCTTAACGTGCAGACACTTTTCTGAGGTGACGAAGGTTGCAGATGTCAAGTAAAAATATCTTTAAGTACCTATGGCAGTATATTGAAGCACATTAAAAAGTGCCCATAACCTGACATGCATTTTTAACATGCATAATTTATTTTCAGGAACAGCTAGGGAAAATGTCATCATTAAAGATATTAAAATTATATACTGAACTAAACAGATATAATGCCCCAAGTACTCTGAATAAATTCTTTTGCTTAGAAATTCCTTTCTGAAGAATGACATTGCCCCATTTGTTAGGAAATGGAAAGACTTGGAAAAAATTTATAGTAAGTGATGTAAGCCAGGCCCAAAGAAACATAGGTCCCATGGTTTCCCCTACTCGCAATAAATAGTATAAGTCTAGGAAAAGCAGAAAAGATCAAAAGCAGTGATGTTAAGCGAAATGAGCCCCAAGATAGGGACACAAATATCTTTTTTTCTTCTTATTGTTTCTAATGTATTGATAATATACCATGTGATTTTTTTTGTTTCTTTTTATGTTCCTCCCCCAGTATAACCACTGTTTTCTCTGTATTTGATATCGGTGCTCTGTATCTTGTATATACACTTCTTAATTCAGGGAGGGGAAGGGAAAAAAAACAAAATGCTTAAATAAGGATACAGGTTGACCCATTGTAACAATGAGATGTACAAAAGTCTATGTTGAAAACCAACTTTACAGGGGGGTAGTTGTGGAGATGGGAGGAAAGGGATGGTAGGGGTAAAACAAAGGAGGAGGCAACAATGCTTAATAGGAAATATACTCATTACCTTGCTCATGTAACTGTAACCTCTCTGTACAGCATTTTTACAATAAAAAACATACAAAAAATAAATTACTTTCTGAAGAATAAAGGGTAATGGATACATTGCAGTACTGTTACCTGGGGCAGGCAGGTAAAATGAGAATCTTGTGGGACAGTCCAACTTTAAAACATAGGAATAAATCCCTGTGATAGAAGACATTTAGATGCTACCATCACAGATGGGTGAAGAAACATTATTCACAATATGTCTTTTCCATACAATGCAGGATTTGAATTCCACTTCTGAGCATACATAATTGAGACTTGGCAAAGATAAGGATAAACACAAATGAAGTAAGTGTTTAAAAAACCTTGGCCCACCTTTTCTTCATTTCAGTCACATGTTCTAATATTCATCGTTCCAGTTTAGTTTTTTTTAGGATACTCAGTAAGATTTTTATAAACAAACAAAAAATTCACAAATATGTGGAAATAAAACAATATATTCCCACCAAGTGTCAGTAATTCACACTTGTAATCCTAGTTACTCAAGAGGCTGAGATCTGAGGGTCACAGTTTAAAGTCAGTCAGTGCAGAAAATCCATAAGACCCCAATGAACCACAAGAAAGCCAGAAGTAGAGCTGTGGCTGAAGTGTTAGAGCATCAGCCTTCAGTGAAAAAGCTGAGGGACAATTCCCAAGTCTAAACTTATTTTGTGAGATCAGCGTTACCCTGATGATGATGTTGGCTATAGACTTCTCATATATTAACTTTATTGTATTGAGATTTATTTTCTATTTTTGAGAGTTTTTTAACAGATGATAAATTTTTCCAGATGCTCATTTTGCATCTAATAAGGTGGTCATGTGGTTTTTGGCCTTCATTCTAGTGTCATATCATAGCTGTTAGATTATCTCTGCTGAATCACCTGTGCATCCAGAGGATAAATCCTACTTTATTAGCGTAAGATTTCTTTTGAAGAATGGGGTTTAAACTCAGGACCTTGTGCTTACCACTTGAGCCATGTCCTCCATTACTTTTGTAGCTTTAAATTGCTTCAGATTGGATCTTGCTCTTTTGCCTAGAACCAGCCCAGAGCTTCCTACTTCCACCTCCCAAGTAGCTAGGACTACAAATTACCACCACACCTAACTTGTCTTTTGAGATAAAGCCTTTCAAACACTTTGTTCTATCCAGTCTATTTTTAATGTCTCATATCTGTCTTGTCTTCTCTACTTCTATTACTATAATCCTTACCCAGAATACTCTTGGATCTTCCCTAAAATATTGTGATAATCCCCATTACCAGTGTTATATATTCTAACAAATCTGCACTGATCTAAAATTAGCTTTATTAAAATGTCAGTCTGGTCATGCACTGGTATAACTTGGTAATCTGTATTATAATTAAAGTATATACCAATAGAAATACCAAGACAGTTCCCTTCAAACATTTCTTCTTATGGAGAATGTAGACACAGTCCCCTGGCATTGCATATATTTGTTCTATGTTAACTCTGCTGTTTCCTTTACTTAATCTACAATCTTTCCTGCATACACCTTCCACTTCAGCCCCAGTCTTCTGTTTCTGAGGTCTGGGGAGGTGCAGTGTGTGCTTCTTCTTATTCATTCTGTCTAGATGACTCTTGCTTTCTTCTGTCCTCTTGTGCAAGTCTCATTCATTTGTCAAGATGTCTGTCAAGCATTTCTGCCTTTGTGGCCCTCCTTCTCACTCTGACTCAGCATTGCCCCAGAATCTTACACATATCTTTATTATAGTATAGATTACTCAATTATAGACTATACGTATTTTTATTCTTCCAAAATATTTGAATTTGAAGGTGGTTTATGTTTTTATCACTGAGCAAATGGTCTATTAAATATGGAGCTTTTATTTTCTTCTTATGAAGACAGACAGAAAGAAATGGAGAAGGAAAGAAAAGAGAAGGAAGTAAGGAAGGAAAGAAAATAAAGAAAATATGTAGAAGGAAGGAAAACAGGAAGCTGGAAAGAAGGAAAGAAAGAAGAAAGGAAAAGTAGAAGGGAAGAAATGATGAGGGAAAATGTTTTATGTGAATATTTATGGGAATAAAATCTGTTTGGGGAGCTGGGAATTTCCTTCAGCTGTTTCAGGTTGTTATCACTTTATTACCCTGATATGCTTCATTTAGGCATCAAAGAAGCTGCAAAAGTTCCGTGTGACTTTGATTGCTTCTTTCTAAACATATAGAAGTGTAACTTTTGCTACCTACTGCCAATGCTATCCAAGCTGCCTTGTCTGAAAGTCCTCAATTCAGAGATAGTGGGAAGCCAGCATGGCAATTTTAAACCACAAAGCATGGTTAACTGAACTGGATGTTCAAGTTGGCAAGTGGAAAACATGGTCTACTACCACAATCCGAATACCATAATGTTTGCATCAAACACAACCCTACCATTACCATAGGCAGACTCTTTCATGCTAAGAAGTGATGCACAAATTCATTAGGCTGCAGTTTGGGCTAAACTCGTTCTCTTCTTAGACTTGAAGTAAATTGACCACAGAAGGGATAGCATTTTTGAGAAATTCATTTCCCCCTCAAGTTTGATATAGCCAGCTTTCTATCTTGCCTAAAGAAAGAAGCATAAAGTTTTAAAAATTCAGCTTCATATTCTTGGAATATATTGTTTAAAATCAAACATTTTATATACATGTATGGTAAAGTCACAATCAACCCTTTGTGCCATTAATTTATGTTAAATCACCTATTTTACTGTCAAAATATTACTGTGTTATGAAATATGTAAAGGAAACTTTATTCATTAGATTTCAAATGGCTGAGCTGAAAAAAATCTTGGGCATTCCTTAGTTTAAATTCTTCATTTCCTTTAGCCTAAGTTTCCTTCTGAAGTGTCAGTAACCTATAGCCAGCAATGGTACGAAAATACTAAAGAGAACATTTCAGAAAAAATGTATCTACTTTTAAATTAATAGATTTCGCATTCCAATATCATGATGAAAGCGTGTGCCCTCCCAATCTGCACCCCCTCCAGAATGTGAATCATCCTTTTGTCTAGTATATTCACACTGAATATGCTACTCACCCATTAGTCACATAGTAGCTGTCTTTTATAAGATCAGCTGTCATAGAGCTTGTGTTCAGGCAACTCTGTTTTAGTAATAATTGCCCCAAAGTGGATTCATTGAGATGTTACAATCCAAATATATAAAAAAGGGCTTGTAAATGCCCCTATTTATCATTTCTTATCATCTCAAGAAATCTGAATAGAGGACAACAGGATATTCCCAAAGGGATCATACTCATTTAACTTTTATTGCAGCACTTTCTTGCCATTGTCTGATTTTATAATTGTTTTCTCTGACTGTGTCAAGGTTATAAATTAAATTTCATCAGAGATCTATATATATATAATAATATACCCTATATAGAATGTGCTACTATTCTAGTTTCAGTTATCCATGAGAAAACTAGAACATAAATCCAGCTACAAAGGGAGCTTTTGTACTCGAAGAAACCGTGAAGCAGAGTGGCTCAATGAATCAACTGCACTCATATTTAGTACTTAATGATAGAGTTAAGATGACAACTTCCATCCAGTTCTACTTTTCAATCCATTGTGCTGCAGAAAAAAATCTAAAGAATATTGTGTCTTTTTGACAAAATAAAAGTTGTCTATTTTCTTATAATAATCTTTTATAGTCTTTATGAAAATGGTCCATTCCAATTGCAGGAAGATACAAGATACTTAAAAATGCTGATTTAAAGCATGAAGCCCATTTCAAAGGTGCGTTTGAATTAGGTGCAACCAGGTTTCATCCTTAGTTTTGTTCTAGTCAACATTAATGATGTGGTTGATGAAGTCATTGAAGGATATTAACCCAGAAGAGAGATAGAATGCTATGGTATGCTCCAAAAACAAAATTAAATATTACATGACCAAGATCTAATATGAATTACTTCTAAATTAATGTTGAAATCCAAACTCTATAAGGATGCTAACCCATAACATACTAGTTATTTTGGGCAGTAAAAATATTGAGAATTGGCTAATCTGGGATGGGAAGAAACAGAAATAAAGAAGCTGTGAAATAATTCCAGACACAAATTCCATCTCTAGGAAAGGCAAATCAAGGGAAAGAGTGAAGTTTACTCAGTCAAGAAACTCAAATGGATGTGAACGGTACACAAAGGAGGAGGCTGCAATGCTTGATAAGAAATGTATGCATTATCCTGCCCATGTAATTGTAACCCCTCTGTACAGTATGTTCACAAAAAATAAAATAAAATAAATTAAATTAAAAATAAAAAAAGAAACTCAAATGGTAACTGTAACCTCTACATACAGCATCTTTACAAGAAAATTTAAAAAAAAAATACCTCACACGAGCTGGGGTCCATATCTGCAAATCTCACTGGCTGGTACAGTGATGCAGGAACTTGAAGTATTCCCTGTGGAAGACTGACATGCATCATGATTTCAACAAAAGATGAAACTGGCTCTAATAAGTGACATACCTAAACTACGTTCAGAGTAAGCAATAAACCAGCATCTAGAAGTGCTTTCAGTTATGTTACGACTTCTTTTCTACCATATTTTAAAACTTTTGCAGCTGAAGGTTACAAGCTAGGAAAACACTGCAATGCAGATGGGTAAATATGTCCACACAAGCACACACTTATACATATATATTCATGTTCTAAAATAATTCATATAATATTTATTGTTTTTTGAGATTTTTCATTTTTAAGTAACATTTCCTAAGAATACACGTTATTTTGGGTACAACTTGAAGAAAAAGTTTAAAATAATATTAGCAAACAATTTATCAGTTAAACTCTGTAATTCCTTCTAATCATTCCATAACAACTTTTTGTTAAATATATGTTAGGCATGTTAAATATCTATGTAGATATTTAGATTTATTTTGATTTATTTCAATATATTACATACATATTGCATATTTTTTCTTTTAAAATTATTTAAATAGACTAGAGTTAGAGGCACACAAAAGATAGTTATTTTACAGTTTTCCCAAATACATATTTTATAAAATTTGAGCAGTCTATATTGCCTGAGTAAAATATTTCTGTGAATATAAGTCTCCATTTTACTTATGGATGCAAAGGCGAAATATTCTGGGATTGCTATTAGGTTTTTGACTTCTCATCATACGCACATTCCCGTCTTCTAGCTGAAGTACTTCTTTCCTGTAGAAGTATTTTCCCACGTTGCATGTGGTCCTTAGTGAAGCCATCAATCACCCGTGGAGGCCCCAAGAGATGGCAACCTTGTCTCCCAGGCTAAACCAGTCATTACAGCCCACCAAGATTCAAGCATTGTTCCCGGGGGAAGTATGTACATCAAACTCTGGACTCGTTATATGACTTTATAAATAACTTCTAGGGAAAGCAGTTTCTTCTACTGATACAGCTACAATGGATTCTGAAGTTGAGCACTGGTTACCATTGTCAGTAATATTTGAATTAAGCTAAGTTGAGACAATTAGAGGTCAAGTCTGATGATCAAGTCAGATCAAGGCAGTCTTGATGAACTGAGTCCTTTGAAACCAGTTTGATTCCCTGAAGCTCTTTGATTTTTTATACTACTTTATTATTCTTTCCAGCCATGAGTCAACAAATTAAACTGATAAAATTAAACTTCCTTTAATTTGGTTTTTGGCACTTGAATTTGAATCTCTTGCCCATCATGAGATGAGATGATTTTAAGAAGTGCATTTGTTAGGAATGAGGACTGTTAAGTGCTTTATTTTTTTATTTAATAAAGTCTCAATCTGTAGCAGAAGTGTTCAGGCTTTTCTATGCTATGAATGAATGGGCAGTCAATGTCTCTGGAGAGTAGCCTTTCTGAATACAAATTCCAAGTAGTAGCTATTATTCTTTTTCTCTCCTATTCTCTATTATAATGGTGGTATTCCAAATGTCTACTGTTATAAAAAATATTCCCAAACTACTCTATTACTTCCTAAAGATTGTGTATATATAAATGCTCTTCATTGGGTCTACTGTATATTCAGCTTTTTTTTTTACTGTCTTCAGTTTATTGCCACTAGTTACTACTACCTACTTAATCTCAGGCATTGACATATAATTTAGCACTCCCAAACTATGTTACCAATATTCTAGCATCTTATAAAAGGGAAGGGTGGGAACAGCTGCACCAATGTCATTGAAAGAGGTTAAGAGTCAAGATTCAGTTTCAATCCCCAGACCCATCTTTCATAAACTAATCCATTTCTTTGCTCTTCAACTTCCAAGAGTTACAGAAGAGTAAATAAAAATGATGGTATTCAAGAGAGAGAAATGCATTGAAATCTTGTGTCCACCATTCATTAGCTGCCTCATATTTTTAAAACCTGTTCAAAACCATTATCTCTCTCAGTAGCTGATTGGACCAGTGCATAGCGTTGTTAGAATTATGTGAAGTCAGGTACAAAGCACAGTGCCAATGAATTGGAAGTGATTCTCCTTCCTTTCCTCCTTCTGCAATCAATTTTCCAAATGGTAAGGGACCTTGTTATACATTTTATTGCAATAAATTGGATCTTTCTTTATCATTTGGATATGATAAATTGGATCTGATTATTTGATTTCTTATTATTTCTTTCCAGAAGGAATTTTCTCTGATGTATATACAATATCATAGGAAGGAGTGATAGAATTTGAAACAAAAGAGAGGATACTTTCTTGTGCTCTATTATGGTCCATTTTTCTGATTAACTGTAATTCTGCCATTTCTTTTAAAAAGGGTGGTAATGTCATGTTGCTTTGATTTTAATGAGATCTGTTCCGAAGGTAGAAGTCTTTGAGGCTCTTTATTAAACACCAACCCCAGCTGTTTTATGTTCTGCAGGTGCTATGTAAATGTCAAATATTAATGTTTTACTATCTAGTAAAAGAGATGAAATAAGATTTTTGTTGCTGCTTGTTTCAAAGGCTGCAAATAAGAGTGGGTCATTGTCCTTTTGATTATTCAGCTGCAAAGTTACTTCATCTTAAAAATCACAATGAAAACAAATGCTTGGCATGCTGTCATATTAATAATGAAAGGTAAATGTGGTTAACACTTAGCCCTTATTAAACTCCAAGAGTTGTCTTAAGCTGCTTTCTGTATTGTCTCCTCAAATCTCCTTAAGAAAAACTTATGAAATAGGTCAGACCCTTGGGTTCATATGAGAAAAAAGAATCTGATATTTTCAAATAAAACTTACTTGGGACAACAGTCTGGTCAGAAGGAAAGTGAATAATTGAATCCAAGTAGGTATGATAACCAGAGTCTATCTGAATGGGTACAAGAATTGTAAGCAATGATGGAGCCTGTAGAGAACTCAGGGTACCCTGGCCATCTGAAGATTTCAGCTGCTACTTAGCTTCAGTGAGTACTGTCACACAAGAATAAAGACATGATGGTATTAGAAACTCTGATTTTTTTAAAAAAAGTATATATTTGAAAAACAAACACACATCTAAAAAGTGGGCAAAGAATCTAAATAGAAATTTCTTTAAAAGAATACTTACAAATAGCTAGCATATATATGTATATATATATATATATATATATATATATATATATATATATAAATGCTCAAAATCAGTAATCATTAGAGAAAGGTGAATTAAAGCCACAAGAAGATATGACCTCAAACCTGTGAGAATGGTTAAACAAAAGGACAAAAGTAGAGTAGTAAAAGACAAGAACAGGAAAAGAATCCCCTGCTCTTGGTGGGACATAAAGTAATCCAGACATTATGTAAAATAATATGGGGGTCACAAAAGACAAATTTGTAACTAGCAATATGAACAAGCAATCCTGTTGAATGTATATTCAAAGGGTGTGAAATGAGCATGGTGGAGGGATATATTTATTCCCATGTTTATTGTAAAATTATTCAAGAAATAGCCAAGAAATAATACCAACTCAAGTGTCCATAAATTAACAAATAGATAAATAACATGTGGTGTATATTCAGAGTAGAATACTATTCTTCCCTAGAAATGAAAACCCTATAACTTGTTATAGATAAACCTAGAGGGTACTTTTTCTTAAGGAAAACAAGATAGATACAGAAAGAGAAGAACTTTATAATCTCACTTATAAATAAAATATAAAAATCTTGAACTTAGAGCAGTAGAGAGTAGAATGTTGTAGGTAGGTGTGGGGTTAGTGAGAGATGATTGCAACCTATCACAAATGATATGAAATTTCAGTTAGACAGAAAGAGTAACTTCAACAGATAGAATTTTTAACCTGGTGACTATAGTAAATAATCATGTTTTCATGAGCATTGCTAAAACAGTAGATTTTAAGTATTCTCATCACACACAAAAAGCTTTGTGGTTTAACCATTTAACAATGCATTACGTCATTTATTAAAAATGTTATATGTATATGTGAGTATATATATATATATATATATATATATATATATATACTAACAATATGTACTTTTTGTTTTTCTATTAAAATAGAATAAAAGATGGAGACAGAGTGCCATATTTGATATATTCTCTTCAGAGTTTTAAATATCAACTTATACAGCATTTCTATGTAGTATGCAGTTAGTGGCAACTGCATCTGTTAGTGTAGCTGAGTGAAATTCAAAGAAATCACTATGACTTGTATAAAGTATGGCCACTTTATTATTACTATGAACTATTCAGTTCTACTTTTCACAGAGTATCAGCAAGAGAAATACTTGCTAAGAACAAGGCATCGCACATAGTAGGATCCTTCTCAAATTTAGTCAAGTGGTAGGTTATAAGTAAGTGAACATGGATAACCTTGATCTGATAAGGTCTTTGACACATTCCCGATGACTTCTCCTGCCTATGATATGTTGCAGGTTCACAGTTAGACCCAGTACACTATTGCTTAACCAATGATTAAACCACAAACCTTTTTGTGTGATGAGAATGCTTAAAATATACTTTAGCAATGTTCATGAAAACATGATTATTTATTATGGTGACCAAGAAACTGTTACAGAGAAAGTGTGCCTCTATTTGCAACTTTGATAAATTGTCATGAAAGAAAGATGAACAAGATGGTTCATACCAAAATATCCCATAGAAAGGATTGGATGAGATTTTAAAACTAGAGCCAAAAAAATATTTCGGGGGGGGGGGTGTCTGGTCGTGGGGCCTGAACTCTGGACCTGGGTGCTGTCCCTCAGCTCTTCAGCTCAAGGCTAGCGCTCTACCACTTGAGCCATAGTTCCACTTCCAGCTTTTTTCGTTTTTGCTTATGTGTTGCTGAGGAATTGAACCCAGGACCTCATGCATGCAAGGCAAGTGCTCTACCACTGAGCCACCTTCCCAGCCCTAGAGCCAAAAATTTTAACTGTATCTTTTAGATGAAATGGGGGAGACTCCTTTTAGCTGTCAATACACATTTCATCTGGGGGCTCTATATTGCAGAATCTGCGAGAACTGCTAATTTAAGTAGGACAAAAAATACAACTTTACAAGGAGTGTATAATCATTTGCTTATTGCTGAGACTATGGGGAATAAGGCAGAACACTCTAAGGCAGTAATTGATATAACTTAATGATGTAACCTAATTAAAATCTATGTTCTTCAGTTGTAGGAGAAATTGCATCTCTTTAGGAGCATGTGTATAAGTTTTAAATAAGAGATATTTAAGGTAAGCCTCCAGAGGTAAATAGAATTTATTTATTGAGAGAAGGTGAATGTGACACTGGCATTTCTGATCGGAGTAGTCTAATATGGGGTCATCAGATGCATCTACTTGCAGCAAACGATGTAAATTCATTCTACTTAAGACTAAATAATATTCCTCTGGGTGTGTGTGTGTTTGTGTGTATGTGGTGGTGTGTGTGTGTGTGTGTGTGTGTGTGTGTGTGTGTGTGTGTGTGTGTGTGTTGGATTTTCTTGATCCATTTGTCAATGGTAGAGCATTTGGGCTTTCAAAGCCCAGATGTTGTGGTGTTTGTGTGTGTGTGTGTGTGTGTGTGTGTGTGTGTGTGTGTATTATAATTAAGGTATAGTGTATGCACGTGTGAAATAATGTTGAAGCTCCTTTGAACAATTAACATGCATTTTCACAAAATAAATGCTAGGTGAGTGAAACATCCTGTTTGGGGTGGGTACTAGGGGAAGGGACTAGGACAAATAGAGAGGATATAGGAAGGCAAAGATACTAAAATATTTTAGAGACAGCTGTGAAAATGAAGCAATGAGGCTGTTGAGATTGGTTTGGAGAAGAGCAAAATAGTGACACAGTGATTTTTGATACAGGAAATTTGTGTTAGTCACAGGATCTCAGATTTATCACAAAAGAAGTGATTTTAAGCCAAGATGTGAAATCTGAAGGCTGAGCATAAATTTGGGAAGAGAATAAAACAGCCCGTGAATGTCCTGATGAAGAAAATTCACAGACAATAAAGACTGGGAGATGCTCACTGCAGTTGTGATGGAATAAGCAAGAAGCTGTCTTCAGAAAGCTAAGAGAGGTAAAGTGAACCCAGACAACTTTTTAAAACTACACAAGGTTTTATCAGGGATTATTTTAATAATAAATGTTTGCTGAATTTTAATCTTAAAAATTTAGTAGCAGGGTTGTACTCTTTACTTCAGTATTTGGCTTCTTCCTTTTTTCATGATAAGTTGTTTCAAATAATTAGTAATACTCAAATGAGAATTTTATTTAAATAAAAAAATATAAAAAGCACCAGATTTCTGCAGGTGAAATATGAATGATTAATGTTGGAGAAAAATGAAAGTGTGACTTACCTGTGTTGTCACAGAATGACACATCAGATTGTAATACCCAAACTTTGGAGAGTATATCTTATTAGGCCAGTCCTAATGCTTCAGACTTGTTTAGTCTAGCAAGACTCTGCTATAGGATCTTCTAAACAATGTTATCTGCCCTTTGGCAAAATGAACTCATATATTAAAGCCTTGTGTTCCAAGTACAATGGTCTATCTTATTTTG
This sequence comes from Dipodomys merriami, assembly GCF_024711535.1. Lineage (NCBI taxonomy): Eukaryota > Metazoa > Chordata > Mammalia > Rodentia > Heteromyidae > Dipodomys > Dipodomys merriami. Next base: position 79,666,168 of record NW_027205603.1, read on the forward strand.
TTTCAGATAGGCTGGACAGAATTCACTATGGGTGGTCTTCATTATCTTGGCTGTTCCACAAGTATGAACTTTGTTCTTGATTACACATGGAGCAAGAAACAGAATTAGGAACCAGAACTACGTTTGAGATATCATGACATTGCTAACAATCACATCTCATATAAGACATTCTGATGTTTACATTGGCAGCCCCAAAACTTCCCCTAAAGACAGGGCTATGCCATGAGAAATACTGTATGTAAACCTTTGCTTGTCAGTATATGAAATGGGTAGAGTTCAAGATGGACAAATCTGAGAGTTACCTAATTTCAAATCATGCAACTTATAAAAAAATGGGAAAAGAAAAAATAAAATGAAACACTTAAAATCGTTACCCTAAGTCACATTGATAGCTCATATCTAAAATCAACCTCCTATTTCACACCTTGTCAAGGAAGAAGAAAGTTGGAGAGTTCCTTTAAGAAGATGTATTCTGCTTTGGGATGGAATTTTATTTTTCTTCCCAAGATGCAAATGTTAGAATTACTTCTGCCAAAAAGCAAACTACATTTCCTGTTTAAAATGTGGAGCAAAGAAGAAGGTCCTTTAAGATATTTTCCTCTATAAAGAATGTAGATCACTTATCTCTTGAATTATGACATAGACATACCAGATGCCTGTGGTAGGAAAGGATTAGGAATTGGTTTCCCCCAAGATTTCTCCCAAAGCTGACTTTTGTTGAGGGACAGAGACAGAAGAAACTTTATCACAGTGCCAATTATTTAATTCTTCTCCTTTGGGCTCCTTTTCCTTAAACAGGAAATGCCTGATGCATAGTGGTATTCTGTTATAGCATGTACTCAGAAACGACAGCAGGAATATGTGATAAAAGAAACATTTCTTTGGAACAGCTTGAAGTGAGATTAATGGAACAGTTGATTAGACCCATTAGAAAAGAGCCCATTGTCTAACTAATGAAATAACTCCTTTCTCTTAATTTTTCAGATTTCCTAATGCATTAAAAAGAGGCTCTAATACTCCCAGTCTCTGTCTTTACCCAGTACTGCATCCAATGAAATTGGAGAGTAGTGCTGTATCTATGCTCCACTTCACCATACCCGAGAGCCAGAGTGAAAACTATACAGCTAGTTAGCAGGCTCAAGCAAGACAGCTACATCCATCATATCCACTTCTTCCTGACTATCTTGGCAAGAATCAATCACATTTTATGATGTCACTTTGGCTGTATCATGGCAGCTCTCAGAAGTAGAAGGCCCTGAGAGCACGTGATCAACTGACAGTTTTGAAGATTTGGGACTCTTGTGTAAGGTAGTGGCATTTTTCAAGGGTTCTATTGATGAACATGATCTCATGATCTTTGGCATGGTGCATATCCAGATTCACATGCTGAGTGTCCCATGTATTTTGTAAGCCTGGATAACAACTCAGAGCTTCTACTGATTTTTATTGATACAATTAGAAAAAAAATGATTCTTTTGTAGCATCCACCTACTCCCCCCACCACCCAGAAAGGCAAAATAGAAGAATTCTGAAATGTAATAGGTGTATCACAATTGAGAACTACTATTTCAGTTCACAATTGTTTCCTGAATTCTAAGTTTTTAAGGTCCTGCTAATAATTGGTATGTATTCTTAACAGCACCTCCCTAACAATGTGCTTTTAGAAAACATGATGACTCAGTAGATATTTGTTGCATACACTTCAACTCCAGAGTCTGAATGGGCAATAAAACTGACCTATGCTGTGTCTGCCAGGAAGTGCACTGGGAAGGCTCAGATTGTTCACATGTGTTGTGATCACACATGTTGGAGATGGCCTAAAAAGAGCGAGAAGCCAGGCCTTTAAAACAGCACTTTGGAAGTTCTCCAGCACTTATCTTCACTTATCTCACAGGAAAGCACAGGGCGGGTGATTCCTAGTTTTGAGCTGTGCAGTAGCTTTCATTAAAACCAACATCCAAAGAGGCTGGCGAAGGATCTGTTCTGTAGCATGCTGGATTTGGTAAGCCTACTTTATTTCTCATCGTGAGTAAGGATGGCAGAGTGAGTGAAGGAAGGTACCCCTGTTAATGAAATAAGAATCATTAAAAGGAGTTAAGATAAACAAATGAAACTAAAGATGCTTATTATTTAAGCGAAAACAACCAATAGGAAATAATTAAGACCCTCGATGTAAGTTACTTGGAAGGGGTTAAGCAGGTCATGGGAAACTATGAGTTGACAACTGTGCTTGGAAAAGTAACATCAAAGTTCAGTTACAACCAAAAGCCGGCAGGAATGGCATCCAGCATGAGGCTTGTAGAGGGACCTGCCTTGATCTGTGCTGGACCTTCTAGTTGAGGAATACAGGTCACCATTCAGTAACAGTGGCAGTGGCAATGGTAGAAGGGGCCATGTACAGATCTCATTTCCCTTCCTTCAACCTCCTGCCGGTATTTCTATTAGGAGGAAAATGACAAGGATAACCATTCATGTAATCCATACAGAGGCTGGAGTGAGCGGGAGAAATGGGGTCTATGTTTGAAGGGGCAAGTGAATTGAATCAATTTTCAGCGTGGCCGTAGTTCAACTTAATAGGGTGTGTCTCAGGAGTTAGTAGCTCTCATGCAAAGTAGCAATGCACCTATTCGTAGTTCTGGTTTATAGAATTTTCCCTGCCTCTAAGACAGACATATCACACACACACACACACACACACACACACACACACACACACACACACACACACACACACACACACACACAATGGGTGTTCAGAGATGTAAAACAATGATGCTAGCTTTTCCTCCTACTTCACTATCCCCTTTCTCTTCACTCCATACCCATGCATATATTTCCATACATTAATTTCTGAAAATCATTACCTGATACAGGCTTGGTGAAGATGTAAGCCTTCTCTGGCAGTCAGCTTCCCAACATTGTAACAAAACCAAAAAACACAAATCAACTTATAGGTTTTAGTATGTGGTGGATTGCTTGGTCTGTCATGTTGGGCCTATGATGACAAAGAATAGCGTGGCAAGAAGCAAAGAGAGACACATACCAATATCCTTTCCAGTCATGACCCCCATGACCTAACCTCCTGCCCTTAGAATTCATCTTCGCAAATTCCCACCACCTCCCAATATTGCCAAGTCTTCAACACATTAGATTCTGGAGGACATAGTGATTCAAATAATAATAATACTCCTAAATTGCATCATTTTCATGTTACAGGCCTATAGTAGATGCCACTTGTCCATCCTTCCATTTTACACTTGTATATGAGTTGTGATGGGGAGATACCCACGAATTTAAACCTTATGCTAATAAACAGATAGGATGTGGCTTAGTTATGTGCTCTGTCTTTACTACTTTGGCATATAACCATAATAATACTATTGTAATCTCTTAGAGGCTTTGTTCTTTTTATGCTTCCTTTTCTGTGTTTTGAAAACGTGAGAACTCAAACTCAAAAAGAGTAAATGGCCACCTGAAAAATCACAGAACTACTATGTAGAAGAGTGAAGACTTTGAACTAGATCTAATTTATATGCAAATGTGGAATTATTTGCACTGTGCCACCTTTTGACCCACGGTGTTGACAAGACATAACTAATTGTCTCCTTGTAACCTTCAAATTTCTCACTTCTGTGTTTCAACTTTTGATTCTGTTCATCTACCATACTATCAAGAAGAGTAGATCTTAACTAAACTAATATTAGTTTATCAGATTTGCTTCTTTATGATCTCTTATGGAATGAAATGAAACACAGGAATGTAAGGTTGCATGGGAGCAAACAAGAAAAGGATTGGGAAGAGGTCCAGAGAAGCCATGGCATAGCATTCTACACAGGAACTCCAGGGAGCTTTCATCAGTGACAGGTAATCAATTCTTTGTTTCCCTGGGGCTTCTGTGGTCTTGCATTAAAACTCCCACTGGATGGTTGCTCACCCCATGGTTAAGCCCTCCATTATTCATTATTTAATGAGCATTAATTACCCCTAGAAAGGAAGAAGCTACTTCTGCCTATAATTCCAAAACAGTTTATATGAATACTATTAGATTGAATAAAGTAAAAATATATAATAATCCTACTGGAAGCAGGAAACTATTTGGCTGAAAGGAACACAATCTGCCATGGCCAGAAATGAGTACAGAGAGGGAGTTTAGAGGAAAGGTGAGCAAGCCTTGAAGGATCTGGCCTCCACTTGTCATGGAAACTCAAGGTAAAAGTCATCTGTATTCTGTAACTTTTAACCAGAATTTAGATGTAGATTTCATATTTATTTTTATTAGAATATAATAATCCTTCATTACAACATTCTTTTTTAAAGTCTTTTTTATTGTGAAAATACTGAACAGAGGGGTTACAATTACATGAGCAAGGTAATGAGTACATTTCTTATCAAGCATTGTAGCCTCCTCCTTTGTTTCTCCTTCCCATCCCTTTACAACTATGGGAATACTATGTTTTGGTTATGTTTTCTCTCCCTAATTCTTTCTTCTTCCTTCTCATCTTTTTAGAACAGGAAAAGACTTCAGCAAGCACTTGGTTTAGCTCTAAGCCTTTGGGTTGGGTGAGTGTCACTTTCTTTGTCACAGAGTTTAAAGTATCCCTATGTTGTACCGGATAAGAAATAGTGGAGAAAAAGTTATGACCCAGTCCTTCTATTTTACAGTCCTTGGTTCCTGCCTCTTCACTGCCCTGTGGGTTATAATTTGGCTCCATATATGTTATGTCTCCAATTGTCATTTAATATTCTCTCCTTTTAAAGTGGGTCCAATAACATCAAACTGTATAAAAACAAATACCTCAAATCATATTATTTCAAGAAAAGCTTTATTTTCTTGGCTTACTTTTATTAATTATTAACCATGGTAGTTTGACACATAAAAACATGATTATGTCACTGAGTTCATAGCTTAGCTAGGGCAGAAAAAAGTTGCTCTTAAGAAATATACATTATGGAGCCGGGTGCCAGTGGCTCACACCTGTAATCCTAGCTACTCAGGAGGCTGAGATCTGAGGATTTCGGTTCAAAGCCAGCCCAGGCAGGAAAGTCCATGATACTCTTATCTCCAATAAACCACTAGAAAACCAGAAGTGGTGCTGTGGCTCCAGTGGTAGAGTGCTAGCCTTGAGTTGAAGAGTGCAGAGACAGAGCCCAATCCCAGAGTTCAAGCCCCGTGACCAACCAAACAAACAAAAAAAAAAACAAAAAAAAAAAACCCAAAACAAAAGAAATATCCATTATGGTCCTAGAAACACAATTTTTCTTCAGCCTAAATTTTTCAGCATGAAATTTTTGATTAGAGAGCTATACTTACCTGAAAAAAAATCTCTAAATCATAGTGTATTGAACTAAATTTAGAGATGTAATGGTAAATCTAGAGGTAATCAGAATATTGTTATAGAAAACTTGTAAGAAATATAGTACTTCTGAGAAATAAAGGCAAGACAAAAAAATTCTTTCCTTGAATTCTCTTGGCTGGACCCTCCACAAATAATGAAAGATATTTGGGAATAGAATAACTAGAAGTCTTGTCATTTTTTTTTTTTTTTTGTCTGTTGTGGGGCTTGGACTCTGGGCTTGGGTGCTATCTCTCAGCTCTTCAAGGGCAGCGCTCTACTGCTTGAGCCACAGCACCACTTCTGGTTTTCTAGTCGTTTTCTAGAGTCTCACAGACTTTCCTGCACAGGCTGGCTTTGAACCGAGATCTCAGCCTCCTGAGTAGCTAGGATAACAGGCGAGAGCCACTGGCACCAGCACTGAATATCAGGGAAAGATAACTCTTTGCACAAGTCCTCTCCACACTTTCTCCACTTCCAATCCGGTCTCCCTTCTACAAGCCACTACTCCCAGGTTCTCTTGTCTTTTGGGCTCGATAATATATTAGCCTTCAGTGTGTTTGCCTGTTTAGTCCTGTTGAATGAAATTGCACCATTAAACACATTAAAAGTTTGTTGTTGTTGTTAAAGCTGCTAGCCTGTACTTAGTAATACTGATTTTGTAGTTGTAAATTTGCGCTATATAACAACTGTAGCTTGGTTTAATGGTAAGATTGGAGACAACTGACACCAAGGGAACACATATTAGAAAATAAAAGATATATCAGCTCTTGCTTCCTGTCGAGTCACTCTCTAATTCAGTGTTTTCATGACAATGGTTGAAATGATTTCACTCACTCACACATCTGTGGGTTAGCTGAAAGACAGCTGTTTAAGGCTGGGTTTAGTTTGGCTAAACTAGTTTAGCTCTGGCTTCCAGCTATGAGCCATAGCTCATATGAGCTGTGGGTGAATTTCATGCATACTTACTCCGAAGCCCAAGTTAAAAATACAGTGGCTCCTCACAGGAAGCTGTTCACATGGTGATGTCACCGAGTGGGATGCAACCCGAACAGCAAAATACATTTAAAGTACTGCTATATCACATCTGCGGACATCCTACTGATCAAAGCAAATCGCATGCCTATGCTCAGTACCAAACGGCTAGAAAAGTACTCTGCTCCACTGTGTTGGAAGAGAAGGCAGGATCATTCTTTAAAAATGAAATCAGTCACATGTAGGGAAGTTTCTGGTAAATGACATCACATCAGAAATCTCTTGGAAGGGCTGACATCAGTCAAGATGCATTGTGCTCACAGATTTGCATGTTGAATCAAAACTGCTTTGTGCATCTACTGACATAATAAAAAAAATAAAGAAAAAGTGAATTTATTGGTGGGCAGATGATTGTACTTACTGGGCTCCTTAAAGGGAAATTATTGAAATAAATAAAATGACCATATTTTTCCTTTATTTTCTGGTTAAACAAGGGACTTTGAGAGTTGTGCTCAGAATCCCCAATTTTATGTAGAAAAATGAAAAGGACAGTAGAATTCAGAAATGCGGTTTCTCAAAGAGTTGGAAAATCTGACTACTAAGTATGCCAAGCAGTGAGTAAAGTCAGATCAAACAAGTCTTGGGACACCAGTAGCCCATTGAAACAATTAGACAAAAAGTCTCAGTCCTGTAGCACAGTTCTTTTTTTTTTTTAGCACTTTTTTTTATTGTAAGAATACCGTACAGAGGGGTTACAATTACATAAGCAAGATTATGAGTCCATTTCCTATCTAGCATTGTTGCTTCCTCCTTTGTTTTTTTCCCTAGAAGACCTTCTCTTCCACCTCTACCACTATTCTCCCTCCTGCCAAAGTTGTAAAGTTTGTTTTCAACATAGTGTTTTGTACATCTCATTGTTATAATGGGTCAACCTGTGTCCTTATTTAAGCATTTTGCTTTTTCCCTTCATCTCCCCAAATTAGAGAAGTGTATATACAAGATGCCGGGCACCAACATCAAATACAGTGTAAACAGGGGTTATACCGGGGGGAGGAACATACAAAGAAACAAAGAAATCACATAACAAGAAAGAAAACATATATTTGTGTACCTATCTTGGGGCTCATTTCGCTTAACATCATCTTATATGGTCATATGTACATAGCTTTGACCTTTTCTGCTTGTCCTAGACTTATACTAGTTATTGCAAATAAGGGAAACCATGGGACCTATGTTTCTTTGGGCCTGGCTTACTTCACTTAATATAATTTTTTTCCAAGTCTTTCCATTTCCTAACAAATGGGACCATGTCATTCTGTGTGATAGAGGCATAGAATTCCATTCTATCATTACATATATGTATATATATATATGTGTATATATATATATATATATCACATTTTCTTGATCCATTCATCTACTGAGGGTCATCTGGGTTGCTTCCATATCTTAGCTATGGTAAATAATGCTGTTATAAACATAGTTGTGCTGGTAGCTTTTGTGTAGCACAATTCTTGACTGATGGTGTTATCATTCTCCAAGCTTCCTGCTTCATGGGCTTCAACAAAAACACCATTAATTTTGAGATATATGACATGCAAATGAAGAAGTAAAGAGACAAATTCCTGGGACACACTTAGGAAGAAACCTAAGGTTTCATGCTTGGCATTTGGAACTTACTTGGTTTCAAATCACCTCTGATTATATGATCTTGGCCCTCAAAGCCTGCAGGAGCAGGAAGCATTCTCTGAATGCTGAGCAACCCTCCAGACTTCCTTAGATGCAATTTCCCCTTCAGACTTGTCCTTGGCTAATGGAAGAACTTCCTAGAACTTGGAGATAAAAGCCATGGAGGTTCAGGGTTTCAGCTGCCCTTCACAAATAGGAGAATCTGAGTCTACATGGAGAAGTTCCTTTCTGGTGTAAGATGCTTCATAATGCCTGCCCCAGTGATTTTTATCACAAATGCCTTTAGGATATCTCCCATATGTCCATTTTCCAAACAAGAGCTTAATTATATCCTTTATTGCACCTTTTCTCATAGGATGTGTGTGTGTGTGTGTGTATGTGTGTGTGTGTGTGTGTGTGTGTGTGCATGTGTTTAAGGATGAAGTCTTTCTAAATTTTAGTTTATTGGATCACGAAGAATAGAGATCTTATTCTTTAAGTTAAATGTAAGGAATTTGATTAAGATTGAATCCTGGGGAGCACAAGTAAATGTGATATAAGATGCTCATGGAAAGCCGGGCACCGATGGCTCACGCCTGTAATTCTAGCTACTCTGGAAGATGAGATCTGATGATCAAAGCCAGCCCTGGCAGGAAAGTCCTTGAGACTCTTATCTCCAATAAACCACGAGAAAACCAGAAGTGGCACTGTGGCTCAAGCAGTAGAGCGCTCGCCTTGAGCTGAAGAGCACAGGGACAGCGCTCAAGCCCAGAGTTCAAGCCCCACGACTGACAAAAAAAAAGATGCTATTGGATAGAAGATGGTTGGAGATGATGCACACTGTGCAGATGATCTCAAGCTTACTGCTGAAATTCCTGTTTTCTTCCTTTGCCTGAGTGTATAGCAAGATTATATTTCACACTTTCCTTGTTGTTTGGCATAGCCTTGTGACTGAGTCTAGGCCCACAATACCTGAATAGAAGTGAAAAGTATTTCTTCTAGACATTGGATATATACTGTTCTCTGTTCTGCAATCTTTCAGCCTGGTCAGAATGTATAAAACATTAATCAAGGAGACCTTGGAAGCCCATTGTTGACGATGGTAGACTTATTTGTCTATGTACCTCAATTGCTGTGTAATTCAGAATCTTCTTTAAAGATTCTGTGAGAATCTTCTCTGATTTATCTGCCTACTTGTCTTTTGTTACCACACGGTTACAAAGAAAGAAATGTTTGCTGTTTGGAGATGAGTATGTTTGACTCTATTTTGTTAGACTAATCTAAACACTTGGGGCTGATGGATGACTGAATCAATGTTTTAACCTTCAGACTAGGAACCACATTGGCACTGGGATCTATTAAAAGCAACAACAACAACAACAATGCTGAGCCATAGCATCCTGTTAATGCTGGCAAAAAAAAATTATAGCTATACTAGTAACAGATGGAAGGTGGAATTTTATTTTGTATTTCAGATAAATCTATGAAATAGCACAAAGTTCTCCATTCATGACTGGCCTTGAGACTTGAATCCCTAGATATGCAATACACCAGAACTGTGAATCAGAAATGTGTTCTTTTAAAAATCTTCTAAATAAGATAGGTCTTTCTTGAATAAGTAGAGAATGTGAATTTACCTTTTCTTTTCAAAAAGAAAAAATATATATTCATATCTATTGTTCCCATACTAAACATCTTTCTACATTTAAGGAGAAATCTCCTCCAAGTAGACAAACCCTACCATTTGTGACTACTCAACCATATCATTGCCCTAAAGTTATGGGATATATTTTATGGATTTTATTTTACTTTTTCTCATCAGAAGGATTAATCTGTAGTTTGTCTGCCATCTGTAATCACACATGTATGTATAAATATTTTACAAGTAGAATGAGGCACTTTAGTATGTGTTGTTGGTGATGAGTTATATGTGGTTCTCAGTCTTATCCTGCCAACGACAGCAGACCTCTATAAATATCTCACCAGTTTTGTAAGGCCCCTGTAAATTTCGACAGTGTTTATTCTGTCTATACAGTTCTTCACATGCAGGATTTATTTCTACCATCCTCATATTTTCTTGGCTGTTTAGCTTCTCTGAGCCTAATTCCCTGCCTAAATGAAGATACTTAAGATACTAAAGCCTGTGACTACGTTTTAGATTTAATAGCTGAAACATTTCTAACCCCTTCTCCACAGGTGATCATACAAGTTCAGTAAATGGTAGCTCTCATTTTTCTATTTCAGAGTTAATACATGGCATGTGGGGACATTCAAGGACAGGAGCCATGGAGGCTGAAAGGTTCAGTCATTTACCAGGGTCGCAAGGTTTATGCAAATTACTTATTCTCCTCATATTCAGTTTTGTATGTGTGAAGAAGGTACAAAATTGAATCAGTATAGTGGGTTATCTGAAGCTAAGTCATATATATTTTGATCCTAAGCATTAGATGAGATTAAATTTTTTTCAAAAGGTCAATGGACAGATAAATAGTATTGTTCTTGCTTTGCTTAGCAACACAGGATAAATCTGTATAAAATTATCCATAAAAAGAGATATATGGAAAAGTCTGCTGACTGAACTGAGAGTGACATTCATTATTAAGTGAATAGAATGGAGATGAAAAGGAAACCCACATCCCAGCCAACTGTAGAAATAGCATGTGCAGAAACTAAGGTGAAGTGTGTGCATGTGTGTGTGTGTGTGTGTGTGTGTGTGTGTGTGTGTGTGTGTGTGTGTGTGTGTGCGCATCTGTGTATGTGTGTGCGCACATGCATAAGTGCGGGAGAAAGAGAGAGAGAGAGAGATTATATTCTTGGGAACTCCTGGCATATTTTGAGTTGCTGGGGTTTTACTGGATATTATAGTTGAGAAAGAAGTTATTTATTTGAAGGGGTTCAAAGTGGGGAAAATGAGATCATAGTATCTATATATAATCATATAGCCAAATTATCTGATATTCATATCTAATAAGTAATGTTCTTTAGAAACTTAACTAACTAAGCCCTCTCTGCCTAGAAACCACAAGCTAGAGGCCCAAGTGCATAATTTTGTGACACGAAAATTTGATGCAAACATTAAGATGATTTAGAAAACTATAACTGATTCCAAGATTCAGTTTTATCTTTCCATAAAATTGATGGTGCAAGCCAGGTGCTCTCAAAGGAGAAGACTTTCTTAGGAGGGAAAGAACCCTGTCTCTTAAGAGCTATATCTTGGGAGGAGTTGGGGAGGTGGTGAGGGAAAGGATAGTAGGGGAAAAACAAAGGACGGGGTAACAATGCTTGATAGGAAATGTACTCATTACCTTACTCATGTAAGTGTAACAACTGTGTACAGTATCTTTACAATAATACATATTTTTAGAAGGGCTATCTTGACTAGGTCCGCAACATATGCTTTTTCAATTATCTTCATAGGAAAACTCCTCAGAAGGAATATTCTTTACTATTTTTCTAAAACCATGGGAATTGAGAATGAGTTACCTTGATGAAAAATCTTGTACTTGAATCCCAACTCTGGAATTTTCTCTCTCACATTCCTTCATGATAGTGAGCAGACCCCAGGTATGTTCCACTAGCTTTAATGCAGGTAGGCTGAGGTGTTATATATGCTCTTTCCTATTCAATAATGGTATTGCCCAAACTACTCATTTCTATACTCCTTGCTGTGTATCTCCATTGGTTTTGTAAACATCTACCGAAGACTTCCAACATAGTAACTAAGTTTTCATATTGTCTAGTTACTGGTAATACGTCTTATGCCCACTAATTGTATACATAATCATTTTATAATCCTTTGTCATCGGAGAAAATGGTTTAGAAAGTGTGAGTAAATACCTGAATAGTTGCCTTTTGTTATTGAGTTAGGATCACTCATTTTTGTAGCTTATTAAATAGATTAGAAATTTTTACCACTGGGTTTATTTTTCTTACTTAAATAGCATGTTTCAAACCATAATTGCAATGCATGACTTCCATTTTAGATTTGAATAAAAGATACAGATAAGCAAAACCATCCTTTAAATCTATTGTCTTATGATAGCTTTATGATTAGAATCTAGCCTCATTTTAATTTAAAACTATTTTTATATGAGTGTATCATCTTTTAAAATCCAGAGTGACCAGAAAGTATCATTGCAAGAGAATTAGAATTATTTTATAAAGAAAATATTTGTAAGCTGTGCACTGGTGGCTCTCACCTGTAATCCCAGCAACTCAAAAGGCTGAGATCTGAGGATTGCAATTCAAGCCAGCTGGGGCAGGAAAGTCTATGAGACTCTTTTCTCCAGTTAACATCTAGCAAAACCAGAAGTGGCACTGTGGTCCAAGTGGTAGAGTGCTAGACTTAAGTTAAAGATCTCAGGGACAGCGCCCAGCCCCAGAGTTCAAGTCCCATGACAGAGAAAGAGGGGGAGGGGGAGAGGGAGAAAAGGAGAGGGAGAGGGAGAGAGGGAGAATAGTTGTAGGTTGGGAGTAAAGCATTATACAAGAGAAAAGCCATTTAACTGATTTAATATAATGTATATCAATGATTTGCCTTTCACCAGTCTGTGGACCAAACACTTGAATAACTATTCCGTCTAATCTTCAAGAATCCTGGAGATAATGGTTCATTCTTTCCTTTATTTTACTACTGATGAAATGAGGCTTAATGAGGATTGGTGGCTTTTTCTAGCTGACTAGATAACAAGAAGTTACCTTAAAATTAGTGATTCATCTTTATCTGTTATCCTGTTCCTGGCATTTGAAGGATGAAACTTCTGAGAATTCATTGACCAACTTCATCTGTAAATATTAGGAAATGTTTAAACAAAGCAACAGTGCTTTCAATCTCAAAATGAATTCTTTTAATTTAATCAAACAATTTCTTGTGACTCCAATTGAGGATATATTATTGTAGAACTCTTGAAAATAAAATGATAGGCTAATCATCATGTGAAAATGTTCTGAAGAATACCTGTGAGTGTTGTATTTCTTTTAATTTTTTGAAAGCATTGTCCTACAGTACACTCTGTACATATTGGAAGAAAACAGTGGCAGTACATGTCCTATTGACTCCCCAAGGCATACGAAGGATCTAATGCTCTAGTTTGTGTGCTTCCATTGATAGCACATTGCCATTTCAAATGATTTAGATCCAGGCTTACAAAAGTAGTTCTGATGTAATACCTGGCTCTAAGTGCATTTCCTTTAGGAGATAATTCTGCTATGATATTAATTTTTCTCTGTTTACTAAGAATACTCTATGGAGAGCAATTCCATCTTGGCCAAGTATAAGGTGACATAATAAAACTTATATGTTTCTTATTTCTTTCCATTTAGCAGTAACTTTGAATCATGATAAATGCAATAAGATCACAGTAACCCCTGTGCTACTGAGATGAATTTTCATTAACACTATTGTGATTGTGACATCTATTACTATTTGCACAAATACAAATCTTGCATTTGGTTTGTGTTATATTCCTTTCTTTTCTTTTTTTGGGGGTGGGGGAGCTTGAACTCTGGGCTGGGCCCTGTCCCTCAGCTCTTCAGCTCAAGGCTAGTTCTCTACCACTTGAGCCACAGCAACATTTCGGCTTGTTCTGTGTATGTGGTACTGAGGAATCGAACCCAGGGTCTCATTCATGCAAGGCAGGCACTCTACCACTGAGCTACCTTCCCAGCCCTGGTATGTTACTTTCTTTCAAGAAGTACCAGATTGACTGGGGACTAGTCCAAAGTCTAACTCTTGGGTGAGCTGTGGCAATTAATCATTTTAGCTTCTCCTTTTCTTCTTAAAATGGGCCTTTGTTTAAAACAGATGATACAAATTTCCCAAAGCAGGAAATTCGTGTTTTCACAAAATACTTTGAGTTCCTTTAAAAATGCATCTTACCAAAAATTACTACATAGTAAAATTCAGAGACTTGCATTCTTTTCTTTTCTTTTCCCTTCTAATTTTGTTGAAAATTATAGGCAGTCTATCCTATTGGTTAAACAGCTGTTTGAGAGACAGCATGCCAAGTCTAAATTTTGGTCTCACCACTAATAAGATGTATGAATCAGGCTGATAATACAGCCTTCTAGACAATAAATCCCCTTCTGTGAAGAGCAGTCATATCAATAACCTATGTCTGAGAATTGCTTTGTAGATCAAACGAGTTAATAAAAATAAAATTATTAAAATGAGAATTTCTTGATAACTGTCACTCCTTATTACTATTTGAAATAAAAGCTTAGACAATCTCTAAGCTTTCTTGATAGTGTCCCTAGATATATCTGAAAGGATGTTTTGCATTTAGTTGAATTGATTTGTTCAGCAAGTATTTATTTCAATATTCACTCACAAAATTGAGGACAACTTGGCCCTGTGTCTACTTTTTGTTTCTTCTGTTTTTACCATTTTCTCAATGTCTCTCCTGTGGGACATTGAAGCCTAAGTTTTATCTGCTAAATTAACAGTTCTTCTAGGAATAATAATACATGAATTGGAGAGAAAGGAAGGGAAGATCGGTTTGTTTCTTGGAATGAAGAACTTCCTCATCACCTGGTGAATCCACAGAGTAGCCAAATATGTTCTCTGAATGAGTTTTATTGTGCAAATGAGAATTTCATTGAAGAGCTATATCTCATCAATAGGTGGCTAATAATGCTTGTCTAATGTCACTCTTCTAGTAGATTCATGATGATGGAGTTATTATCTTGATATTACAGATTATAGAAACAAAGAATCAGACAATGGCAGAAAATGAATGAGGCTAACATATCAAGTTAATGGAAAAGCTTAAATCAAAACTCAGACCCACTCCTTGTGCCTGCCTGCCTACCTTCCTTCCTTCCTTCCTTCCTTCCTTCCTTTGTTCTTTCTTTTTTTTTTTTTTTTGTCGGTCGTGGGGCTTGAACTCTGGGCCTGGGCGCTGTCCTTCAGCTCAAGGCGAACGCTCTACCACTTGAGCTACAGCGCCACTTCCGGTTTTCTGGTGGTTTATTGGAGATAGGAGTCTCACGGTCTCTCCTGCCTGGGCTGGCTTTGAACCGCGATCCTCAGATCTCAGCCTCCTGAGTAGCTAGGATTACAGGCGTGAGCCACCAGCGCCCGGCTTGTTCTTTCTTAAAGTCATATGATGTATGAAATAAGGGAAGAGTTCCTGTGTTTTGATTGGATTAGAAAGTTATTTCAATTTGGTGCTCTGGTTCTTAAGGGGACCTCTGAATCTCTAAGTTTTGTCAGAGGTTTCCAGAAGGGAGATAGAAGGCATAGGCCCTAGCTGTGGGAACTTTCTTCAAAAGGCAAGCAACAGGAAATAAATTTAAAATGACTCTCAACTACCTACTTGCTCAGGCTAACTGAAGTCATTTGAAGGTACAATTTGCTTGTGAACCAAATTAGATTGCAGGCATGGTCTGAGAGTACAAAAGGGGATGAAAATTACCATTGCAAAAACTGGCTCAAAAACCAGCTATTAAACTCCCACTTGCAGTTAGTGCTTTGAGCATGTGTAACGTGACCCTTTATAACTTTGGCTTTTGTATTTTTAAGAAAGAAGTTTTAGTGTAAAGGGTAATACATACATTGACTACATTGAAGGCGTGTGTGTTGTCGTTTTAATTCTGCCTGAGTTGTTCACTTTTTTGTGACCTTTTCTACTGAAGATGTAAAAACTCAAGGTAGGAAAGAAGAGTACTGAGTATATTATATGCTAGACACTCACTAGTCTTGATCTATTTAAATGCAATTTTGCAAGGAAGTGGGTAGGCCATACAACCAATAGGCTTGCACTATTTTAAATCTTCAATCTTGGGCTTTATAGCTATATGAGCACTTAACCTTTCTCATATTTTCTTTTCCAACCTTTTAGAAAAATAAGAGACACTGGAGGAGAGTCTCTTACACTTAGATTTCTTGGAAATCTGCCTGCAGGATTTCTTTGAATTGCTCTTTTGTTCGACATAGTTGGATATTTTACATCCTTGGGCAACGCATCTAAGAAAGATTTCAGGTGGATGAGAGATATGCATTTATTTTGAACGTGAGGCAAAGACTAGTTTTCAGGGAGAGGTGGAAAAACCTGGGATTCTTGGTGAGCAAAGCAGAGTGAAATTTAGGAAATACTACAGGCTGACAGATCACCTCGAATGTGATTGCATTGCACCTTACCCTTGCTGCAATGCTCCATGGGAAGTCATTTTGAATTTTAAATGACGTAGAAGGTACATGGCAGGTATGATATGATTTGTTCAGAGGAAGAGAGTTGAATATAAGGCACAGCATATGCAGCCACGGAGCCCATTCTTCTAAGTTTCTAAATCTCTACATCTGTTGCAGACATGGATTGAGTAGGGTGGAATACCAGATACTACATTGTCATTAGATATTTTCAGTTTTGCAAATGTGAGTCAGCTGCTCTCAGCAAAACCCAGAAGAAAATGCTGACGTTTGAAAATGTGTGATTGTGAGTAGAGAAACAAAGCAATCATTTTCTTGCTGTTTCTTGGAGATCGGGAAATGTCAGTTCCCTTTGTGATTTCTAAAACTTGAACTTATACTCCAATATTTACAGCTGCTTGAAAAGGATTCAAGGTCCCATGGTTTAGTCAACCTTAACTGAGGAAGACTTTACATTTTTCTTTTGCTGTTCTTTTTCTCTGTCTCCAGTGTAAGAAAAGCTATAACTGGAAGCTAAGCCAGTTAACTATTCAGGCTGTAAATACTTGGTACTAGGGTGTCAATGGCTAAAATGTATATTTCAGTAAACTAATATCATAATAATGACTGCATTCTCTTTTTAGATGTGTAGTTATGCACACTTGAAATTGACAGAGCTTTAGCATTGGTTCTTCCAGATACCTTGAAGCAAAAACTCAATACTGTTATTTTATTTCTAGAATTCTTTTCTCAATAGGAAATAGGGATAATAAAGCAGCACAAGGAGCCTGGGTACTGATGGCTCATGCCTGTAATCCTAGCTCCTCAGGAGGCTGAGATCTGAGGATCATGGTTCAAAGCCAGCCTGGGCAGGAAAATCCATGAGACTCATTTTCAATAAATCACCAGAAAACAGAAAACCAGAAGTGGCACTGTGGCTTAAGTGGTACAGCGCTTGCCTTGAGCTGAAGAGCTCGGGGACAGCACCCAGGCCCAGAGTTCAGGCCCCACGACCACTAAGAACAACAACAACAAAAAACAGCACAAGGGTCATGTGATTCTTGTGGATATTAAAATAATATAAAGTAATAGTGATGATAAAAGAGAAAAATCTGACTTGATTTCTCTGGATTTCAGAGGAAACCAGAAGACCATTTTGTAAACCAGTTTTAATTTCATGCCTGTACTCATTAACCCTTTCTTCCCCAACTTACCATCAATGAACAGCACCAATCTGATAATAAAATATTGGTGGAAGTTTCAACTAATAGGGACACTGGATCCATCAGGCATATACTAAATGTGCCAGGCCAGCCATAGCATTGTTTTCTTTCTTTCTTTCTTTCTTTCTTTCTTTCTTTCTTTCTTTCTTTCTTTCTTTCTTTCTTTCTTTCTTTCTTCCTTCCTTCCTTCCTTCCTTCCTTCCTTCCTTCCTTCCTTCCTTCCTTCCTTTCTTTCTTTCTTTCTTTCTTTCTTTCTTTCTTTCTTTCTTTCTTTCTTTCTTTCTTTCTTTCTTTCTTTCTTTCTTTTTGTTGGTCATGGGCCTTGAACTCTGGGTCTGGGAGCTGTCCCTCAGCTCTTCAGCTTAAGGCGAGTACTCTACCACTTGAACCACAGTGCCACTTCCAATTTTGTAAGTGGTTTATTGGAGATAAGAGTCTCACGGACTTTCCTGCCCAGGCTGGGTTTGAACCATTATCCTCAGATCTCAGCCTCCTGAGTAACTAGGATTATAGGCGTGAGCCACTGGTGCCAGCCATAGTTTTCTTTTGAAAGTGAGTTCAATGTGGCAATGAAAGAATACTAGTCATTTCTGGGCCACCTTATAAAGATGGCCAAATAAAGATAGGAAATGATATGTATAAACAGCTGGGCACTGGTGACTTGCCTTCGATCCTAGCTTTATAAAAGTCTGAGATCCAGAGAGTTGTGTTTGAAGCTCCATCTCCAAAGTAGCCAGCAAAAATCTGGGCTGGAAACATAGTTTAAAGGGTAGAATGCGTGCAAGGCCTTGAGTTCAAATCCTCCAAAGGGGCAAAAAGACAAAAGATTCTATATACACATATTTTATGTTTGTTGCTGCAGTGAAGTAAGCTAAATATCCGCTTCATCATTTCTAGCTTCAATCATTTAAAGATACATACAGTATTAAATGCACTTGTTGAAAATATCAATGTAGAAGAATTCTTTTTAATGTGGCTAGTCTTCATTCTCATCTGTGCATTGTAAACTGAGTTGGTGAGTCGGCTTTTGGATGAAGCCTGGAATGAGACCGTCAGAGGACTTGCACCATTTCACTGTAAGTATTCATTACCAAATAAAAATAAATGCAAATAAGTAATAGCACACATGTAATAAAGTAATACAAAATCTAATAAAAAAAGAATTAACTGCCTTTCTGTGCATCCCTGTGATTCTGTAGCAAAAGAGCACTTTAAGTAGGATGGTAAACATAAATTATACATTAGAAAATTCATCAGAACTTAAAAACGTTCACAATTGGATCCTATTGTTGCCTTGGAATGTGCGAAGTGCTACAAATACTGCCTAATTCTTTTTGAAGCTCAAGGCAAAGGCAAAAAAAAAAATCATGTAACATACTGGAATGATTTGAATGATTGTACCATAAAATGGCTTGGATTTGCTCCTCTGGCTTCAAGTTCAGAGGAGTGACCAGCAAACTGACTTATGTTCTCAGCAGTGTAGACTCTGAAAGGCCCAAACAGATGTTGAAGGCTTACTCTAGGCCAATGCACAAGGTTTTTTTTTTTTTTGTGGTTTCTCTTAAGTGTTTGTTAATATCTACCACATTGCCTACTCAATGTCCCTTTTCAACTGGCCTGCCTGCTCATAATATAATACAGATGATTTCATCTTTCTCAGAGCCTTTGTGCTACAGAGAACTGCAGTCTGCAGGACTCAGACTTCTCTAATAACATCCATGTTTCTTTAAGAACAGGAAAATCCTTCTCCTTAAAAGCTTTGCTCTTTAGTCTTGAGTCCTACCATACAACACCACATGGAGTTCCTGTTTAAGTAGCGTCTTAACTTTCCTCCACCTATTCATTTTGACTTCTGTTACATTATCCTTTCTAGAGATGCTGCACCTTTGGTAATCACAAAATACTTTTCCAGTGAGAAGACCATAGCATCACCTGTGTGGCTAGAGATGATTTGCCTGAATGTGAACAGAACAGGGTAGCTCTCCTTATTTAGTGTTATATGCAAAGTGAAGGGTTTGTTTTGTTTTGTTTTATTATCAGTACTAAAAGACCTGAATGATTTTTAAACATTTAAGGAGAAAAAGAGCAAAATCGTGGACAAGATCTGCCCCAGTTCTAGAAGCTGATTTTCATTGTCTTTTCCTTTTCTCTCGATCAACAAAGTCAATTAATGAATTTGCATGTTCCTGCCTCTTCAAAGGTTAAAGGCCTAGTTAAAAGAGACACTGTCAATTTTTTCAATTTAAGGGTATGAAACAGTCTGGGAAACTATGATCCTAGTGTGGTTTTGAAACTAATTCTGCCAATCCATGAACATGAGAAGTCAATCCTTTTTATGGCATCTTCATTTTTTGTTTTTTTTTTGTCAGTCATGGGGATTGAACTCTAGGCCAGAACTCTGTTCCTCAGCTCTTCAGCTCAAGGCTAGTGCTCTACCACTGCACCACTTCTGAGTTTTCTGGAGATAAGAGTCTCATAGACATTCCTGCCGGGGCTGGCTTTGAATCTCAATCCTCAGATCTCAGCCTCCTGAGTAGCTAGGATTACAGACATGAGCCACCTGTGCCCAGCTAGCATCTTCATTTTTCATTATGTTTTATGTTTTCTGTTGCAGAGGTCTTTCACTTTATTGGTTAAATTTATTCATAGGCATTTTTTTGAACGTACTGTTAATTGAATTGATTTCCTGATCTATTTCTCATTATCAGTATAGTATTGTTTTTCTAACTACTGATTTTTGTATGTTTATTTTATATACTGTTCCTATGAAAAGTTATTAGAATTAAGAGGGTTTTTTGGTGAGATTTTTAAGGCCTTTTAAGTATAGAATCATATCATCTGCAAAAAGGGATAATTTGACTTCTTACTTCCCTATGTGGATCATTTTTAATTTCCTCACACTTTTATTCAGGGTAGGAATTCAGATATTACATTGTAAAAGAGTGGGAAAAGCAGACAACCTGATCTCATTTCAGACTGTAGGGAAATTCATTTATTTTTGCCCATTTAATATAATGCTAGCTATAGGTTTGTCAAATATAGTCTTTATTATGCTAAAGTGTGTTCATTATATTCCAAATTCCTTCAGAGGTTTTATTAAAAAAGAATGTTGAGTTTTATCAAAGGCTTTGTGTCAATTAAGATGATCATATGATTTTTGTCCTTGATTCTGTCTGTGTGCTGAATTACATTTATTGATTTGTATATGCTGAACAACCCTTGTATCCTTGGAATGAAGCCAACTTTAGTATGCAATATGATCTTTTTAATGTGTTCCTTAATTTTGTTTCCTAATATTTTATTGAGGATTTCTGAATCTATTTTCATTAAAGAAACTGGCTTAGTGGTCTCTTTTTTTAGTTATGTCCTTGTCTGGTTTTCAAATGCATGTAGCATTGGCTTCATAGAAAGAGTTCTCTGTCTATTACAAGGGAAAGTTTGAGGGCTATTGGTTTTATTTCTTATTTAAATATCTGGTATTACTCAGCATTGAATACATCAGATTCTGGACTTTTTTGTTGTTGGGAGAGTATTAATTGCCACTTCAATCTTGTTGCTTATTATAGATCTGTTTAAATGGCTTATAAACTCTTAGTTTAAAGTTGGTAGGTTAACTACATTTGGAAATGTATCCATTTCTTAGGGAAAATCCTGTTTATTTAAATGTAGATTTTCAAATATTCCATCATGGAACTCTGAATTTCATTCGTATTTGTTATTTTGTTAAGTTTGGTGTTTTAATCGGGTTGAATTATGGTTTATCAGTCATATTTATCTTGTCAAAATAACTCACTTTCAACTTCATTAATGCTTTTGATAGTTTTTTCCTGTTAATTTCATTAATTTCTTCCCCAATTGTATTTTTTAGTCTTTTCCCTTAATTTTGTTATTTTCTTTCTTGTTTTTCTAAAAGCTTGAGGTGCATTATTGGGCTAGTCATTTGAGACCTCGCTGCTTTTATGTTTTTGATGTAAGCTCTCATTGATATAAATTTTCCTTTTAACACTGCCTTTGCTGTATCCTAAAAGTTTCTTAGATGTTATATTTTCATTTTTATTAAGATTTTAGGGAATTAATTCCTTTATGTTCTGACAGAATTCGAGGTTCATTTTTATTCTCTTATATTTGTTAAGATTTGGTCTATTTTCGGAGTGAGTTCTAGGGACTGCTAAGAAGAACGTGTATTGTGCAGCTTCTGAATGCAATACTCTGACCACCTACTTTATGTGGAAAGAGATAAAAATTGTAAAGTCAACATATGGGCAGTAAAAAAATGCCTTGTGAATATAAGAAGAAAGAAGAATGGAAAGAAAGAGTTCTAGAGATGAGATATTTGGATAACCCTTTGGGAATCTAATGTTTTGTTGTTTATTAATATTGAAGAAGATCCTCTATAGAAGAGACACTAAAGGCTGGGCGCTGGTGGCTCACGCCAGTAATCCTAGCTACTCAGGAAGCTGAGATCTGAGGATTGCAGTTCAAAGCCAGCCTGCGAAGGAAAGTCCATGAGACTCTTATCTCCAACTAACCACGAGAAAACCGGAAGTGGCAATGTGGCTCACGTGGTAGAGCACTAGCCTTGAGCTGAAGAGCACAGGGACAGTGCCCAAGTCCAGAGTTCAAGCCCCATGACCAACAAAAAAAGAAGAGAAAAGACACTAAAGGACCAAAGAGACTAAATAAAGAATACAGTGAGCTGAATTCAACCTCCTTAAGCCTGACACTGGACACATGAACAACCTAGTAAGCTTCATGATAGAGGTGAAGACTGTGCCATAATCAAATCTCCAGGATTTCCACTCATGACATCTGTTTTAACTACTGTTAGATCAACAATTTCTAGTCTGCTACTAAGAGAGACCACTTCTGGTCTCCAAATGAAGCAACATTCCTCAAGGAAAACAACTAGTTCTTAGGGGAAATTGATGAAATGCAAGACAACTTGCATTGTGCGAATCCACACGTTTTTGGAGTGTGGCTTGGCTTTACCTACCAAGAGAAAGTACCATGACAGCATTCTGAACTTATTTGATCCATGAACCTGTACTTTCACTTAAGATTAAACTCAGTAACCTTTGCATAGAGGATTACATTTTCTATCAGTTTATCCTAGTAGTTGTCACTCCTTTTTATCCAATACTTTAGGCATCAATTTGCAAATGTTCTCTATGCCTGAAATCCATAATCACATATCTCCAAATGACAGAACACAAAGGTTTGGCAGTGGAAATAGTAGCTTGTTTGATCATCATTCCAAGTGGCATGTTTAAACACAAATGTGATTCTGTCTCTGAAACTCTAGGCTCTGTGAGTTCAGAGGCCTTTGTTGCCAAGATAAAAGACCCTATCTGGGAACAGAACAAGAAATCTGCTCAAGCCCAATCTTTAATAACTAACTGTTCAATCACTGAGACTGGAATGTAAGGAAAGCAGTCATTAGATTATCCAGAGAAGGAAGGGCTGCTTGTTGATGGACAATAAACAATATTTGCCAATCCTGCAATCCATGTCTTGATAGCCCCATTCAGTTTTGTTAGTGAAACAGACAATGCTGAGCAGTGAATGTTTGAGAAATGTATAGTAACCTCTCAACAGTGAAGCTCCAGGTCCTTCTACCATAAAAGGCATTGAGGCTAACAAAGGTGTCAGCTGATGGTGAGGGGTATCTCAGTATGGTGATAAAGGATGGTCCTGATAAGTATTTGATATGTTGTTCATGTTTATCCCATTAACTATCTTCTCGCAGACTTGCTGACTCCATGAACAACAAAGCCATAATGGAATCATTCCCAGAACTGGTATGTGACGCTGTAGACCTGAAGAGCCTATGAATAAGCTGTAGTGGGTGATGAATTGTTTGTCTATATCACATTCCACACTGAGGAACTAAATATCTCCTCCTCTGAGGATATTAGTAACTGACAACCCTAATCAAAGTCTCTCTGTCATGGTTCTCAGCTCAAGGTTACACCAAACTTTTCTGGGATGTCCTAAAATAAAGTGAGAGAGGACATAAAAGCTGGCCTCTCACTTCAGTTAGGCTCCAAGTCCATAGCTATGCCGATAACTCTATGGCCATGTCAGCTCCAGTCATCTCTGTGCAATCTGACCAGGCTTTTCTCTGACAAGAAAATGCACTATTTGTTAACTATAAACCTCTACAGCATAGCATATCTGCAGCATACTTACAGTCCAGCTCTTGCGCTGGATCTGATTCCTCCATAACTGCACACAGTCCAGCTCTTGCGCTGGATCTGATTCCTCCATAACTGCACAAGTACTAATCATGAGACCACTTCAGACTATTTCTCCAAGCCAAACTCCCCAGCAGTCTCTGTCCTAACAAACTCAACCTTGCAGTATAATTTTTTTAAAAACATTAGGAATGTTATCCGCATTAATAAACATTGTTATGTCTCCTAATGTTTTATTATTATGTATTGCAAATATGCATGCATGTAGAATTGTGTGGACTCATTATTTCAATGTTACAGCAGAAACAAATTAGTTAGAAAGTGGATTGGCCAGGGCTGGGAAGGTGGCTCAGTGGTAGAGCGCTTGCCTTGCATGCCTGAGGCCCTGGGTTCAATTCCTCAGCACCACATAAGCAAAAAGAAAAAAGCCGGAAGTGGCACTGTGGCTCAAGTGGTAGAGCACTAGCCTTGAGCTGAAGAGCTGAGGGACAGTGCCCAGGCCCAGAGTACAGGCCCCACGACTGGACCCCCCCCCAAAAAAAAAAAAGTGGATTGGCCAGAGAAACATGGTGGTAACTGGAAATTCATGATCAGCATTTGATTTGCTGATGCCTTTGATATCAAGAGACTTATTTGAATCTCGTTGATAATGATTAAAACAAAAAACCAAACTCGGTTCTGCCAGACACCAGTGGCTCAAGCCTGTGATCCTAGCTACTCAGGAGACTGAGATCTGAGCATCACAGTTCCATCCAGCCTGGGCAGGAAAGTCCGTAAGACTCTTATCTTCAATTAATAAGGTTGACAAGAAATGTACTCATTACCTTACTTATGTAACTGAAACGCCTCTCTACATCACCTGGACAATAAAAGGGAGAGAGAGAGACAGATGAGGGGGAGGAGAAGGGAGTGAAAGAGAGAGAACCAGAAGTGGCACTGTGGCTCAAGTGGTAGAGTGCTCACCTTGAGCGGAAGAGTTCAGGGACAGCGCCCAGGATGCCCCATGACCACCACCAACAACAACAAAACACCTCTGTTCTACCTTCCAGCTTTATAATGTCCTTTTTAAGCAACTTGGATGTGTACAAAAATTACTCTTAACAGTTTTGGCTATCTCTAACAATCACTTTAGGGCCCCTTATATTTCTCCTGTGCTTTGTGATTTATATGTAAGATTTCACAATAACTCTAGGTCTTTAGAAAACACACACACTTATTGTTTTTCTAAATGATGAACCTAGACAAAAAAAAAAGCCCTCTAAGTTTCCCAAAGTTTCACAGTGTATATGTATAGCAACATGATGTCTCTGAGGTCTAGAATGATCCGATCTCTTTACAAAAGAGAGCGTCCATTTAAAAGATTTCTTTTCTTTTTTTTTTTTTTTTTTTTTTGTCGGTCGTGGGGCTTGAACTCTGGGCCTGGGCGCTGTCCTTCAGCTCTTCAGCTCAAGGCGAGCGCTCTACCACTTGAGCTACAGCGCCACTTCCTAAAAGATTTCTTATTTGTGGTGAAATTATATAACAACAGATGCTGGAGGGGATGTGATCAGAAGGGAACCCTACTGTATTGTTGGTGGGAGTGTAAACTTGTTCAACCACTTTGGAAAGTAGTATGGAGGTTCCTCAAAAACTCCATTATGACCCAGCAATCCCACTTTTGGGCATTTACCCAAATGATCACAAACAAGACCACACTAAAGCTACCAGCACAGCTATGTTTATTGTAGCATTATTTACCATAGCTAAGATATGGAAGCAACCAGATGCCCCTCAGTAGATGAATGGATCAAGAAAATGTGGTATACACACACACACATATAATGGACTTCTATGCCTCCATCAGAAAGAATGGCATTGCCCCATTTGTTAGGAAATGGAAAGGCTTGGAAAAAATTATATTAAGTGAAGTAAGCCAGGCCCAAAGAAACATAGGTCCCATGGTTTCCCTTATTTGCAATAACTAGTATATATCTGAGACAAGCAGAGAAGGTCAGATAAGATGATGTTAAGTGAAATGAACCTCAATATAAGGACAAAAGTGTTTTTTCTTGCTATTGTTTCTAACCTATTTATAAGGTACCATGTGATTTTTCTGGTTTCTTTTTATGTCCCTCCCCCGTGGTATAACCCCTGTTTTCACCATATTTGATGTTGGTATAATTTGGGGAGCAGAAGGGAAAAAACAAATTGTTTAAAAAGGGATACACGTTGACCCATTGCAACAATGAGATGTACAAGACAGTATGTTGAAAAAGGAACTTTACAACTTAGGTGGGGGGGGAGTGTAGTTGTGGAGATGGATGGGAGGGAAGGGATGGTAGGGGAAAAGAAGGAGAAGGCAACAATGCTTGATAAGAAATATACTCATTACCTTGCTCATGTAACTGTAACCCTTCCTCTATACAGTATTTTCACAATAAAAAACTTATTTAAAAAATAATTGTATGATATATTCTAAATAATGGTCAAAGTGTAGTCAAGTCAGCATGATAACATTGTGCTACATAGATATTTATACTAAACCATTAATGAGTATCTCCATGTCAAAAAGAAAAGAAAAATTTTTTGTCTAAAATAATATAAATGAACTTGAAAGTAGTTGTCATTATATATATTATATAATCTTCTTTGCATGTTCATATTATATAATTATATGTCCATGTCACTTTTGTAAATAGCGATTTCAATTGAATAATCTTATTAGCATTACCCCATCAAAGGTGATGTATAGGGTGTTACAGTTACATATGTAAGGTAGTGAGTACATTCTTATCAAACTTGCTACCCCCCTCTCTCATTTTTCTCCCACTTTCCCCAGCCCAAATCCCCCAACAAGTTGTACAGTTAATTTCCACCATATTTTCTTGTAAGTATCGCTGTTGCATTGGTTCACTCTGTGTCCTTTGTCTCACCCTTTTGTTGTTCCCCTTCCCTTCCCTAATTCAGATAAATGTATCTACAATACCCAAAATCAAATACAGTGACAACAGGGGATAAATCATAGGGAAAAAAAGAAAAAAGAAATCACATAATCCATTAAAACAAGAGCAACAAAGAAAAACCTCTTGTTTCCTCTTAGAGTTCATTTCACTTAGTATCATCTTATAAGGTCATATGAACATATCTATTGCGCTATGCTGCTCATCTGCTAGGATTATCTTAGACATATACTAATTATTGAAAATGAGGGAAACCATGGATTAATGTTTCTTTGGGTTTGGCTTCCTTCACTTAATATGATTTTTTCCAAGTCTTTCCATTTTCTTACGAATCGAGTGATGTCATTCTTTCTGATGGGAGCATCAAATTACGTATATATATATATATCTGTGTATAACTGTGTAACATTTTCTTAATTCATTCATCTACTGAGGGGCATCTGGGTTGGTTCCTTTTAGCTATGGTAAATAATGCTGTAATAATCATGGTTGTGCTGGTAGCTTTAGTATTGCCTTGTATGTGATCATTTGGCTAAATGCCCAGAAGTGGAACTGCTGGATCATAGAGGAACTCTATGTTTAGTCTTTTGAGGAATCTCCACACTGATTTCCAGAGTGGTTGAACAAGTTTACACTTCCACCAACAGTGGGCCTGAGGACTAATGGAATAGAACTGATGACTCAGAAATGAACCTGCAGACCTATGGCAACCTAATCTTTGATAAGGGAGACAAAAAAATAGGATGGAAGAAATACAGCCTCTTCAACAAATGGTGTTGGGAAAACTAATGTTAGATCGTTATCTATCACCCTGCACCAAAATCAATTCCAAATGGTGGTAAAATTGAGGTAAAAGCAGATACCCTGAAAACATGACAGGAAGGAACAAGACAAACACTAGGGCTCCTTTGCACAGGCTGAAATTTTCTAAATAGATACCCAGAAACACAATAAATCAAAGAAAGGTTGGACAAATTGGATTAAATTAAACTGCAGAGCTTCTGCATGGCAAAGGACATAGCTAGCAAGATAAATAGCCTACAGCATAGAAAAGATTTTCAGTAACCATACAGTAGGCAAGGGCCTCGTATCCAAATATACTTAGAACTCAAAAAATTAAATCCCCCAACAACAAACCCTCAAAGAAACAACCACCTCATTAATAAGTGGGCTAAAGACTTAAAAAGAGACTTCTCTGAAGAGGAAATAAGAATGGCCAATAGACATATGAAGAAATGCTCAACTTCTCTGGCCTTAAAAGAAATGCAAATCAAAATAACATTGAGACTTCACCTCACCCCAGTTAGAATGGCCATTATCAAGAAATCTAATAACAACAGATGCTAGAGGGGTTATGGCCAAAAGGGAACGCTACTACACTGCTGGTGGGAGTGCAGATTTTCGTTTTGACCTCTAGTTTCCTTTTTCACTTAAGCCTATTTTCTTAAAAGAGGATTATTTATTATTGGGGTTGTGTTTCCTTGCTTTCCTCTACTTTGTAAGAAAAAGTCCTTCACCTTTTCCCTTCCTTCACTCCTCACACTAGTTTCTGTACAAGCACATGCACGCACGCACACACACACACACACACACACACACACACACACAAACACTTCTCTTTTGAGTGGATTTAATTTTTAGAATGGCTTTGGCAATGGTGAACTTATTTAAGACATTAATAATTCCTGACAAGGGCTTATTTTGTGTTTTAGCTTTGAAAGGAAATTTACTAAGCATAATTGCTCCATTCTTAACTGTGCTATATATTGCAAGCAGCAGAAGCTGATACCAAACAGCTTTTTCCCAAGTATAGAAACCTCAGGTCGGCTGGCTCTCTCTGCACCTATACATGAAAGAATTTTAGGTAACATTAAACTTGTGGATGGTTGAGGAAAGAGAACTGAAACAATTGAGAGTAAGGTTTGAAGTCTTGAGAATCAAACGTATTTCTTTGTATTTAGAAGTAAAATAAATGTTATTAAATAAATATTTCATATAAATCAAAAGCTAAATTACAAAAATAATTCTTTTTATTTATTTATTTTTATTGTGAAAATACTGTACAGAGGGGTTACAATGGGCAAGATAATGAGTACATTTCTTACCAAGCATTGTAGCCTCCTCCTTTGTTTCCCCTTCCCATCCCTTCCCAGCCTCCCCCCGTCCCCCCCACCCAATTCTCCTCCCCCCCACCAAAGTTGTAAAGTTTGTTCTCGACATAACAAATTGTACATCTCATTGTTGCAATGGATCCTAAGATATGTATTCAAATGTTTTTTTCTTTCATGCAATTGTTTCTAACACATTCATAAGATTATTTCTTTGTTGCTTTGTATGTCCCTCCCCCACAGTATAACCCCTGCTTTCACTGTATTTGATGTTGGTATAATTTGTGGAGGGGAAGGAGGAAAATGAATCGTTTAAGTAGGGATACAGGTGGACCCATTGCAACAAAAATAATTCTTAAAAATCAAACTTTGGAATTTTATATTTGTGCTTATTAGAGAGAAGTTTAATGCTCTGAGGGTAGATTAATATTTTAGTATGGAATTTCTTTCAAAAGGAAATTATATTGCTCAAAATGCAACTGAACAGATATGTCTGTGAAAAACAAGACCTGGGAATGTCAGTAATGAGTCAATGAAAGGGATAAAGCAACCATTAAATGAATCAATGACACTAATCAGTCTAAGAATATTATCACAGGTTTTCTATTGGAGGAAATACAACACAGAAAGGAATACCAAATAGGAGGAGAGAAGGATGAACAATGGTGTAAAGAACTGGAGCAAAAGTACCCATGAGTACACAATTTCTGAGGCCAGAAAGACTGGAGTATTTGTAAGAATGGGTGCCTTTGTGGAAGATTGTTATTATATTATTATTATTAAGTTATTACAATTTCTCCAACTGCTCTCTAGCAAGGTAAAACTGTCCATCCTTGAGTCTTAAGTGACGTTAACCTACTTCCAGGTTAATCCTAGTGGTCCAGCTGTGCTTTAGAAAAACTGGTATTGGATGGGAAATGGGATACAGAAAAAAAAATAGACTGAAAATAAGATGTAAATCATCTCCTTACACAATTAGATGATTTATTACTAAGAGAATAATAAATGAATATGTATAAAAAAAACCAGCAAGTGTCTCCAAAGCTATAGTGGGTTTTCCACTCTATACCGAGAGAATAAAAATCACAATTATTAACCTTTATCTTTATTTTTTATAGTGAATAGAGAATTGGCATTCAACTTGTTTCATTTGTTACATTGAGCTTAGTCTGATGCCCTATTTTTCCTTCTTTTGTTTCTTTATTTTCCTTCCTTCCTTCCTTTCTTCCTTCTTTTCTTTCTTTCTTCTTTCCTTCCTTCTGCTCTTTCCCCTTCCTTCCTTCCTTCCTTCCTTCCTTCCTTCCTTCCTTCCTTCCTTCCTTCCTTCCTTCCTTCCTTCCTTCCTTCCTTCCTTTCCTTCCTTTCCTTCCTTTATTTCCTTTCTTTATCCTTCACCAGAACTGGGGATTGAATCACTTAAACCACACCTCTAGTTCAACTTTTTCTGGTTGTTTTGGAGATCCAGTTACATGGGCATTTTCTGCAGAGGCTGGACTATAATTTTGATTCAATAAATCTCAGCCTACTGAGTAGCAAGTATTTTAAAGCATGATCCACCGGTGGATGTCTTGATGTCCTAATTTTCATAATTCATTATTAGATTATCTGAATGTTGTGCCCTATATAATTCTCTAGCAGTTTTGTGTATGGTTTCTCACAATAGTATAACATCCCTAAATATTTGTTTCCTTCAACATTCTATCCTGTAGGCTACATCTTCAGTCCAATAGTTGTTTCCTTTGCTGTAAATAAGATTTTAGCTTCTGATGCAATCCTATTTTTCAATCCTTAATTTTATCTGCTGTGCAAAAGGAGTTCTATTCAGGAAGTTACAGCCTAGACTTATGTCTGCCTGTGTTTTCTTTATTCTTTCCTATAGTAATTTCAGAGTTTCAGGTCTGACCTTAAAATCTTTGATCCACTTTGAATAGATGCTAGTACAAGGTAAGAGGCAGAGATCTAGTCTCAGTCAATACGTAGATTTGTGGTATCCAGGTTTTGCACCATTTGTTGAAGATACTGTCTTTTCTCTTGAAAAGAAATATGTCCTTTCAATATATGGTTTGGAATGCTTTATCAAGCATCCAATGAATGTAGCTGTGTGGATTTATTTCTTGGTCTTCTATTTTTTTCCATTTGTCTGTTTTTGTGCCAGTACTGTGTGGCTTTTATTTTTATGCCTCAGTAGTATAGTTTAGATTTGGGCCGTGCAATACTTCTTTTTTATTTATTTTATTTATTTTTGGTCGATTGTGGGGCTTGAACTCTGGGCTTGGGTGCTGTTCCTCAGCTCTACAGCTCAAGGCGAGCACTCTACCACTTTATCCACAGCACCACTTCCGGTTTTCTGGTGGTTTTTTGGAGATAAGAGTTTCACCGACTTTCCTGCCTGCACTGGCTTTGAACCATGATCCTCAGATCTCAGCCTCCTCAGTAGCTAGGATTACAGATGTGAGCCACCTGTGCCCAGCTCCTTGCAATACTTCTTTTGCTGAGGATTGTTTTTGCTATTCTAAGTCTTGGTTGCTTCTTAATGAACTTTATCTCTATAAACAATCTCACTGGAAATTTGATGGGAAATGCATTGAACATATTCATTGCTTTTAGTAAGATAGCCAGTTTCAAACATTAATTCTACCAAATCATGAGTATGGGAATTGGCATCTGTTCTTAGATACTATTTGCAGTGATGCATTAGGGGTATGGGTTAAAGGACATTAATTGGGGAGATGACTTGAATCTTATCCCTTGGAGTACTCTAAGTAGTGGGATCTCATTGAGCTGACTTCTTTGAAGAACTGTAAATTAGAATGAAGCTTAAGAAAACTATCATGCCTAGTTTTCTCATGTCCACAATGCTATCCAATCCAACCTCCCCCTTTTTAAATTTTGTTGCTAGTCTGGGATGTAGACTTAATATAACTCACTTGGAGAGTTATTTTCATAGGGTCTCAAGTAATCACCTGATAGTCAATGGAAACCTGCCTTTGCTATTGTTTGATGTTAGGGAAGATTCTGCATAGAATTTGGTGTATGTATGATTGTTTGGTCCATGTAGATGATTTCTGATTTCTCCTCCTCTAATTAAAACTATGGCTTCTAATTTTTGTGTAGAAATAGTGGTATCCATGAATACAAACTGTGCAACCTGTACTGTACAGAAATTCACAGAAGTTTTATTCAGAAACATCACAGAATGCACAAACAGCCTTAGTCTTGAAACAGACTAAAACAGATCGATAAAATGTGTTAGTAATTTTTAAAGACATATGACTGTAGATATCTTTCTGATGATAGGTGATGACATAATTATGAATATTAGGCATTTCTCTGATCAGAGATGCTTTTTGTAATGTAGACAGATGGTATACTTTTTTCCCTAAAAGCAGATTGTTCAAATGGCTTCTCCACTTTACTTTGTTTGTACTTCCCTATTGATTGGCACATTTCACCATCAGATGTCAAGTTTTACCTGATTTTAAAGTTGACTAAAACATTCCAAGTAATAAGCAGCAAAATTTCCAGGGAGATTCTTTGCCCAACCACATGGGTAAGGCCATATAAACATTAAATAAATTCTTGCATAAAATGTTATCAGCCATCTATTTATTACAAAGTGCTGAGGTACTTCTCCCTTCAAAACTAAATCTGAATCCCAGCAGAAAGGCCAACTATTCTGTGGATGACCATATCATTTTTGCTTCAATTTTATTTTTAGTTTAACAGAAAGTCTCTCAGTGGGGCTGATGGGTTTTAAGAACACAAATGTGCAAGCACTTCCTGATGAGGGCCATCTGCTGCTAGTTCTCATAGGCTGTCTCCTGGAGAGCCCATATCCATTCTCTGGTTGCTCATGTGCACATGCACTGCCCTGGAGATCTTCTCCAGCTGGCACTTCCTGTTGTAATTGTCTGGTTCTTTTCCTTTACTAGCCTAGAAAAGTTTTATAAGCCTCTCCTAGGGTGGTCAGATGTAATTGTTTTTCCTAGGGAAACATACAGTCCCTACTGAATGAAGCCCCTCCTTGGCCAGTTGTTGAGAAAATTCTCTACTCTACTGGGTATTAATCATCTTCTCACTTCACACTCCTTGGCTAGAAGCACTTTATGATTTCCATGTCTTACTCATCCCCCATCTTCCTTCTTTTTGTAAGTGATTTTCCATTTTACTGAATCAGAGTTTTATTTGGTCCATTGTCAATGGCTAATTGTAAACATTGTACAGTCTTCCTCAAGGCTTAGCTTCAAGCTCTGAAAAGCCCATGTGAACTTTGAATGTTTGCCTGAACAGTGAATAATCAAGATAAAGATCAGTATGTTTTCTGTTGCCCAGGGAAAACATTAAAATAATGACATGTGATTGTGTGGTAATTCCAAAGAAGTATATAGCTTTTCTTTTCCATTCCTTATTCTAGAATTGTTGCGAAATTAATGATCTTTCCATTTGTTCTTTAGTCATGATTCTCTTTTCCATTTTTATTACTATGCATTAATTGTACAAAATGAGAGGTTTCGTTATCAAATTTCTATACATATATTTCAATCATATTAACCTCCCTTTATCACTCTTTCTTATTCTCCTTCCCTATTAAAAATGTTTTTCTTACATATTTTAAAATAAGTTTCATTATGTACTGTTCATATCTTTTCTGGGATATGGAATTCTGTGTAAAGTTTGTTTTTCAACATAAAGTCTTGTACATCTCAATTTCTTTTTTCCCTTCCCCTCCACAAATTATACCAACATCAAATACAGTGAAAACAGGTACTTTGGTGTAGCGGGGGATAGAGGGGAAGGTGGGAAGGGATAGGAAGGGGAAACAAAGGAGGAGGTAATAATGCTTGATAAGAAATGTACTCATTACCTTGCCCATGTAATTGTAACCCCTCTGTATGGTATTTTCACAAAAAAAAAAAAAGAATTCTGTGTACTACAAGAATCATGTATAGCTGTGTATAAATTTTAATATAATTCAAAAATTCCTTATTCGTCCATAGAAACTGGAGTCCTATATATTCTCTGATGTTTTTTCTAAGCATACTTATAATTTTTCCTATCATATAGAGCTCATGAAGAAAGTATTATAAAGTGTTGTACATTTGTTTGTAATGTAGCCATAAAATTTGAATAAGTTGGAAAGTTTTTTGAAGTTAAAATAGATCAATGTTGTGAAAAACGCACTTCAAAAATTAAAACTAGCTTGTGGGAAATGTAAGCACTTTGAAAAATGAAGCAATATTTTAGAAAGCAAAATTTGTACATGTTAAGCCATGAGATCCAACTCTGTTAGGTTACACTTTAAGGTATAAATCCAAGAGAAATGAACTTGCTAAAATATTTTTAAAATGTGTATAGAAATAAAAACACGCATACAGTACTCTCTCTCTCTCTTTCTGTCAGCTATCTCTTATCTATCTAATGGATAAAGAGAGGGTTCATATTCATAATTCCCTGCATGCTCACATCATGGTAGACCACCTCAAAACAAAGCACAGCTCCCCAAACAACAGCTAACAAGCCACGGACTGAAACCTCAGAAACTTTGTCCCAAAGTAAATTTTTTCCCTTTTTGTTATAGTTATGGTAAAAAAAAAATACTAACACAATAACCTTATTTTATGTGTGTTTCTGTTTAAAAGCAGCTGATTTTAATACATATTGTTGATTCATTAACATTAAAATCATGGCCAGTGGTGCTGTAACTCATGCCTGAACGAAGTTTATCCAGCACACATGTTTTCTTTGTAAGACACATTACAAACTTCTGATGATTAGGAAGTCTGCACAGAAGTTTTGCACTGTCCTTAGGTTCGCCTAAAAATAGCAAACTCACCAAAAGAAATAACAAGAATAGGAAAAACAAACATGACAGTAAGTAGTCTGAACAAAGGCTGTTTATTGATGGTGTGGGAAGTAAAG
The DNA here is from genome assembly GCF_024711535.1 of Dipodomys merriami. Lineage (NCBI taxonomy): Eukaryota > Metazoa > Chordata > Mammalia > Rodentia > Heteromyidae > Dipodomys > Dipodomys merriami. The sequence continues at coordinate 79,700,655 of NW_027205603.1, forward strand.
CAAGAATGCAGTGTCTTCTTGGTCAAGCTCAGCTAAGAATGTGCATGTGAGGTGGCTCTCATTTTTTTCCTGCTCAGCATGTGTCTACCAGTGATAGTGAGAGCAGAGTGAACAGTAATAGCTATTAAACAACTTTCCAGTGGCAGGTGAATCTACAGACATTGAATTGAGTAATGAAGGTGGACCGTGTGCTCACATGCATACACGCACACACACACACACACACACACACACACACACACACACACACACACACACATGTTTTAAAACCTAGAGAAATAAGCAAAGGGATTATATACAGACGTTGTTCGTGTATCACACCAGACTTACCAAACAAAGAACTTACAGTAGCAATTCAGAGATTTTTACAATGTGTTCAGAATGATCCAGAAAGTCATATAGGTAGACCACACCCACCTCACACAGTGTTCCTTCACCTTCACAGTAGTTCCCTTGCTTCCGCTACAGCGATTTCAGCCTCTCACATTTCAGAACAGTTAGATAACTCCTAATGTCCCCTGAACCATGGGTTTTCTGTCATTTTGGGTTCTGCTCAGAATCTCAGAATTTCTGACAGCCTAAAGTTCAGGTGAAAAATTCTCTCAACATATAATGCCATTTTCATGAGCTAAGTTTCTACCTTATCAAATCTGTAGCATTGATCAAAACAATGCAAATCTTAGGGTTGTTTGTTGACTTGGGGTATGGAAGTTTGAATTCATGGCTGGTTACTTGCTAAGCAAATATTTCAACACTTGAACCATGCTACAGTCTTGTAGCTTTTGGTTGATGTTTGGATAGGGTCTTACACTAACTCACACTAACTTCGTCCTATCTTTGTCCCCCTCTAACTGGGATTACAGGTTTGTGGCATCATGTTCAGCTGAAAATTTGCCTTTTATTATGAGTCTACCATCTTCTGTTTCTTACACCTGCGCACCTCAGGAAATGTGTATTGGTATTGTGAAGGGGTATGTTTACAAATTACTCTGGCAGTGATTGAGCTGGTTGCTGATTAGGGAGTACATGTATATGAGTGTGACCATCTTGGTCTTTGAAGTTAGCATCTAAGGCACATTTATAAGAGTAGAACACATACAATTTCACTATAAAGCAATTGCACTGTAGGGCACAAGATGACCGAGATGGTGGAATGAACAACTGGAAGAGCAGTGATAGTACTAAACTTTTTAAGTCTCAAATGCTATAAATTCTGAAAGCTTCATGGAGGAATAATATTTCTATGGGGATTTGAAAAATCTGTGTATTTGTTTAAGATGACAACTAGTTCGTTTGTTTGCTTCTTTATTGATTGATTAGGTGGCACTTCTGGAAATCATATTCAGAACTTTACGAATGCTAAGTAAACTTAAAATAAAAAAATTTTCATATCGTCTTAATAATGCAGTCTTGGTAGTGTTCTCTTAGGGTTCTGAAGCATTGGCTGAGATATGGCCTTCAGTACAAATTATTTCCTAGGAACCGACCTGATCCCAGGAAGCAGAAATACAGCAGCAGGAAGGGCAACAGAGTAGCACTCAATGGGAAGTGAACTTTTGAAGTTACCAAAGGTGACAAGGGCTCATTCTACTCAAATCTCTGAGAAGTATACAGAATTAACACTAGGTTTTCCAAACTGCAATTTGGTGAATTTGTGTCCTCTGGTCCAGTTCCCCATGGTATTGTTAACTCTCTTGTATTTCTGGGTTCATTTGAGGAAGGGCCAAAGTTTTGCCAGTCTTACATTGCTTCATCAGCAATGGCTACAGCAGAAAGTAAGACGATGCTGATAATGGTGTCATCAGGAAGTAATGTAAGCTCTCATACCGATGCCCACCAGAGTCTGTGATCTGAAATTCCTGAGGTGGAAGCAGGAAGATCATCACTGAAGGCCAGCCATGGCTATATAATCAGACCAAGTCTCAAACAACACCAACAGTAACAATAACAACAACGAATGTCCACCAGTAGTGCGGTGGAAATCAAAGTGTGACTTGAAAGGTTATGACAGGAGGCTCTGCAGATGCTTGGTCCAATTATGAAAGATATTCCAAGGTGTTTGGGATTTGAAGCAACTACTATTTAAAATGCAAGCTGTTTCTGCATTGTCCAGCCTTTTATCTCCACCTGGATTATGTTCCTCTTTCCTCCTCTCTGCTCACCTAAGTGCTGGCCTTCCTTCAAATCATGAGGAATAGGCATCCATAGAATATGCCTGACATATTATTTTCCAGAATTCCCTAGAATCTTTATGTGGTCTAAAGTGTACAAGACTTTGATATGTATGCCTTAGGATCACTATTTTCTAACCAGATTGCTGTGTGTATTCAACACAAGGCTTCCTGCACATCAGGCACTGTGCTGAGTTCTAAAAGCGCCAAGAAACTGGGTCCCCAAGAAGGTGAAATCTTTTTCCAGAGCACTTTCAATAGAAGGGTGGACCTTCTATCCCATAATTTTTCTAATTATGAGTATCACTCCCAGAAATTTACCAATCTTTAATTCCTACGCTATACCGAAGTTTCAGTCCATGACAGTGTATGATATTGAGCACTTTCATCTTTTGTATTTGTCTTTTTTGGGGGGGGGGAGGTCCAGTCGTGGGGCCTGAACTCTGGGCCTGGGCACTGTCCCTCAGCTCTTCAGCGCTCTACCACTTAAGCCACAGCGCCACTTCCGGCTTTTTTCTTTTTGCTTATGTGGTGCTGAGGAATCAAACCCAGGGCCTCATGCATGCAAGGCAAACGCTCTACCACTGAGCCACCTTCCCAGCCCTTGTATTTGTCTTTTTTTTATCTTCAAACTAATCCATTGGAGGCTGCAATTATGAACTAATGCTTTTTTACATTCTAAGATCAAGGCTAACCCTTATCTTTAATAATGTCTATCAGCACCCACCTTTTTTTGCACCACAAAAAGAATTAGATGCCATCTAATGTAAATGTAGTTAATACCTGAATCATGATATCTTAAGGCAGTATGAGGTATTTTCTGAAAGCAAATACAAAATTTCAAAGGTACAGATGTGTGAAAACTAATCTGCATAAATTTTTCAGGAGAGTATCATTTGAATTTAGAGACTGGACAGTGGCTGAACGGAACAGCTTTAGAGAACTTAGACACATCTAGATATAGATTATCTTCCTGCTTACTGTCCACACCAAGCAGTCATTAAAGCACCTCTGGTACAATTGTCTAGAACAGCACTGTCCAATTAAAATAGGATATGACCATACAAATATGTTTCCCATTAGCAGTTTAGTTTTTTTCTCTGCATCCCACTCAAAAAGAAATAAAATTATTAGAAATTAAAATAATAAAATGAATAGAAACAGTCAAAAATAATTTTAATACTGTATTTCATTTAGTTCAATGTTTTGAAATTTTATTTCAGATTACGATCAATGAAGATCATTAAGGGAATATTTTACCAAGTTTTTTTCCTTTTCATATCCAAAGGGAACATGAGATCTGTACATTGAACTTTTGTGTCTTACCCTTCTCCCCCACCCGCCATTGTGGAATTGTTCCACTGGATAAGTGCAGGTCTTAGAAACTGATGGGCAACAAAGAAACATAGGTCCTATGGTTTCCCTTATTTGCAGAAAAGGTCAAATAAGTTGATATTAGTGGAATGAACCCCAAGATAAGTATTCAAATGTTTTTTTCCTTTCATGCAATTGTTTCTAACATATTTACAAGATGATTTCTATGTTGCTTTGTATGTCCCTCTCCCCACAATATAACCCATGCTTTCACTGTATTGGATGTTGGTATAATTTGTGGAGGGGAAGGGAAAAAATTGTTTAACTAGGGATACAGGCAGACCCATTGCAACAATGAGATGTACAAGTCATTATGTCAAAAACGAACTTTACAACTTTGGTGGGGGGTGGGAATCAGGTGGGGGGAGATGGGGGAGTATGGGAAGGGATGGGAAGGGGAAACAAAGAGGAGGCAACAATGCTTAATAAGAAATGTACTCGTTATCTTGCCCTTGTAATTGTAACTCCTCTGTACGGTATTCTCATAATAAAATAAATAAATAAATAATAAAAAATGAAATAAAATAAAACACAATTTACAGGGGGAAAGTAGGAGAAAATTATGGAGAAGGTAACATTGTTCAAAAACAAATGTACTCATTGTCTGACTTATGTAACTGTAACTTCTGTGTACATCATCTTTACAATAAAGTTTAAATTTAAAAAACAGAAACTGATGGGCTAGCAGTTGAATCCTGGATCTTCACTTTACTAGCCATGTGCCTTTGAGAAATGCTGATTATCTCTATAAGCCACTCACTGATCATTTTGTGTTTTATCTACGCATTTCCCTATTTGTGAGCTGAGGTCTTCCTGTTGGGTTTTGCTAGTAAAGGTGTATATTTAGTTTCCTTTGTGCAGTATGTGTGGTTCTGAGGGTTGAATCCAGGGTATAGTGCACACTCTAACCACTGAACTATATATTGTCTCCATCCTCTTAAAGGTAGCTTGAATCTAATTATTTTTCTCAGACTTTATCACATTAGGCAAGTAATTTTCTAATTTGACTAGCATATTGGTCAAGTAACTTTCAAAGAATTGCATGAAGTTTCTTCCCTATGTTTATTTTTCCCCACTTATGACTCATTTCTCCATGGTGACTAGAGTTTACTGATCAAACACTTATCCGACATTTACACTTTACTAATGACATGTATTGAGATGGGTCCATTGTTTCTATGGATGGGTTTTACTTTTGGACACCATGAGGTACCAGTGAGCTGGTACATCAGATAAATCTAAACTGACTTTGACATTTCCTATCCTCTTCATTACCAAAGTCAACATGAAATGAAGAAAACTTGTTTAAAATCTGTGCTCTTAAATTTTTCCCCGTGTCTTTCAGTAGTTGTACAGAGAGGTTTTTCAACCCGACCTGTCAGTTTTTGGGCACAATGCATCTTGATCAACATAACACTCCAATGTTGAAAAATATGTGTCTTTTAATTTTCTAAATTATAGTTCATTAATTTTAAGTAATTGTGCAAAGTTACCATTCAACAAAAATATTTCATAAGGACAATGTCTCTTGACTAATGTCACTCCCTCACAGAATATCTAGTATTAGAATTGTAAACAAATAGTAGAAGTAATTATCTTACACAGAAGATACAGACCAGTAGTATTATTCCACGGGTATGTTGGGAATGCACAAAAGGTATAAATGCATGGCCATATTTACTCCCTTGCTCTCATTATTTTTGCCTGCTGGACATATGTAATATGTCCCTCTCAGCTCTGTACTTCTATCTTCCAATCAAGTTGCAATATTTGCTGACGTTTCCCTAATTTGCTATAAGTATTTGCTTTCTCTCTGACTTTGTGTTCAAATAATTGATCGTTTGTGCCCATTTACCTCTTATAAATCTCAGCTGTAATTGCCTACACATGAGACTCCACCAATATCAAGCTCTATGGTTCTTGCTCTGCTACAGAGCTCTTATCACCCATCTCCATACACTCATGCTAAACAACTTTAATACACTGTTAGGGATGTTACATCATACAATTCTTGAGCATTTTCATGTGATAAAACTGTCTACAGATGAATTTTTTTTAGAACTAGAGATTCTCTTTGTACTTTTTCTCTGTGATAAGAGCAATGCCTTGGAGACTGGAGTCCTTGGAACAAGAAGATATTGTCTAGGGAATGGTTAATGCATCTTAGCTGATATTATTGATCATCTAGTATTTGAATAACAGAAATATGAATTCCCACCTCACTTCTCTCCTCTCCTCTCCTCCCTCCCTCCCCCTCCCTCCCTCCCTCCCTCCCTCCCTTCCTCCCTCCCTCCCTCCTTCCTTCTTTCCTTCCTGGCTTCCTTCCTTCTCTCTTTCTTTGTGCTTAATATCTTATTTAATGGAATAACATCTTTCTTTCCATGTGGACTCAAGAAGAGAAAAACACACAAATGTTATTACAATGATCAAGATTGAACATGTAGGTAGAGAGTCCACCAGAGATATTTGGATTTAGACTGTGAATATGCATCTTACATGGTAGAAGAAACTCTGCAAATAGGAATAAATTAAATACTTTGAAATACCTGAGAGGGGGCAGTGTAATCACAGTGACCTTTGTAAAGGAGAAGGTGTCAGGGGTCATGGAGTGATGGTGCCCAGAAACAACTGCTGTGGCCCATGAGCCAAGGGAGGCTTGGGGACACTAGGCCAGGAAAAAAAATTCCCAGAAGTTCTATTGGAGTTCAGTGGATTCTTTGACTTAGCATAAGGAATTATCTTTTGACTCTTAGCCTTGAGAACTATGATAATAAATTTGTTTTGTTCACGTCACTAAATTTGTGATGTTTTGTTTAGGAACAATAATAAACTAGTGAATCCTTATGAAAAAAAATAAGAGTTTAGCTAGACATCAGTGGCCTGTAGTCCTAGCTATTCCAGAGACTGAGATCTGAGTATCACAGTTCAAAGCCAGACGAGGCAGGAAACTCCATGGGACTCATTTCCAATTCCTCCACCACACACACACACACACACACACACACACACACACACACACACACACACACACACACACACACACACACACACACACACACACACACACACACACACACACACACACACACAAAGCAGAAAGTAGAGTTGTGGCTCAAGTGGTAGGCAACTAGCCTTGAGCATGAAAGCTCAGAGACAGAACCCAGGCACTGAGCTCAAGCCCTAGGACTGATAAGAAAGAAGAAAGAAAGAAAGAAAGAAAGAAAGAAAGAAAGAAAGAAAGAAAGAAAGAAAGAAAGAAAGAAAGAAAGAAAGAAAGAGAATTTACTGTGTCATTTTACTCACTTTTCCCCTTTCTGAGGTCCTAAGTAGCAATGAAAATATAACTTACCCACATGTATGTATTTAATAAAGTACCTATGGATTCTTTTACATAAATAATACCAAATTGATTAATATGTTTAAATTTTTTCCTTTACTTTTAACTTCAATAAATGTGTAGGCATTTTTTTCCATGAGGACAACACACACCAAACTACCTCGTTCTTTTTTAAAAGTTGCATCTTGTTCTCTTAAATGTATATCCCAGAATTGTTACACAGTTTTACTGTGTAACATGTAGATTGCTTAAAATTGTTCAACTAATTAGACAATTCTGCTCCAAATATTCCAATTTGACATTGTAATCAGGAAAATGGTATATGTGATATTTGTATGTTTGAAACTCTAAGTAACATTCATCATATTTCAGTATTTTTTTATTTTATTTTATTTTATTTTATTTGTGAACATACTGTACAGAGGGGTTACAATTACATGGGCAGGATAATGCATACATTTCTTACCAAGCATTGCAGCCTCCTCCTTTGGTTACCCTTCACATCCTTTCCCAGTATTTCAGTATTTTTTAAATATGTATGCCTTGATAACTTACACGATCCCTCCTTCTTTCCAAGAATGTTATCTTTATTGTTCTTACAAAGTGATTTTCTTGTTAGGAAGAATTTTAACAAAAATTTTGTATGCCTTTTTTTCTTTTTTGGTATACTGATGCATTTTAAACCGAACTACTATGTTAGATGACACCTTGTCAGTATCTGTAAAACCACAATGTCTTCAGAGCATAGGCACCATAAAATAGGATGTAGATCAAAGCCAATGTATATGGAGAGGAATAGGTGTACTTATTTTAAGCAAGGTTTCTTTTCCCACACATAGAATAGAATTTTCTTTTTTTACAAGAGTTGCCATTTAACAAAGCATTTATGAATAGAATTCATGATGCAATGATTTATCTCAAATATACTTTCCCATGTGATCTTGTTTGCTACAAACTTATAATTAGCCCTGAAATCAGATATATCTTTGTGAAATGACATAGAGGCCTTAGGCCCTCTTCGATGCTCTTTGCCTCTCTATTAGACTATTCTCACAAACAATTCTCCTCGTCCTCATGCCAGATAAACTTCCTCCTATAACTTTTCCTTTGTGTTCTAATTTTAAAGGAATGAAGTCTGGTTTCACATTTACCTGGACCCAAGCTTTCCTCAGATCCATTGAATAATCTTCATTCAACCTCATAAAGACCAGTTCCTACTCAAATAACTTAAGGACTTCATCTTTGTCTTTATTGGGCAGCCAAAACTCCAAGTAACCATGAGGAAGTTGGAGGAAATGTTTCAAAATTGGCGAAACTTGATCGAAGACGTCTCCTATGCAAAATAATTCACTGAGTCACATCTAAAGATTGGGTTATTGCCTTGCTGAATTCATCAACTATAGTCATGGTAGACTACATATTCCTGCTTTCCTTTTGCCCTTCCTGCAAAAGGGTGTATCAGTACTTAACATGGGGAACTAGCCCTTAATCTGCTCATCATCTGTAATGTCAATGTTTTTCATTGAGAACTGCTATGAAATTTGCCTCATTTGTATGCCAGGTCTTCTACTGAGAGACAGCTTGGGTACATTTTGGGACCATCATTTCAAACAACCTATGTCGTAACTGTATTTGGCCTGTCACACACATTCTTTCACATCCCAGAGCTTATAACTTCTCCACCTCTTGGAAAACAGCATCTTTCTTTTAGTATGCAATTGCTTGGAAGAAAGTTTGAAATTACAATGCATGAACAAAACCAGAAAAGTCCAATATTTAAGTTGTACACATCTCTATGAATATGTCAATAATTATAGGCCTTGGTTATTATGAATCATGTCACAGATGTGGGCAGAAGGACTTTTTGAAGGTATTACGGGAGCATACGGAAAACAGATGCTGAACAGTCAAGATTTCTGGGTCTAAATAAGAGACTGTAAATTATTAGCTACAGTGGCCTGTCCATGAACCTAGATGAAATTAATGAGAGTAACAATCAATATTTATTGTGTGTTTAATATGTGATAGATACTGGTTCACACTATTTAAATGTACTTGATTTCCACAATGATTCTGGGATGTAGACACACAGATCATTATTTTTCCTCTTTGTGCATGGGTAAGTTAAGACTCAGATTATATTTTTGTTAGAGTCACCAGGGTGGGGATCAAACACAAAATCACAGAGCTGGTTTAATGTGGAATTCAAGAGCAAAACTGAAACAATATGAAAAGTAGGAAATTGTGGAAGTAAAGGAAGATGCCTAGCACAAATTTCAATTTTTCTTCAAAAACAGAGCGCAGTTTCAGATGAGATGTTTATATCACAGCTGTAAGAACAATAACAATGCAAGATTAAGAAGAATGATTTAATAGAGGAATTGAGCATTAACAACCTCAAGAAACTGGCCACATTTTATTAATAACAGGATAGAGCATGTAACAAAAAGCTATAAACAAGAGACGGATGTTAAATAACTATGAGCTAGGGTGTCAATGAGTGAGAGAGAGAGAGCAAGTTCCGGGAGGCCCACATATGGAGCCTGTGGAATGTTGGTGATATAAGCTGATTGTCCAGGGAACTAAGGAATAGTCGTTGCTCTCTGGAGCAAAAGGATTAGAGCAGAGTCAGCTCTTGATTTGGCAGAGAGTAGCGATGTCAACAGTGTTTCATCCAGTTCTTTTATTTTTATTTTTATTTATTTTTTATTGTGAAAATACTGTACAGAGAGGTTACAATTACATGGGCAAGATAATTAGTACATTTCTTATCAAGCATTGTAGCCTCCTCCTTTGTTTCCCCTTCCCATCCCTTCCCATCCTCCCCTTGCCCCCCATCATCCAGTTCTTTTGTGTGACATTCTTTTTGTTACTTATTTTCTATGACCTTCTTTGTTGCTTTATTTAGTTATTTTTGTTATTGTTGTCTTGGCTTTTTAAAAATAAAGGTTTGACCAAAAAAAAGCAATATACAAGATGTAAGATAAATGCTGTCTAGAAGGTACTTCTAATTGTTAAGTGAACCCAGAACCCATTGTCTACCTACCTATTGTGAATGGGATATGGGGACTGAAGCTGAAATTTTAAAATGTGCACTCTTAAAGCAATTCAGAGCTCCAAAAACAGGGAGAAGGGAGGAAGGAAGGAAGGAAGGGAAAGAAGGAAGGAAGGAAGGAAGGAAGGAAGGAAGGAAGGAAGGAAGGAAGGAAGGAAGGAAGGAAGGAAGGAAACAAATGAAGGAGGGAGGGAGGAAGGGAGGAAGGGAGGAAGGAAGGAGGGAGGAAGGAAGGAAGAAGGGAGGGAGGTAGGAAGGAAGAAGAGAGGAAGGTAGGAGGGAGGAAGGAAGGAAGAAGGGAGGGAGGTAGGAAGGAAGAAGAGAGGAAGGTAGGATTACTTGAAGACGGAATTCCTCAAGTTGGAGTCTCACTAAGGATTAAAATGCATGTTAGCTATCAATAAAGGCTTTTGTATTATTATTTTGCTTTATATTATTTCATTGCTCACACATAAGCTCATAAGCTAGCTGGCAGTGACTGTGTTAAAGGAAATTCACAGCTGTGGCCTTCAAGGATGTATTATGTAAGGTAAGAGAAAGAAGGTTTAGAATTAAAAATAAGAAAGTTGTATCTACTGATAGTATCTCATATTTAATAGTCATTGAGTTTCTAGGTTTCAGAATTTACAATCTTATATCAAAGTTTAGACTCATGAAGTTCTTTAATTTTCTTTCTATTATGAAGATTACCTTTGCTGGATTCAGTGTTCTAGGTTAGCAGTTACTTTTATTCAGGGCTTGTTCATCTTTCAAATGTCCTCCTGCCACTTAGATTTTTCTATTGAGAAATCTGTAATTCTCATAGGTTTTCCTCTATGTGTGCCTCGGTGTTTTCTCTTTAAGCTTTTAGTATCATTTATTCTTGCACTTGATGTTTTAAACATAATATGATAGGGTAAACTTTTTAAGCCTTGATCTCTTTCATATTGTAAATTCCTTTACATGGATGTTCCTTTCATTCCCAAGATTTGGAGAAATGTGTGTTATTATTATTTTTGAATATGCTTTCCATGCTAGTAGCTTGTACCTCTTCTTCTTCTATGTCTATGACTTGGATGTTTGGTCTTTTAACCACATCTCATAAGTCTTGTAGTCTCTTATGTTTTTTCTTAAGATTGCCTGAATGTTCTGATTTGTCTATTTTGTCTCCAAACCCTGATATCCTGAATGTATAAAAAAAATGGTATTTTTACAAAATGATGTGTCACTCAGCTATAAAGAAGAATGAAGTTACATTATTTTCAGGGAAATTGATGGAGGTAAAAATCATCATGTCCAGTGAAATAAGCCAGTCCCACAAAAGCAGGTATAGGGAATATGGAAAGAAGAGTGGAAGACATGAAATTACACGCATGCCTATTAGTTATAAGGAAGGGAAGGAAGAAGCAGCAAGGGAAAGGAGATAAGAAACAGTAACAGGTGGAATGAATATGCCTCAAGGATATTATATGCATGTATAGAAATATAACAATAAAACCTGGTACTCTGCACAAATAATAAATGCCAATAAAATGAACAAAGTAGGCAAATGATTTAGCAGACACTAAGTGTGTACATTAAACAACACATAAATAGTGGTACAGTCAACAATGTCAGAATGTTCTGGATGCCTGCAGAGCTGAATTCAGGAAATGTGAAATAGACAAGTAAATTCACAAGGAATTTTTGGCAATAGAGGGGATTTCTCACAGGCCGGTACTCTTTTTCTATGATACAAATTGAAGTATAACCATGGAGAGCAAATTCACATTTGCCAACTATATTCTTAGCCTTCTAAGAATAAAAGATAATAGAATGAAACAAAACTACTGGTGAGCCCTAGTTCTAAATCTTATTAATGTTGTAAGCTTGTCCTTCAACAAGTAAGACTACTTAATCTTTCTAGGATTCCATTGCATTCCCTTGGCTAATTCTGAACAATAGATGAAGTACAACGCAGTATATCCACATATGCTATGGTCTAATGATAAACGTTCAGTAAATGCTTTCTGGTATCTACATTGTAGTAGGTCAAAGAACTATAATAATTAAACGAAGCACCATTCTAACCCTCACAGAACTGATACTTTGAGACCTTAGATACTATTGTCATACCACAGCAGTAAATATAAAATTTCTCTGAGAGCTTACACCACCATTTTAGCTATAAACAAAGACTGTAGGGAAATCAGGCCAATCCCCCCTCACTCTTACAAATGTCCCAAATTCTTTGCTCTGACCCTGTTTTGTGAAAATACTGCAAATGATTATGGATCACAGAATAAAGTACCTTGAACACTATAAGGGAACTCAGGCAGTTAAGTTTACAGAAGCTTGCCTCATTTGTGAGCGAGTCGGCTGAGATATTATCAGATAATAAAGGAAGCATATTTCTTGCCAAAACATTTGTGCAATTTGAAGATAGTGTGTGACCTCCCCTGACTGCGTTCAGATGTGTGGGAAGAGGGAAATGACTGATCTCCAACATTTTCCTGCCTTAATCAAAGGAAAGACCTTTTAAAAAAAATCATGTCTACTTTTTCAGAGGATGTAATTTGGTGGCTACTCTCATTTTCTCTTCTTTTAATTTATACTTTTTACAAAAGAGAGAGGGAGAGAAACGAGGACAGGAAGACTGCACTTCTGAACCTCCTCCCTGTCAAAGGACTTGTAGGGTTTTTTTTAGAATGTGGAGGAAGATCAGAAAGACTTCGTAGAACTTCTGCCAAACTGCTGAAGCCAGAGACTCTTCCCACATTCTCCTGGGTCTCATCAATTCTTATCGAAGATGCTGGGGTGGCAGCAGCAGCTATTTAACATCGGAGGGAGAAAAAAAGAAAAAGAAAATGAGGCATAGGAAAAAAGGAGTAACATTGGGAAGAGCAAGGATCCTATGGAGCGCCAGTTATTCTGTTCTGGCCATCACAGAGACTGTTGGTCTGTGGGCAAGCAGGTGTTGGGCCTAAAAAGCACTTAAATCAGTGGGTGCCATGGGAAGGAATGTTTATTCCTGTGTTCGCCCAAGTTGGATGATTGATACTGGGAAATTAAGATGCTGTTGGATCAAATTTTCCAAGCGCTTGACCTTCCTTAGTTCTATCTTTAAAACCTAGTCCATTTGTGCCATTTATGAGACACTCACACCCCTGACAAAGCCCAAACCCTAAACCCCTACATTGAAGGCTTCTTGGAGGAGGTACAAAGCATTTTGAAGAGTTAAATGTAAATGAATCGAGAACACATGGATTCAATTTTCCCTGGAAGTTCACATGTGCTTGAAAATGAAGGGGGGGCAGTGTCTAGCCAAATGTGCTTTGATTTATCTGACCCCCAAATATACCCCTCCCCTCGCTTCTTTCCTCTATTCAAAATTATTTGGAACGTTAGCTAATATTAAACCATGGCTGGGTTCTGGAGACCCTTGAAACGTGGAGCTGTTTGAGTTCCCGGAATGCTCCATTCAGTAAGAAAGGGCATTTGGGGAGACATCCTGCCCCTCCCCCCCCCACCAACTCAAGGCTCACACATGGCTTTCTTCTATTTAATGGGGTTAAATGAAGGCAAGGATGTGATGATGTTAGTTCAATCACAAAGCTAACCACCTACTGCAATCCACACAAACCTCCACTTCCTGAAGTGAGGGTTTCCATTCACATGATGGTGACTTACATAGTCTTTCAGCCAATAAAAATCTGTTTTTTTTCTGTAGAAACCACTACTTGCATATAGAAGTAGAATTATACATCATCATCCTTGTGTTTCTACTCCTCTTCCCCCTCCTCCTCCTCCTTTTCATATTGATTCAGCAATTGTGATACCATACAGAAGTAAAAAAATGCTCCTTTTAATTTTCAAGTCTCACCAGGGACAATACTCAGGCTTGCTGCTCAGGCTGTTAGGTAATTAAGTGAACGGTGAGTAAGCCTCCACGTGTTTGGGTCCATGTCAGCATTAATTTGTTTTCTCGTTACCTTTCCGTTCCTCCTCAGCTAGTTGTCCATTGACCACACCTGTTCAGCAGGCATTTCCATTCTGGCCTGCCTTGTCTGGTCCACTTGACTAATGTTTTCTTTCATTTATCCCATAGGTGTGACTTTGTTCTTTCCACAGGATGGCCACCAGAGGGTGCCCTTTGACTGAGGGTGGTGAGGGTGGGAGCAGGAAGAGGCTGTGATTCTTGGCCTTTTTGTGCCTTTTCTTCCCCCCCCCCCCCCCCCAATCACCAAGGTATACAATTCCCAGCATATGGAATAACTGACTGCAGAATCTCACATTTCTGACTTAAATGCCAGCTTTTCAAACAGGCCTATTGATGATCTATATTCTGTAAAGGCTTCGCTCCTCAGACATTTGCCTGTAACGTTCAACCTTATTTCCTTTATAACATACCGTGACCTTCAGGGCTAGTTCATGTTTACTTCTTGATGGTCTTTTCAGCTAGGACTGAATTCTCCTAGCTAGAGATGGCTTCTGATTTGTATATCACTGTTAACGCAATACCTAAGGGGGTGGGGAGTTATCCATGTATTAGGGGCCAATAAGAATAACTATTTATGGATTATTTTAGTTAGAAATTTAGATATTGAAGTTAGGGTCCTTTCTTAGTACTGGCACTGTGATTTGTGAGCATCCTCATACAGATTACTTTAGAAATACAATACTTGGGCCAGGAAATACAGTATCATTTTTCCCCCTGGTAGACTGAGAGCTCTCGGATTCTAAAAAGGCACTCTTCATAAGGTTTGGTCTATTAACCATGATGCTGGAAAAAAGCATAAACACTGTCACAATTTCCATTGGTAAAGTCACCACTAAACATGCCAGTCTATGAAGACATCAGACACTACTATTGAGTGACACCACAAGAGACTAGTTTGAACTCCTATACTTCCTTCCTGATCACAGTCCTATCCCAAAGCTCTGATTATGTTCAGTAGGGTCCAAGCGCGCAATCCTGGTACTGCTTGTTACTCAACTAATAGCACTGTGTAACCGAGATCACTATATCAAAGGTTTCACCGAAATGCAAAATAAGATAAGACCAAACGAAATTAGGTCAAAAGAAATAAGTAAAACAAAAACAAAAAGAACGGGCCAGAGGCTGGTTCGGTGCTCAAAAGCTTGCTTGGGCGTTTTGCTGTGCCCTTCTGAGCAGCCCGTGTTGTGTCCAGTATGATTTAGTATGTGATTTATAGGCAGCGCCAGCTACGTAATTTGCTGGCCCCAATGCAAAATGAAAACGCAGGGTCCTTGTTTTAAAAAGCTGGAGAAGTGCCGCTCAGTGTAATAAAACATGAAACGTTTCCCTTTCTCTTTTGCTGTCCCTCTCAACCTGTCCGGGTGCGTTTGATCTGTTACTGAATGAGCACGTTCTCAGGCTGGGGAATACGGGTTGGGTGGATTCAGAGTCTTGGAGGCACAGGCGGCTCATTTCCACTCGACTCGCTCTTCTTGTGCAGCTGCGTTTTGCTCCTGCACATCTTGGGCCTGCTTCAGGCACAGAAAGTGTTCCTTCCATCCTTCCCACAACGCACAATGAAGAAGAAACCCAGAAAAGATTGAAAGCCCTGGGCTGGGGTTGCGCCTGTGGCTCGCAGCCTATCATCAGTGAAGACCATCAGTGGAGACCTCCGTGGACAGACAGGCCCTACCCTGAGTTGCTCCAGGATCCACACTGGCCCCTAGCCTTTCCATGGCTTCTCTGGTGGAGAGTAGGAGGTAGAAGTATCACAGTGGCATGTTTAAGTCAGGCACTGGCAGAACTACCCAGTGCAAGACATTCATCCCAGGACTAGAAATATTTCACAGTAATCCTTCCTTCGTGGTTGGCAGAAATAGAAAACCAACCTTGAGGAAAAAGAAAGTGAGAAACCTTATAGAAAAACAAATGGAAGCGCTGGGAGCCAGCGGCTCACGCCTGTAATCCTAGCTACTCAGGAGGCTGAGATCTGAGCAAAGTCCAGGCAGGAAAGTCCATCAGACTCTTATCTCCAATTAACTACCAGAAACAGGGAAGTGGCCCTGTGGCTCAAGTGGTAGAGTGCTCACCTTGAGCTGAAGAACTCAGGGACAGTGACCAGGCATAGAGTTCAAGCCCCACCACAGACTAAATAAATAAATAAATAAATAAATAAAAACAAATGAAAGCATAAAGGGCTATGGATTTGCCTCAAATGGTAGAGCAGGTGCCTAGTGATAAGCATGAGGCCCAGAGTTCTAACTCCAGTACTGCCAACCAACTAACCAACCAACAGAATCTACTTCAGCCAAGCAAGAATGTAGGGGTAGGCAGGGCCATGGCATTCCTCTTACGAAATATACATGTAAAGATGACATCATTAATACCTTTAAGACAATGATTGATGATGGATAAGCATTGAACCTCAAGACAGATGTCTTTGAGAGGAAATCCACAAAGCTCACACTCACGATGTCACTTCTCTTTATAGGATCTATAACTTTAAGACAGGCACACACACACAACTTTGCTAATGAAACACATATTTGACCTTGATACTGATAACAAAATCAGAGCAATTTCTCCTACAGGTCTACATAAAGAAGATATTCTGGTACTATGGTTTGAGTACTTGTGACCCTGAATTCATCCGTTGAAACCTAATCTCAGTTTGATGGTGTTAAGAAGTGGAATTTTGAGTAAGTTAATAAATAGGTCCTGATAGCAGAGTGCTCATAAATAGGGTCAGTGCCTTTCTAAAAGAGACTTCAAAGAGCTACCTTTCCTCTCCCATCATAGGAGATCACAGTGAGACAGATCTACCTATCAACAACCAGGCCCTTAATTGAGAGAATCAGCTGATGCCTTGACCTGGGAATTCCATGTCTCCAGAGCTGTAAGAAATACATTTGTGGTGTCATATTTTGCTATAACACTTTAGGATACTGTGTTACAGCAGCTTGAATTGGCATAGACAGTGATCTAATTGACAATATCCTTACTAATGTGATAAAATTAGAAGGGAAGAAATTAAATAAACAAACCAAAAGTAAATGAACTAAAAAAAATCATGAAGCAGTGATTCTACAGAGTATGCAGGAGGGCTTGACCACGTTTTCAGACTGTGGTCTCACCTTTTCTTATTTTGTACCTACCCCAAACATCATTCATTCAGCATCTTCATAGCTTATTTAGTGTCCTCTGTGAAGGCCCAAATTCCTATTCTCCAAAGCAGGCAAATGATCTTTACTTTCACCTTCTAACTTTCTCTTTTTTTCCTTCTAGCTTTCTTTATCCCCTTTACAGAGTTTGTAAATGTGATTTTTAAATGTTATCATTGAATTATTGATTGTCTGCTCACCTTTGGATACCACAAGCTCAAAAGAGCACAGCTTTGTTTTTTCCCTCTCCCCTGCTACACTCCTAATGGCCAGCACTGTGATCCTCCTGTTTGTAGAAGCTTCTCTCCTTAATAAGAACAAACTTAAATTCAAAATGTCTTCATAACACAATGATTTTATACCATACATTTCTAAATTATTTTTGTATTGTTTATCTTAGGTGTACAAAGGAATTGGCTATTCAAGGAAGCAGTTTATGAATACCCTGCATCTTGATTAATGTCACCCCTTACATCAACATTTGTAAGTGTTTTGAATTGTCAGATGAGCAGGGCACACAGTGCATCATCTCCAAGAGCAATTTGTTCATTTTTCCTTACCTGCCATTCATTTTTGCCCATGTTCTCTCTGTCCCAACCACATATTACACATACTTTAAACTCAGACCATACAACCCTACTTGGACTAAAATGTGTCATCTTTCAGCTATTTCCTTTTGTGCTGCCTGTTTTCCTGAAGTTTTGTTTGAATTCCATATTGTGGTAGTCTTGTGGTAGTCCCAAAACAAATTCTATTCTTCTACAGTTATAGGTTTTAACACAGTACTGTTGAAGACTATATTTCCCAGACTCTTTCGTAGAACTGTGAACACTATTTTGTTAGTCTGTCTCAAAATTCGAGAATGCATAGGAAGTATGACAAACCCACCAATACTACTCTATGTAAATTAGCTTCTTTATTGAAAAAGTAGTATGTGTTTACGCAAGCAGTTAAATATTACTTTTTCTGGAAATTGTAGCAAATGATTTTTTTCTTTTTGACTCGAGGAAGAAATGAGGATTTAGTAAACAGAATAATGACATGTTCCCAAGAGGTCTATATCTGAGGTCTATATCTGAGAGCCCTTGAATAAGATGAAATTGAGAGTGAAGATGGCAAATGGAACTAGAACTGCTAATCAACACATTGACACCATACCTTGAGTAATCAGGTGGTCCCAATTCAATGAGAGAAAGGCCTTTACAGGTAGAAGATGACAAAAGAGTGAAAAATGAACATTGAGGAATGATCAGGAGGATACCATGTTTCCTTGAAGACAGGAGGAAGGGGTCATGAACCCCTCATTCCTAAGGGAGGAATTGATTTACCACCACAACCTGCCGAAAGACATACAGCCTTCCGGTCATCTTGATGTTAGCCTAATGAGCTCCATCTACTTTACAACCTTCAGGACTGCAAAACAACAAATATATGTTATTTTAATTCACCATGTATGTGAGAATTTTTATTCTATTTATAAAAAATAATGCCATGGTATACTATAAATTGTATCATTAAATACAGAAAAATTGTATTAAATAATATTATACAAAGTAATATAAATTGTATTATTTAACATGATACCCTATGCTGCTCTGTTTATGGATACCCTATTTTTATATAACTTAATATATCGTTATCTTTCTACTCTCTGTGTCTAATCCATTTCTGTATGGTAGAAATATTAAAGCATCTTTCCAAGAGAAAAGGTAATAATTATAGTTGAAATGTAATTTAAAATGGAATCATCTGAAGTCATCTTGAAGCTATAGACTTTCTCTTCCAAAACCTAGGAAGTAGGGATAAAGAGGCTGACCTATACCTGAGATATTTCTACAGGAAAAGAATTTGACCCATTTTGGCACTTCGAAACCTCATCTTTTATCAGGATTACATCACTAAGGATGAGACAGAAATCTTCATGGACAAATTGGTGGAGTCTTAAACTAGGGATGGAGCTCAAAGACAGTGTTTGCTGAGAATATATAAAGGTCAGATTTCTATTCCTAATACTGCAAAAGAAATGGACCAAAAATTAATGAAGACCTTGAAACCTTCTCTTCTTCCAGTCTCCAAAGGAAAATGTGACTTATTCATAATAGCAGCATATACCTTTCTTTCTACATTGTCTCCCATTAAAGATCATTTGATCATTTGGTGTGATTCTCAAGTTTTTACTCTTAGATTTAAGTTTTATTCTTAAAGTAAGAAGATGAAGGAAAGAGAAAAAGAAGCATCTCTGGTGATTATTTCTTCTTCTTCTTCTTCTTCTTCTTCTTCTTCTTCTTCTTCTTCTTCTTCTTCTTCTTCTTCTTCTTCTTCTTCTTCCTCTTCCTCCTCCTCCTCCTCCTCCTCCTCCTCCTCCTCCTCCTCCTCCTTCTCCTCCTCCTCCTCCTCCTCCTCCTTTCTCCTCCTCCTCCTCCTCCTCCTCTTCCTCCTCCTCCTTCTCCTCCTTTTCCTTCTTCTTTCTATTTTAAACATTTAGTAAATTTTTTTAGAAATGTCCTGCACAATTCCAGAACGTTAGAAGCCAATTGTCCACAGTTATTTCAGTAAAAGGTATAGAACGCACAGACACTTGGCTGAGACGTTATGTATGCTTGTAATATAAAGAAAAAAAACCCCACAATATCACTTGAAAGAAATAAATGCATAGAGATACTTTCAATTAGAATGATTTCCCGCAAAGCGCTCTTCATGGATCCACTACAGGTTCTTAGTTTTAAAGGAAAAACAACAACTTTTTCTTGAAATTTCTTTGAATCTTAAAAGTTATTGCATGAGGTCTTGGCCTCACTCTTATTTCTTCTTTACTGTTCTGTTTGGGGAAATATCAGGGTTTCTTTCTATAGACTCTTTTTCTTCCCTACTGGTCTCTGATCTCAATCCATTCTCAAAAGTGTGAATTGTCAAGACCTTTGTGATCTCGCTCCTGCTTGTTCCTATAAACATTCACAATCTGCCACTGTCCTCAGTACATCCAAAGTTGCTGTCACATGGGTCTTGCCCAGCAGTTTCTTTGCATGTGCACTTTGCTCCTTGGGAGGGCACAAAGGCAGCCCCTTTCTTGGCCTCCCTGTGTTAGCTGGGTGACCTTGACACTCCCCATTTTACCTTCCAATGCTTACAATATCACCTTCACCTATGTGAGGTGTTCAGCTACTGGTGAATTAAGTCATCAGGTAGATCAAAACCTGGCATAATAGGTTTAGATCCATCACACTATAGATTAAATCCAGGTTTTTGGCAAGAGGCCTTCTTTCTTCTATGGAAGAAGAAAAATAGGATCAAACCTATTGTTTCCAGGCACCTATGTTCTCCATAGTTTCATAGTGCTTTTAAAAGAGTAATTAGCAGTTTTTAAATACAGTAACACAATAATGCCTTTTTTTTAAATAATGCCCTTTTGAGGAGCAAAACAAAAAAGCCAGAGGTCACAGCAGGAATGAATGGTGAGCGGGGATTAAAACCTAAGAATGGGAGACTGTGGTTGTATGAACTGAATCTCGGCTTCCATGTCCTTATTAACTATGCTTTGTGGACCGTAACAAGGAAGTCTGATGGTGTGGAAGGAGGGTGGGCCTCAGCTAAAGAGGCTACAGGGAAAAGAGGAGTTATTGATCAAGAGAAATCAGTTCATCTTATATATTCATCTCATATGCTTATAGTCACTAACATGGATGCCTTCAATAGTGATAAATAGGCATTGCCTATGTCCGGATGTTATGTTTACTTTTGGTACAAAAATGCTTATTTAAACTCCTTAAAGACTGGAAATCTCTTCTCAGCTTTTCAAACAAGCCCCTGAGTCTTTGAAAGGAGAGGAGAGAACTTTTAAATTTTCCGGATGACTAAAAGATGACCTGAAATGTTTGGCTTTTCATTGGAATTAGCCATTTGTCTCTACCTAAAATAACTTCCACTTACATTTCCCAAATCCCATTTATTAACCAAAACCTCCCATAAAAGCCATCAAGGTCATTTCTCTGGTTTATATGTTGATCTTGGTGAATGGCATGAGAAGGGGGAAGTGATGGGATTTTTGTGCAAGGAGTAAATGTCTACATGTGAATATCAACCAATCTGACAGAAAAAGAGAACTGAGTTACAGGCATCAGTATTTATATAATTTACTGCAATATGGGATACATTGTAACGTCCAGACGACAGAAAGCATTGTTGCATAATGACTTTTTTTTTTTAAAGAAGAATGGCTTGGTGAGGAAGATAAAAATGACAGCATGTTAGAGTTGAACAGCTAGACTGTACAAGCAAAGGTGATGAAAACTCCCTTTTGGATGCCCTTCAAGATAAGCCACGCGCCTCTGCACCTTGCTCTTTCCTTGGACCTGGGAAACATAGCTTGATATGTTCCATAGCTGTATGTGCTCTTTCCTTTCCCATGGGCAGAAAAGTGAATGACTTTTATTTACATTTACTAGGGTCTCTTCTATTGGTTATAATACATTAATTTCCCTACACAGTTAAATCAATCTTCCATATTCCTCCCTCCCCCGCCCCCCAGTACTAGGGATTAAAAGAGGGCTGGAATTTGCGAGGTAAGTGATCCACCACTTTGAGCTATATTCCTTGCCCTGGCCCTACTTTTTATTTTAATTTTGCTTTTGAGGTAGGCGCTTACTATATTTTTGTTGTTGTTGTTGGTCATAGGGCCTGACTCTGGGCCCAGGTGCTGTCCCTCAGCTCTTCAGCTCAAGGCTAGTGCCCTACCACTTGAGCCACAGGCCACTTCTGGCTTTTTTTCTGCTTATGTGGTGCTGAGGAATCGAACCCAGGGCCTCATGCATGAGAGGCAAGTGCTCTACCACTGAGCCACCTTCCCAGCCCCGCGCTCACTATTTTTTTCCAAGCTGGCCTCAAACTTCTGATCATTTTGCCTTCACCTTGAGATTACTGGTGGTTAACATGGTCGTTTAGATTTTTCATGTACTAAAAAGTCTTTTGAGTAACTGGTCATATACAAATAACAAAATAATTTAATATGCCCAATAATCTTATAGACTTTTCCTATGTACTTTTCCTATATTCCAGACATTACATTGTAATGTATTTTACATAACATGAAGTTAACATGATAATATAGATGACATACTTAAAAATCTTCACCTGTGAGATGGAAATGACTAAACCTACATAACAGATAAAAGACCATAAAGCTAAAAGGTTGAGTCACCTGCTCAACGTCTTAGTCATTATTAGAAGAATAACTCAAGTTATTTCTGATATCACAAACATTTGATCAACTTTGCTACCATGACCGCAATGGGAAATCTTTTTCAGAAAATAAGGTATTAAAATATTACAGCGTATGGAAGTGAGAAGAGGAATAAAAAAAAGGAGCACTGAGAAAAACACAGCCCATTGTTTTGGATATAAATATGCTATGTCTCTCAATGAGATTTAGCACTTGGGGAAAGCAGAAAAGAAGAAGAGAAAGAAGATGGAGAAGAGGGGGGATAAGAATGGTCACAGTGTGGAAACTTCTGTGCTTCAGGGGATTACCAAGGCTGAATTTGGGGGAAAGAAATTCTTTGTCTTTGGAGATAACAAATACAATGATGCCTTTTCCATTTATAATGAATTAATAAGGAGTCAATATGACCAACACGTACTTGGTGTGTAGCTTTCCTTCACTCAGCTTTATAAAGCAAAACAGCACTCTCAGTTTTGTGAATCTTTTTGTAGATGGATTATTATTTCCAGTTTGTGGACTAGAGACCTGGCTCAAGTGGTAGTCCCATTAGCAAGAAAGCTGAGCTGAGCAAGAGTACAGGGTTCTGGAGTTTAAGCTCCAGCACCGGCATTTAACAAATTCCACTTTGTGGTGATTGTCATACTTATTTTCATTAGTATTATTTTCTAATTGTAGAGTCTTAAACTTCGAAGTCAAAGGTTTAAATTGCTTCTTGCCTGCATGACCTTCCATGGAGTCAATGTTAGGACATTGAGTTTCACAAAATGGCTGAGTGGCTGCTTGTGTTCGGCTCTTGACTGTCCACATAAGTCCCACTTATTAAAATGCAGGTGATGCGAATCTACTTCACAATATTATACTTTTAAGAGCCATCATCTATAGTGGTGGAGCTCAATGCCAAAGGAAACTGGGGAAAGCCCTGCCGTTCACCAAGCTATCACTAGAGGGGGTAGTTGCACGCAGAAAAGGTTCATTTCCTGGGGCCATTAGCTGGCCCTTCTACACTGCTGACTTCCCACCTCCACTAGGGTAACAGCTCTCTGTTGCCATGGAAACCCCTAAACAAGGGGTAAATATGTCGACAATAGCCGTAGACAATTTTATTTTTCATCTGTTTTTAATGCATGGCAGTCTCCGAGCACTCCATCTGCAGCCTGATGTTGCTCACTGGTCTGTTAAGTCTGGGCAACACAAGTCATCCTTTATGGCTAAACGGTATCACAGCACGCAGCACTGTTCACACACTGTGGTGGATTGTGAAGGTCCCTGCTCCATGGAGAGGAGGGCAAAAAATTCCCTCATTATGCCTTCCCTCTTTCCACTAGCTTGCTCCTCCTTCTAACAGCAGCTGGATCTTCAAATGTTGATGCTTTGTGAATCTGTCTGTGTCAGCCTAGCAGACACCCATGATTCTTGAGTGTGGAGAATACCAGTTAAATCTAGGCTAATGAAAGCAGAGAATATATATATATATATATATATATATATATATATATATATATATATTCATACATGTATATATCCATATATATGTACATATGAATTTTTCTTTGGGGCTCCAAAGTCAATCTTTGAGATAGCTGCAATGTCTATAAAATAATTAGACTTCCAAAAACACATATGTTTTAATGAAGTCTGTGATTGAATGAAGGCTTATGTCAAAACTTATGGCATACTAGACAGTTCTATGGATAGGAGATAGAGATCTAAGCTATGATACAAGGCTAAACCATGGGTGGTCATGAAGCAGAGAATGGTGCAGTTATTAGTAGCTGTATTTAGTTATGCACATCTGTTACTATGTAGCTCTTGATATTAAGCACTCTGCAATGTAAGTATTAAATAGGGACGAGGTGGTTCCATTGAAGGGAACGTTTTTTATCCTTTGAGAGTTGGACCTGATCCAATGGGAAAATAGAAACGAAGGTTGCTATGGCAATAACACAGACGCCTAACTCACAATGACATACCTCCTGTTCACCAGACCCCCTTCCCATGCTAAATGAATGCAATGCTCTCTCACAGAATGAGTGCAAAGAGGACCAGGCCTTTACATGTGGATCCATTAGGTCAGAAACCAAGCCAGGTGCTCCATGCAAGAACCCTTTGCCTAGTGTGGCAGACCTTTCAACAAATAGGCACTCACTCAAAGAAGCCGTAAATAGCTGCATGCAGATTCTTAAGACAGTGGAAGGATTTATTGAATGAAAACACTGAATACTCACTACCCTAGAATGGCAAACCTGTCTAAAACAATAAACAATCAACAGTTGCCCTTTAATGTTAACATCATCTCTCCAATATCTTTTCTCCCATTGAGCTAAAATTTCTTTTTATTATTATCAACATCAGAACATTTAAACATACTACAAATAAATATCCATCTGTAGGCTGGCTGAAAAGCAAAAAAGATCACATGTTAATTATTATTAGGAAGGAGAAAGGAAATGAAATAATGGGCTGTCAAATCTCTAGGAAGGGCGTGGCAAATGCCTTTTCTTGCGCAGAATTGCTAGCGCTTCCTGGAAATTTCCACTCACGGATTGGGTTCCTGGTACATAGGAAATTCCCTGGTCTCTCTTTTGGGATGTCCCAGGGGATGGGAGGGGGGGCAGGGAGGGGGAATCTTCAAGAAGATAAAACTTCGAAGAGTGGGCAGATGTTGGGATTATGAGACATTATCAGCCAGCCCTCGGTGATGCTATTAGGAAAATGTCGGCCAGTCGGGCTTCTTCTCACTGGGGCCCTCAGGGTGTCTGCTTAACTGGAAACACACTCTGCAGTTTGCAGCCAAGAGGGGCGACCTTTCCCTAAATAATTCTTGCATTGTGATTCAGCATGTGAGTCATTTGGTTCATAACAGCTTCCTGTCGGTTCCAGACACCCCCTGGGAAATGTGGATCTTTTCTGATTTGGGGGGAAATCCTTGGGTCCCTTGCTAGCACTGCTGGTGGGAGATGACTTGTCCCAGGACTTGCTGGAGCTGACGGAGCTGCAGAGGAACTCACTGGCCCGGTGTTACAGGATCGTGTCAAGCAGGCAGCTTAGAGATGTGTGCAGAAGGCTCTGGATCGTCTACGACTGCAGTGGCTCGCACGTTCTTCCCTCAGACTCCTGGAATTCTATTCGCCATTGTAGCAGTGTTAACAAATGGGGCCCTTTAAGCAGCGATTGGGCCACAAGGGACCTGCCCAAGTGTTTGGATTCAAGTCATTGTCGCCCCCCCTCCCCACACACACACACACACTCCGGAGGGAGTTTGGCCTTCTTCTTTGTCTGTCTTCCCGGACCCATCCTCTTCCTGACATAAGAGAATGCAGCAAGATGACTGCTGGCGAAATCCTGGCGTCTTGACCTTGGACTTCCAATTTCTGCTCATTTTAAGTGACTGTCTCAGGCATTCGGTTGTAAGAGCACACGTTGACTAATGTGACTATTAAGGGAGCAGATGTGTTCCCTCATTTGTTCATTCAGTCTTAGGAGTGCCAAGCACTTGACTGCTTCTAAGCATCCATTCCACCCTCCTCCTCATTAAAGGGTCAACACTGGTTGAGATAGATGTGATAAAGAAAGTTCTGCTCCGCTTCTGGTAGCCAGAACTCCCAGAGCCCTTCTGGGTCAATGGTCAGCAGAAACCACCAGGATCGCAAGCCTGTAGCAAGCAGGCAATGCCCGCTTCGTGTTACAACTGGGCATCCAACACACCCGTTAGCGCTGAAGCTTCCCTGCCAGGGCTCCTGGCGGCTGCTTGGCATCTTGTCTCAGGAATTGGAGGAATGAAGTCCTGGACAGAGGAGGGTAAAGAAATTTATTCAGAAGAGAATTGTTTACCATGGTCCTCATCCCTCCTCTCTGTCTTCTCTGCATGACTTTCCCTGTGTCTCTGTCTCTGTCTCTCTATTGCATGCAAATGATGCAATGATTAACATTTGAACAACAGTTTCAACTTGGAGACTACATGCATGTATAGGAGCTGGGTGACATCTTTATCCAAACTAACTATGGTTTGTTCCACCATCCCAGAGGTAATTTATTCATTCTTCACAAGGAATTTGGGTAAAACATAATATATATGAGTGCACTCTTGGTCTACGTTGTTTAGCACAGTTCAGCTAATTTAGGTTTCTGAATCGATGTGTGTATTGCCAATAAGTAAGGTAATTCATCTAGAGATAAATGCATTATTCCCTAAATGAAACCCTCCAAATAAAACATCTCCACATATGATGAAAGATAAAATCATGTCCAGGTATGTACTTGAAGATCTATAATAGCCTATGAGGGGACTTCAATGTGGGCAAAGTAGGTTATCTATGTAAGGTTTTAATAATGGAGAAAGTAGCCTTAGTATGAACAGATATCAGAAATGACTGCTAAGAAGCTGCTAGTGAGATAGTCTGACTACATTGAGAGTTTGCATTTTCCTCTTCTGATGGATCAGTGATTTTTCTGAGTAACAAAGGTTGAGCCACAGTACATAGTTTTGAGTATCATCTTTATAATTAAGACTTTCCCTCTTTACATGCAAAACTTAAGAAAGAGGGGTGTTGGTAAGCAAAATTACTGAGTTAAGCCATTCCTCATTGTATGGAAAATGAATTCAGGAGGATCAAAATCACTGAATCTCAGATGGGGATGATGGGAAATGTAAAGAGAGATGGGAGTAACTCAGTCTTCCAGAGAGTGGCTGGCTCATCAGCTTTCCCAAAAGCCGTACACGGACCTGGGATTGCTTCACCTTCTTTCTTTGTAGTGAATTTTTTCAGCTACTTAATGTCCAAGTCTCAGCTTAGATTAAGCAGTCAGGCAATTTTGGGTGAAATGAAATAAATTCATTATCATGGAATCTGGCACCAAGAGTGATTGTAAATGGGGTTCAGTCTTGTTATGCTATGTATTGTGATGTCATGCTGTGTATGGTGATGTCATGCTACGTATCATGATCTGTTTAGACAATGTACAGATAATGTACACCTTCTACTTGCTACCCAATAACTAAAAGTTTGAAGAATTTCTAAGAAGTATTTCAAGTCAGCTCCCTCTGTCGTTCAGGCCTTGTATTAATTAGGTGTAGGATTCAAAATTTCAGCAAGCACTATTTGTAGTGCACCTAATTTTATTCCACCATTATGTCCATAAGCCTGGCAGTTTTAGGTCAATAGATGCTCAGTTAATGATCAGTTAGTGCACAGTTCGTATGCCATGTAGCACTTCTATCTGAAGTACTAGGGTTTGAACTCAGGGACTTGAATGTGCTAGGAAGGTGCTCTACCATTGTGCCATGCCTCTGGCCTTTTTGCATCGGAAATTTTGGAGAGACAGGCTCACTTTCAGCTTGGGCATATGATTGGATCATAAGATGCATGTTTTAGGCTTGCTATCACAGCTGAGATGATAGGCATGCACTACCAGGTCGAGATTCTGCCTGTGAGACAATCCTATGGACTTTTCTGCTTGAGCTGCCTTGAACCTTTGATCCTCCTGATATCAAGTTCCCATATAGCTGGGAACCACAGGCACACCCTGCTGTATTCAGCTATTGCTTGAGAAGGGGTCTTGTATGAACCCAGTCTGGATTTGAACAACAATCCTTCTGATCAGCTTTCTGAGTAGCTGGAGTTACAGTCATAAGCCAAGGTATGTTCTTGACAGGTGTAGTTCTCATTTCAATTTCCCTCTTGTCATGTTCACGTCCCGTAATTCCTTATACTGATTATTTTGTTTTACTTCCATTTCCTTGATATAAGACAGGGTACCTTAAATTCTCTTTTCTAAAAATCTTCGTGGACAACTGGCTATAAATCATTATCAGCCAGATGATGACATAATCCGTGAAATATTTTATTCAGCTTTAGGATGATTTGTCCTTTAATGAGTATATATTCCAAGAACATGCCATCTTCTTTGAACTTCCCTGATCTCAGTGTCACTGCTTCTCAGGTGGGTCACAAACACTTTGCCTGCTGGACTAGCATGGAGAAGTTCCAGAGATGTAAGACTAATGCATCCACCTCACACTTCTCATCGTGGTACCCACTTGTTCCTAATCAGTCTTGGCTTGGCTGTCTTCCCATTGCTTGTCCATGCCAGCAGTGCGTCAGTCCTGTGCTTACAAGGCAGAACTTAGCCCAGCATTTGCCTCTTCTGGACTTCACTGTCTCCACTGCACAGAGCATCCTGATTGTTTCCACTTGCAGTAATCAGCCCTCTCTGATGGATTGGGAAGCTAAGGTGAAATATGAAATGCATGGTAAAGGGCAGGCAGAGATGAAAGAAGCACTTCTAGCTGACAGGACATCTCAAGTCATCTGAAACTATCATGGTTTTGGGTGAGCACATTTTCTTAGAAATGTGGTCAATGAAGAATCAGAACCTTGTGAGTTGCTGACATCTATTGCATGATAGATTCTAGCCGGACAAGGTCCCACAGGTACAAGATGATAAGCCAAAGTAACAATTTGACTTGTTGAGCCATTTGCTTTTTTGACTCTTGCCTTCTGCATTTCTATTGTGCACGTTTTTCTCCTTAGCAACTGCATCTATCATTTCTTTTTATCTCCCCCTCCTCAGAATATATTCTCTGTTTCTTGCTGTCTTTGGGTTAAGAAAATAACTCTTTGTGGAAGAGATGCAACATATGAAGATAACTTCTTAGTTTTATGCATTATGTTGGCAAACCAGGGAGTTTCCACTGTGAAGTTAATTCAGAATAGGACTTGGATGCTAATTTTAAACAAGTTGTAGAGAAAGGGAGTTTCAGGCTGTACTTCCTCATTCAGAAAAATCAGTGGGCAAATTGTTGCCCATTGTAACCAGATTTAGACACTTGAGTGCTTTCCTCTCACCCTCCACTCTATCCAGGAACTCATATTTTCAGTTAACTTGTTTATATAGAACAAGTTTGGTGAAAAACATTGGTTGGCACTGCTGTTTAATTGAATTCTAGACAGATTCTGAGACTAGGGATTTTGTAGAAGCATTTGTTGGGAAGTGGGCTGGCTTGGAATGCATACCTATAGGGAAGTAAAGATAAAGTCTGGTTCACAATTCAGACAAAAGCAAGATCTTAATGAGCCCTGTGGTGGGCACTGTAGCTGACAAGATCCTTTAGATGACCTTGAATTGAAAACAAAAAAAACAAAAACCAACCTTATCAACTGTAGCTGGTCCTTCTCCCGCTTGCTGAATCCTCAGGGTCATAACCTCGGGAAGGTAGTTCACTGAGGCCGTGAGCAATTTCCCAGCAAGCACTGCAGCATATGTTCAGTAGCCAATGCCACAAGCAACTGTGAAATGCATTTTGAGTGCACAGGCTATTTTTTTTTTAACCAGATCTCTGATTTTGTGTTAGGTAACCAGGAAAGCAGTGTGACCATCACCAGAACAGTTGTTTAAAATGCAAATTCTCAAGATCAACAATAGTGGAAGTGGAACAGAGCAATTAATTAAGCCTGGCAGGTAATTCTGTGATACACTAAAGTTTGAGGGCCACTGCACTGGAGTATTTATTGCAAGCACCGAACAAGACAACACTAATGAAAATATTTTGTCAAATATCTTTGTGTGTGTTTTTAGAGCTTTCTTTCTGATAATCCTGCACTAATTTCTACATCTGATTGTTAGTGTTATTTCACAGTCTGGAAAATCAGACATGATTTAAAGCTTCAGTCAGTTTGGCTTACAATGGTCGATTGTCAAACTCCTCAATGTAAGCAAAATGTGGAAAGCTTGTCTCTCCCATGCTATGGGAGCCTACTAAAAGGAGGAAACAAGAGATATGGACATCATCAGTACCCTTTCTCATATTAGATTATGAAAGCACACCAGTATGAAAACTTCTGACTTAAGTTGGGATGAATTTAGATAGGTGCAAAATGTCTGCTATTTTGCTTTTGAGAAAAAAAATAAGACAGTCCTTTCTGTTCTTATAGAAAATTCATACACACATTGATTGACCATAATTATAACACCAATAGCCAAGGGAAACAATATTACAACATGACAAATGAGATGGCATTTACCAAGTGTGGGTTTTTGATGGACCGTGAATAAAACAGAACATAGTCTTAAGGTGAAGAAAACAGGAATCCAAAGATGAAAGTGCTTGCTTATTAAATCCTTGTTCTGAGTCCGATTACATAGTTCATCGCAAAGCTGGTACCTTTGCCTCTAACTATAAATCGGATTACTCACATGCTGTAGAAAACTCTTGAGACTTCAGTACTTCAACAGTGTGGAATTTTATACATCTTTATACATCTGTCTCTAACATCTATTTGGGGAAGAAAAGCTATCCAAGTGAGGAGGCTCTGTTTAGCCTATCTACCTCATCTAGATCACAAATTTGTCATTCATATTGATGTTCCCCTCTACTGCTTGTCATACTCAGCTTCTTTGGACTGACAAATATCTCAGCAACCTCAGTAACACAGGAGGGTTCACTCCCTTCTTCTTTCTAAATACATTTAGACTCCATTTACTTTTCCAGCTATAATCCAATTATTGGCTGGGCCATTTCAGCTTCCAAAATCTACTTTTACTGTGGGAGTGGGAGGCTTAAATAACCAGGAATTCTTAATTAAATGCAATATTTTTTCCCAATGAATCCTCCATGGTGTACTCAGTTTTTTAATAGTGTCTTAAGCTTTATACCTCTAGGACGACTGGTGTTGAATTCACTAATAAGCAGGTTTGTCATGGGGACACGTTAATTCTCGTAAGTCTAGAGATACTCTCCAGTGGCTCTTCACATCTGTTATTGTGTTTTTGCAGCTTGGGTTTCCCATGCGTTGGGAGAGATGAAAACATCTTCTCTGAACCAAAGCTGTGTTATGAACTTTAATCTCAAGAGCCATGCAGTCCACTTCACAGAAGTGCACTTGAAATATTAAATTCTGAAATCATCTACTAGAGAGAAAACCAGCACACCCAACATTATTTCCCTCACTGAGACTTTTAAATAAAGAAGTACTTCTTAATACATTGAATAAAGAACTCTTTAAAGACAAGGAATTCGCACTTATCTCCAGGAGATGCAATGGGAGCATCTGATCTTACAATGATTCCTGTTCCTGTGGCTGTAGGAAAACTATACTCCCTTACTGTACACAGAAACAGAACAGCTCCAGTACGTTATTTTGGAGTTTCACCTCTTGGCTCTTGTCTAATAACAACAATGAGCTGGATATTCCAAAAAGTATATATGATAGTCCTATTAGAATTTTATTAAGTAAAACTGACCTAAGTTAAATAGTAAAGAAATGAATGTCAAAATAACTAAGCAAATCTCAAATATCTCACTATGAAAATGACAAGAAACTTAAGTGATGAGACATATTATTTTGATCTAATCTTCCCACTCTGTATTTGCATATTAAAACATTAGTTCTCACCCCATAAACATATATAATTTAATTTTCAGTTAAAATGTAATTAATATAAATGCTTAGAAGAACATTAAAGACAATATACACAAACATTTTTAAGCCAGTTGACAGTGGCTCATGCCTGCCTGTAATCTTAGCTACTCACAAGGCTGAGATCTGAGGACTGCAGTTTGAAGCCAGCCTGGATAGGAAAGTCCATGAGACTTTTATCTCCAATTAACTACCAGAAAAACAGAAGTGTTCATGTGGCTCAAGGGGTAGAGTGCTAGCCTTGACCAAAGAGCTCAGGACAGCACCCAGGGCCTGGGTTCAAGTCCTATGACTGGTACAATAATAATAATAATAATAATAATAATAATAATAATAATAATAATAATACAAAATGAACACTTATCAACATAACTTATGTACAGTATTTTATTTTGTGTTTACAGTATAAGGTAACAGACTATAACACCATACACAGATGACACAACTTGTTGGGTTGTGTGATTTTGGAAAAGTCACAACCTAATCTTGGTATAATCATTTATTCTTCTGAAAACCAAGGGATAATAAAATGTCTCATGATGGGTTGTCATGAGAATTAAATGAATCAGAAAAAGCAGTTTTAAAGCTTCCCATCTTCTTCAAATGTGTTTCCAGGTTAGAAAACTACAGCCCAAGAAACCCTGTGTTTTTCCTCAAAGCTTTATGCCCTTCTCCAAGTTCCTACCTCCTAATGCTTGAAAGAAAGAAGCAAAAGACATGATAATGCTGCTTCCTGAGCAATTTCATGATCCTCTTCCAACTAGGTAGTATCTAAGGCAGTAACATAACACTATGTCGGTAGTCAGCAGTTAACCTACCATTCCTTCACTCTCACACCAATGTAAGCGGTTAGGAAAGGCCAACCAGACCTCCCTACTCAGCATCATAGAAGCAACGGGGACTTGACTAGAAGAGGCAAGTTTTGCCTCTGATGAGCAATGTTCTGCTCTTTTCTACACCTGAGGACAATAGAAAAAGTATGGCCCATGTAGAATGCACTCAAGGCATTCCTGAAAAGAGTTTTTTCTGAATCTAGTGAAGAGTTGAAGGCCACTCTAATTTATCCTTCAGAGTTTTTTTTTCTTTCTCTCTACATGATGGCTGTAAGGGAAAGAGACATAAATGAAGTGACATGGGACCAACAATCCCATTTTTTAGGATATGCCCTGGCCCCCAAATCACCTAAAATCTCCACCCTGGGCCTTACCTCAGGAAGTTTGTTACTATGTCCCAACAGTGCCACAGGCTAAAGAACAAGTCTTTTACACATGGATATTTGAGAGTGAGTAATCCAAACCAGAGCAACACGTATGAATGGCATGTAGCATCTACATACTCATTTTTGTGTGGAAACATACTTTCTATTGTCTTGGTTATATACCTAGGACTAGAAGGTTATTTTCCCCCCACAAGGTGACTATGTTTAATAGTACTGTTAGTTCAAGTAAAATGAAGATCCTAACAATTAATCAAGTAACGTGAGTGGCAACATAGGGTGAGGAGCTCCAGAGTTGTTTTATATGCGTTGTCCAATTTAGTCTCCACAGTTGCTGCGGGATAGCATTCATATTTCCATCTTAAATATGAAGAAACTTGATCTTAGAGACACAAGTGATTTTTCCATGATCACAGGGCTATAAACAGGAGAACTGCAATTTAATCTGGGTCTAAGGGACCCCAAATATTTTCATTTACATGTTTCTCATTAAAACACAGCACATAACTGTCTTGCTCTAGTCTGTGGCTATATTTTTACACGTCTCGGATAGACCAGATTGGAGTTTTTAAGGTCTTGAAACAGTAAGGACTATGTCCTTTTACTGAAAACAAACAAACAAACAAACATGGAGTTGTAATCTAGGTGGCGCACTACTTTCATGATTTATCAATCTGGGTATCCATTCCAGATAGGCAGCAAATATTTTTAAATGAAAGAGAAACTTATAAAAATAATCTATGACAATCACTAATAAAAGATGACCATACAGTAAATATGCACTATCATTATATGCCAATATATAACAAATAATACATGCCAACTGATTTTTTAAGTCTATAAACCTTGTTTCCAAATATAGCAGAACAGAATTTGTATTTTTAGAGCACTTTTTTCTCTGTTGTAGAGTGCTTTATTTTAGTAGCTGTCTAAACTCTCCAATATAAATGCTGACATTTACCAGAGTTTCTTTGTCCCACAATTGGAAATAGATGCTACACAAACACAAAGCTATGTTTAGTGGTTTAAGGTATGGCCTTAAAATCTGTTTATATTAATAAATATAGATTTCCATAGAGCATGAAAATAATTTTTGCTTTATACTAACCTCAGCACTGACACATGGATATGTAGAAGAGTCCCTCAAATAAGGAATATTTTATTTTAATTTTTAAGTGATCATGCAACAACTGAGATGTAATAATTGTGCAAGATTTGACTTGGGTTGCTGTAACAACTAATTAACAATGTCCATTTATTTCATTTTCAATAAAATCCATTTGAATAACCCTAGAAATAAAAATGTCCATTGGTAAGAGCGTTAGCAAAACCTTTGTCAATATTATAAATGAATAAAGATACTAGTTATGGGAATTCATGAATTTATATCTGAAAATAGAATAAAACTCTTAGTGCTTGTTTGCTTTAAATATTTTAGAAAGAAAGATTCCAAGTTAGTATACTTGATAGAAGAGTATGTTGAAAGAACTTACACCTTTGAATTTTCTACCTTAGAAATGCCATTTAGAACCTGGCACCAGTAGATCCCATCTATAATCTTAGTTACTTAGGAGGCTGAGGTCTGAGGTTCAAAGCCAGCCAGGGCAGGAAAGTCTGTGAGACTCTTATCTCCAAACAAACAAACAAACACACAAACAACAACAACAACAACAAAAAAGAGGAAGTGTAGTTATAGCTTAATTGGTAGAATGCTATCCTTGAGCCAAAGAAGCCCAGTGGAGTTCAAGACCTAGAATCAGTATGGAAAAAGAGAAAGAAAAGATATAAGAAATGTCATATAGAAATCAGAGTCCAAGATAATATTAGAAGAGATGAAGTAAAATGCAGTTCATTGCTGATTCATAATCTAGATAATGCCAACCAACACTGAATAGGTTAAATCTATTTTTTTCAGGGAACTGATTTCTTTAAATGTGCTTTAAAAAGCTACTCCAAGTTCTATATTGTTCATTCATTGCTTCATTCATT
Source organism: Dipodomys merriami (assembly GCF_024711535.1). NCBI lineage: Eukaryota > Metazoa > Chordata > Mammalia > Rodentia > Heteromyidae > Dipodomys > Dipodomys merriami. Next base: position 79,735,526 of record NW_027205603.1, read on the forward strand.
CACTTGTGTCACTTGTTTTTATTGAATCCCTACTTAGAACCAGAGATGTTGGTGACATGTGCAAATGTAATTTGCACTCTCTTGGAATTTTTGTCTCAAGTATTTTCATACGTGTGTGTGCATACATGAATATATATATTACATAATATATATAAGACTCACAGAAGCATAGTGCCTTCAGTTGTGCCTCTAACCAAAATTTTGCTCTTTTTTTTTTTTCAAATAATTAGATTTTGTCTCCCAACATTCCAGCATGAGTGAATTCAAATACATTCAAATACATCTTTCCAAAGGGAAAAACCAATACTCCCATGGAAGTCTTGCTTTTTAGCTCTTTGCCACTGAAATAACAATCATGTGAGGAGGCACTACAGCAGCAGATTAAAAGAGTCCTTCAGGAAGTGGTGAAGAGGAGAGTGCTGATCCTAGTGAAGTGATTGAAGGACTGCACATTCTAGAACCTAGAGGTTCCAGGCATATGGACCCTCCACCTCAGGCCTGTGTCCAAACATCCAACCACGTGGTGCTTTTCTTAGAATTAAAGGGCTTTTAGAACATGCAAGAACTACAGGGTTGACAGCCAGTCTGTCCAGCAAAGAGAATTTACCAAACAGAATAGAGAATCAAGACATTCAAGAAGGTGATTTTTTAAAATTATTTACTTATTTCATACTCTTTCTCCCTCAGTTAAATTCTACCCACATGACTGGATTTAAGGTCTATTTTATTGTTTACCGGATGATACATTTGGTATCTATCTTTTGTAGTTATTATCTGAAAGATCATTGGGGAATTTCTGGTTTCTTTCCTTTGGTAATTTCCCCTGCTTCTGTTTGACAGAGGGATATTTATGTCAGGTGTCTGTGTCTTGGTCTCTATAATGAATGACAAATCTTTTGGTATTCCCATTTCCAGATGTGATGCTAGCTAGCTTCAGCAACATGGAGAAAAATATCATAGAACGGAAATCCTCACATAAGAGCATCACTTTAATATATTTCTTGATGGTAACTTTCAAAAGATAGCTTTTATAGTCCTCATATGAACACGCACACAAACACACCAGAAATTTCAGTTTATGGGATAGTTTAAATGATGTGTAAACATCTTGTGGTGAATATCATTGGTATGACAGATCATGGGTTAAAGCTGGCTGTTTGGCTTTACTTTTAGTGTTACAACAAATATAGAGGTTATGAACACTTTTCTTTGATCAATAGGTATCAATTTTAGGGATATAATTATTCCTTGGTTTTGGAAGTATTGTTATTTTATTTATCTCCCTTAGTTGTGCTCACCAATTCAAAGCAAATACATGAAAAACCCTTAATTTTTGTTATGATTTATTATTCAGATTATGAGTAATGTATTTTGCATGATAAGGGTTTCTGTCTTCCTATTTCCAGGACTTTTCTTCAGTGGAAATAGTTTCATACTATAAGGCAGTGAACAAGGAAAACAACATGGAGGGAAGAGACAGGACATGGAGTGTGGTATGGTTTGTAATCAAATTATTGGGAGTATGGTGATGAGTTTTTATCAACTTATTGAGACATGGATTACTGTAGTTTCTCCTTAAGTAAATTTTATACAATACTTGTTCAGTCTGCTTTCTGGGGGGAAAATAAAGCAAAACAAACCTAAGTTTAAAAACTCCCACATTATAAGAATTTTAGGAAAACAGAAGTACTTTCTTTTAAAGTAAGATGTATATTAATTATTGTAACTAAGAGAAACCACGGGACTTGTATTTCTTTGGGTCTATATTACTTCATTTAATATGACTTCTTCCAAGTCTCCATTTCCTAACAAATGGGTGGTGTCATTCTTTCTGATGGAAGCATAGAATTCATACATATATATATATATCACATTTTCTTGATCCATTCATCTACTGAGATGAGCAGAAAAGCTCAAAGCTATGTACATATGACCATATAAGATGATGCTAAGCAAAATGAAGCCCAAGATATGGACACAAGAGATTTTTTCTTTGTTGTTGTTGTTTTTAACGTATGATGTGATTTTCTTTTTGTTTTTCTTTTTTTCTTTTATTTTATTTTATGAACATACTGTACAGAGGGGTTACAATTACATGGGCAGGATAATGCGTACATTTCTTATCAAGCATTGCAGCCTCCTCCTTTGTTTACCCTTCCCATCCCTTCCCAGCCTCCCAGCCCACCCCCCACCCAATCCCCCCACCCCCCCGCACCAACGTTGTAAAGCTCGTTTTCGACATGACAACTTGTACTTCTCATTGTTGCAACAGGTCCACCTGTAGCCTTAAACGACTTGTTTTTCCCCATCTCCTCCACAAGTTATACTGACATCAAATATAGTGAAGGCAGGGGTTATACTGTGGGAGAGGGACATACAAAGCAACAAAGAGATAATCTTATAAATGCATTAGAAACAAATGCATGAAAGAAAAAACATTAAAATACATATCTAAGGGTTCATTTTCCTAACATCACATTATCTGACCTTTTCTGCTTGACTCATACATATACTAGATATTGCAACTAAGGGAAACCATGGGACCTATGTGTCTTTGGGCCTGGCTTACTTCACTTAATATAATTTTTTCCAAGTTTTTCCATTTCCTAACAAATGGGGCAATGTCATTCTTTCTGATGGAGGCATAGAATTCCATTGTGTATATATACCACATTTTCTTGATCCATTTATCTACTGAGGGGCATCTGGGTTGGTTCCATATCTTAGCTATGGTAAATAATGCTGCAATAAACATAATTGTGCTGGTAGCTTTAGTGTGGTCTTGTTTGTAAACATTTGGGTAAATGCCCAAAAGTGGGATTGCTGGGTCATAGGGGAGCTCTATGTGAAGTCTTTTAAGGAACCTCCATACTGCTTTCCAAAGTGGTTGAACAAGATTTTCTTTTGTTTCTTTTGTATGATTTTCCCCCTATGGTACATCCCCTGTATCACTGTATTTGTTTTTGGTACCCTGCATCTTGTATATACGTTTATTAATTTGGGGAGGGAAAGGGAAATAACAAAATGCTGAAGCAAGGACACAGGATGACCTGTTGCAATAATAATACAAGACTATTTTGGAAATGAACTTTACAACTTTTCAGGGGGAGTGGAAGGTATAGGGGAAGTGGGGGAGGGAAGGAATAGTAGGAGAAAAACCAAGGGCAGGGTAACAATGCTCAACAATGCACTCATTACCTTACTTACATAATTGTAACCTCTCTGTACAGCATCTTTACAAAAAAAAAGACAGTAAGGTGTTAGGATTTGACAAGTAATAATACAAGATACCTGGTTAAGTTTGAGTCTCAGAAAAAAAATCATTTTTATAGTGTAAATAGACTCTCTGTAGTGTCTGGGATATGCTTATTCTAAAAAGTTTTTGCTATTATCCTGACATTTAAATTTAATAGGGCCTTATAATTTGACAACTGTATCAAAAAGCCTTGTGTTAAAACTTAATTGCTTCCTTTAGTTTCAACCCAGCTGGCTATATATCCCTGTAGTGGTAGGGTTTGAAGAGGCAGCATAAATAAAACAGACTCTAACAGCAAACAATGGAGCACAAAGAATAATTTGACCTGAAACCACAATTGAGTGTGGGGTAAAGCTAGAAGGGTGGACACGAAAACACACTGAAGATCTGATCCTTTATTTGACCAGTACTCATTCCTTCGGTTTGTAATATAATAGTGTTTCATTGGAGAAGCATCCTTTGCTGCTCTGAGCCCTTCTGCAGTGGGTGGAGCTGATCACATCACAGTCTCTACACATCCAGAAGTGATTCAGCCTGGATCCCGCAGGGCTAGTAACAGGGATTGGCTCTAGAAATACTACCAACCTTGGACTTCAGTTGTTAGGATCTTTTAGAGTCATTGTTTCCCCTGGGGTTGCCATATGGATAGAACCTATCACTGGAGGTACTGGGACTTAGTTTTTCCAGCAGGTGGAAATGAAAAATAGCCAGAAAGCATTATAATAACTTCCAGTGACTCATTTGAGTCTAATATCCAGGACTGCACTACAGTCAATAAAGATTAACCTTCCTCTTTCTCCCTCTTTTGATTCCTCGCTTTCTCTCCTTCCTTCTCTCCTTTCATTCTTTATTTTCTTCTTATTTCTTCCATCCCCCCTTCCTTCTCTCTTTTCATCCACTTGGAATTTGGTATCATCCTTACAAATTTCCATACAAAAATAGTTTAGAGCTGGATTGCTGAAGGAATTTAATGTCAGGCTAAGGATTTCGAATTTATTTCTGTCCCCAGCCTTGGAAGATTTCTGTGGTGGGAAGAAAAGGGATTAGAGGTTGAGTTGGGAAGGCTTACATGGGGTCAGTCAATGCGGAGAAGAAAGAGCATCCAGCACGAGAGTCACAAAAACAATGGTGAACAGAGCTGAGGTACTAGGTGAAGACCCAACACCTTCACAATGAGAATTAAGATGGGACAGTTGGGTGAATTACAGAGGGACACGTTTTATTCAGTAGATAATGTTCATTAGGCTTCTAGGTCAGTGGAAGTTATTATCACAAGAAAACCTTGAAGTAAGTCCATTAGAGATATAGAAAACATTTTTTAATAAAAAGCCTGGAGGAATTAAAGGAATGGAATAGGCCACTTGTTGAAATTCACTGGAGCTTTGTGGTTTCGTTCTGTGATTATTATAAGGTTATTATAGCTATTGCCAGAAGCTGGGAGACTTCCTCTTTGACTTGGGTTCTATTTATGTTGCTGAGTAAACATTCATTTTTAAAAGCACAGCCATTAATAAACTGTCCATTTGTGCATTTTCCCAAACTGCCATATTTCCACAGACTATGGGTTAACATGTATGGCCGTCACTGCTAAGCTTTTAATGGCCATGTATTTATTTCTGCAATATGTTCATTTGAATGTTTTCATTGAACCTTTAGACATTTATTAGTCATTTGTTTACCATTACACAAATTTATGGAACTGTTAAATGCAACATGTTGGTGTGCTGTCAGAAAAGAGTTATGGAGCAGAGGAGCTTATTGTTTGGAATTTGTTAGAAGCTCATCCCAAAACTATTAATTTTGTTTATTGGAGAACTGAGACGAATCAAGTAATCTCACACAGACATAAAAAGTAGACTTGGAAAAAAATCCTCTTCACATTGAGAGGCTAGCACTGGGGGACTACAAGGCCAGCCGGAAGACCATCACTGACTCCTGAGAACTCATTTAGAAAGTAAATGCTAACTTAGGAACTAAGTGTAATAGCCTGCAAGACTGTAGGGATCATCTATAAGCTCCACTTTTCAGAATGACTAGTAGCAGACTTTTCTGGTAATTTGGTAACAACTCATTATTGGATGGGATTGAGGAGATTTTCATGCTGGAAATTCTGAGCGTTGGAATAAGGTTTGTGGTATTCCTCTGGTGCCCATAATGAACAAAACATGGTGATTTGGAAAAAATATGGAAGAATTAAAATTAAAATTCTATCTATCTATCTATCTATCTATCTATCTATCTATCTATCTATCTATCTATTGTCAGTCATGGGCCTTGAACTCAGGGCCTGGGAACTAGCCCTGAATCAAGGCTAGTGCTCTGCCACTTTTGGGTTTCTGGTGTTTAATTGAAGATAAGAGTCTCGTAGATTTTCCTGCTCAGGCTGGCTTTGAACCATGATCTTAGATCTTCACCTCCTGAGTAGCTAGGATTACAGAATGAGCTACCAGTGCCCAGCATCACAAATATTTTAAGTGAGATAAATTTGTATTTGAATCTTCTCTCTGACACTTCCCTGCTTGTAAGCCCTTATAAATGTCTTAAGTTTTCTAAGTCTCAAATGTCTCATTTCTACAATGGCAATTATATTTACTCTGTAGAGTGACCAAGAAAGTCTCCTAACAAGCTCATAAAATGTTTAGCACAAAGTATATACCACAGTAAAGATCTGAGGAATAAGAATTGTAAATGTTATTTTTGTCCTCATAATATTACTTCTCTTAAGCATTATCTTATCAGAGTCATGTCTTGGGGCTGGTGATTTGTGAACTGCTTTGATTGATTTAATTCCTCATACCTAGATTGCATCAAAAGACATGGCTCTTGCCATAGTTAAAGCATGATGACAACTTAACTGAATTTCTGCTTTTATTCAAGAATCAAGCTAAAGTTCCTGTTCCTAATTTAACTTAAACTGCTGAAATTTTAAATGCTGGGCTGTAAGGGTAGCATAAGAGGAAAGTAGTAGCATTCAAGTGGGGATATCCCCCTCTTACCCACATAGCGCTCTTGGGTCAAATCTGAAATGTTAGTAAGTTTCCTTCTTAGTTGAGTTCCAGCCCTTACAGCTGAGCAAGAATCCAGAATTGCTGCCTTCTGCACATTCTCCCTACCCACTGCCCTTCCATTCCCTGTACACAATCTCCCTGCATTCTTTGCTGAGGAAGGGGGAAAGCTATCAGTTCCTACTGCAAAAGGGAGCTTAAACCACTTGATTGTAACACAGAATGCAGAGCAGTGGAAAAGGAAGAGAGAGGAGCTACAGAGTTATTGCTTGATGTGACACGTGACAAATAGGGCCGAATGGCCTCAAATCAGAGCCTCAGCTCCATCACTTAAATATAGCCTAGACGTCAAGATGCTCATTTCATCAAGGCATCCTACTTTCTCAGGAAGCGTGTCTCAGTCTTCTGCTTTAATATTGGTATCAGAATTACCTGTGACTCTTAAAAAATAGAACTGCTATCTCAAAATGCAGTAGGTTTAAATGTCTGGGATGGGATCCAAAGGCTTGTTTTTGTTTACAAACAGTCCAGGTTATTCTATGGCAGAGCTAGGATTGATATGCTGAATGATGAGATTGTGAATGAGGTTCCATTGGCAGCTCACAAACCGTCCTGCTGTGTTCCAAGAGTTCAGGTGAGTGGGAGGAAGCCATCCGTCTGGAGTGCACTTCCACCTGCCGGGAGAAACCTCAACTCCTATTCAAAGGTTTCACTAAAAAAACGATTATTTTGCCCTTCAAATAGGGTGACCATTTCTTCACCATTTTTAGTTAAAGAGCCAAAGTGACCTCTTGGTCCCTCCTCATCTCTGTTTTCTTCACCATCTAGTTTAACCGTTAAGGCGTGGCTAAGGAAGGAGTGGCAATTCTATAATCAAAAGATTTTTAAACATTTTTGAGAGTGATACTAGGGTTTGAACTCTGGACAGTAGTGTGTCAGATGCGAGCTCTACCACTTGAGCTATGCCCACAATCTTTTTTTTTTTTGCTTTAGTTTTCAGAGACAGTTTCACACAGTTGACCTGGACTAGCCTTAGACTACGACCCTTCTACCCTCTAGCCAGGATTACACGCATAAAACATTCTACCAGCTTGTTTGTTGAGATGGCATCTCCTTAAATTTGTGGCTGGGCTGGCCTCAAATTATAATCCTTCCTATCTATTCCTGCAGCCAGGGTAGCTAGAATTACCTATGTGTACTATCATCCTTGGCACTATTAGCATATTTTGGTGATTCTTATTTTCTATATTCATCATAAGCAAGCTCAAAATGGGCATTTTCAGTACCAAAATAATCAGGCTAGCCTTCAACTTGCATCTCGTAGCTACAAAACAGGATTAATAAATTTCTCCACCCCTCCGCCTTTTGTTTTTGTCTGTCATGGGGCTTGAACTCTGGGCCTGGGCACAGTCTCTCAGCATATCAGCTCAAGGCTAGTGCTCTACCACTTGAGCCACAGTGCTACTTCCTGCCTTTTCTGTTTATGTGGTACTGAGGAATCGAACCCAGGACCTCATGCATGCGAGGCAATCACACTACCACTGAGCCAACTTCCTAACCCCATAAAATTGCCCTTTTTAGAAATAAAAAATAAAGTCTGTTGAATAGCTACTATACCTTATTGTGCTGTTACTGTCTAGAGTGGCAAATGTCGTTCAGTTAGTTTTTTTACTTTATTTCAATTTATTTTTATTTAATTTATTTTCCGTTGTTTTCTTAATTTATTTTTTATTTTAATAAAAATTCTGTACAGACGAGTTACAGTTACATGAATAAGGTAATGAGTACATTTCCTATAGAGCATTGTTACTCCCTCCCTCCTTTGTTTTTTCCCTACCATCTCTTCTCAGTGGGCAACCCCCCCCCCCAAGTTGTAAAGTTTGTTTTCAACATAGTGTCTTGTACATCTCATTGTTACAATGGGTCAACTTTAATAAAGAAGAATTATTTACTTTTGCCTGGCATGGTGGTGCACAGCTAAAATCCAAACTAGGTGGGTGACTGAAGCACAGGATTGAGTTTGAGGCCAATCAATATGGGTAACAATACAAGACCTTATCTCAAATTAAAAAAAAAATTAAAAAGGTGAGAGTATAGCTCAATGGTAGGGTGCTTGCTGGCATGCACAAGGTGCTAAGTTTAATCCTCAGTACCACACTTTTATTGTCACTAATAGTACACAGTGAACTAAATACAGAGCATCAGGTTTTGAAAAACAAAAAAGGTATTCAGTAGTATGATTAGTAGAAGATAATCTGGAGCTAAGACTATACGGAACTACCTAAGCATGCCCAGAGACATCATCTTTCATCATGAAATCTCTGCAAGTGAGAACAGATGAAGCATTTAACAATTATTCATTGCAAGTTTAAAAACTTTTATCTGACTTCTGGATATCTTGGAAATATCTCTGTTTAGTGCGCTGGATTCATACCTGTGCATTATCCACTTGTAATTTTATGAGACTCTATGGGACAAATACTCATAACTATACTGCTTCATGTTTTATAAAATAAAGATGCCATTGACACTGAATGTGGATGACCAGCAATTTCAGGATGTCCAATAGTAAGAAGAGCCTCAGGATGCTGGAGACTTCCTGTTATAAGACAGCATAATTTTCAGCCATGGCAAGTTTAGTAACTCCATGTGTCACACACATTCTATTTTAATTTCATTCTCACTAAAGCTTCTCCCATATTGTAGCATAGTAGCTAGACTCCAAGTTTAGGAAATAAATAAATAGTGCTATTCACATTTCACTCCTCACCCTTACAATGTGCTCATGCTTGGTTAGGAATCAACTTTAAAGGGATGAGAAGTCTACATACTGGTCATCATTGACAATCATTAGTACTTAAATATTTATGAGTATTGTTATGACACATCCACATAATTAAAGATGATAGTCCATCACCGAAGAGCAAAGAAATTATCTATTGCATTATAATTTTCTGTGTTTAGTCAGGGCCAGCAGTGAACTCGGTGTTAGTAGCTATCTAAAATATATGTGGATGCAGAAATCTCTCATTACTAAAATGACACGGGTTAGTTAGTTGTTTAAGTTTTGTAACAGTCTTCACTATTGCTGTCTGTATAGAAAAAAAAAGTCACGGAAAAAGACAGAGTGATTGCAATGAATTTTTTTTTTTATCAGTTGAAGTGAAGTGGCGGAGACACAGGAAACAAACCCCAGATGTCCCTGGAGCAGTGATAGGAGGGTTAATTTTATTATGGATTTCATAGCACTGGGAAGTGTCAATTCATTAAGGGGGTTTGAGTTCCCAGTGTCTTAGCCAGCTACCCATCTGTTTCACAGAAGTTTGTTAACACAGCTGGAATATATGTAGTTGCCAACGCTTTCTTATGCCTTTCAAGTCTCATCGTTCTGTTTTTAACTCCCCTAGTAAAAGAGCTAAAACAATTAGAATGTCTTCTCCAAAGGGCTAAGTCAAGGAGAAGGGTGAAGAACCAGTCTTTTCTTCTCTATTGCATTCCCATTTATTACAGTGTTAAGATGTAGACAGAATTGCTCTTTCCTAGCAGTCTTGATTTACGTAATGGTTGTTCTCTCTGTCTCCCTCTGTCTCTCTGTCTCTCTCTCCCTCTCTCTCTCAAGTGAACTCTCTGGTTTTCAAGAAAAAAAATTCATCACAAATTAGCCAGAAGTTGCAATCCTAGACAAAAACAGCTACCACATGACCTGGACCTCTCACACGTTGACTGCTACTCAGCCATAGTTAGGCCTAGAGTGGACAGAATCTAGGAAACGTACCCTGCCATTCAAGCTCAGGATAAGAGTCATGATTCCTAATTCCAGTTAAAATTTCATGGTTTCTTCAACATTCCAGAGAGGGGTGTTAGAGAGCAGGTGGGTGCTGAGTGCTAGTCAACAGGTTCCATGGAGGCGATAAGAAATAATCTGTCCAAATCAGGGAATCACGCAGAGAAAGACTTTCATTCATTGTTTTCTTATCCAACAAGTTCTTTATTTCTGCTATCACATTTTAATAAGTAACTACTGTTTTGGAGATGAGGAGACAAGAATCCACACTGTATTTGATATGGGTATCCTGGAATTGTATATACGAATTTGATTATTTGAATTAGGGAAGGCAAGGGGAACAACAGAATGGTGACACAAAGAATCAGTGCAACAGCAATATACACAAGACAATATGTTGGAAATGATCTGTACACCTTGGAGGTGGGGGAAGGGAAAGTAGGACAAAGGGGTAGCAAGTTTGACAAGAAATGTACTTATTACCTGACTATGTAACTGCAGCCCTTCTGTACATTACTTTGACAATAAAAATAAATGTTTTTTTTAAAGAATCCACAGTTAAGTGAAATTACAAATCATGTAGGTAGTTAGGTCATTAGGTTTACAGGGTTATACAACTGATTTTGTTCCCACTACTCTGTTTTTGTTGTTTCTTTGGGGTGTGTGTGTGTGTGTGTGTGTGTGTGTGTGTGTGTGTGTGTGTGTGTGTGTGTGTTGTTTTATTGAATGCAGAAGTTCCAATTTCAAATAAACGTGGATTTAAAATATGCTTAAACTATTTGTCCTTCAGTTTCTCCATAAGAAAAAATGTCACTTTGATAATAAATTTTATTTTTCTTTACTTGAGAGGGATTTGTCATTTCTCTTATATGCTTGTTATATGCCAGGCACGGGTAGTGTGTCACTGGAGTAAAATCATAGCATCAATATGACTTGTGTCCTCAGAAAACATACATGTACTAGGAGGCTTCTTCAACTTTAGTACCAATAAAATTTACCTGCGGCCAAACTCATGGTATTGTGATTCTGCCAGTATGGAATGCTGTCTTGCCGTTGCCATTTTAAAGACTTCCAGAGAATCTTTATAAGGAGAAGGGTCATCAGAGAAAAATTGGAAAATATTGAGACTTAAAACAGTCAAATTACAAATTAAATTACAAACGGTGTAAGTAACATGGCAGGAACAGAACAGGATGACTTACAGGGGAATGAGGGAGACATTGAACCTAAACCGAGGAGCAGCACCAGGGACTGACTTCCATGTGACAAGGCTGAATTCCCCACGTGGAGCTGATATTGGGGAAAGAGACTAGGTTGAAAATCAAAGGAGAGAAAATGACTGCAGAAGCTGTGCTCTCTCTAAATTGTGCAATGGCTTTCAGCCCCGTGTAGCAAAAAGCTGAAAGCGGTCATTTTTCCCTCCACGGGTATCAAAACCACCAAGAATTAATTTTTGCCACTTAAGTGATCGATTTTCCATGAGCTCGATTGCCATTCCTGCACCAGGTCCTAACTCCACCAGCAGGTTCCCATGATTCTTAAACAGTAGCAGGCGTCCACCATGCTAGATCTATTCCCGTTGTTTGGGTAGCAGTAACAAAGTCATCAAAGGGGCCTCTGGATGATCTTCAAGTTTCTATTATGGAGTATCCAAGAGGCTATAAATCAAACGCTGAAGCAACCACGTGTGGGGTGAGATTTCAGACGCCTGGACAAGTAAGATTGTGTGGACCTCATGAATGTGATCATTTTGTGCACTCTTTCCTAGTGGGGGCGGGGGCGTCTCTGCTATGGGGACCACCAGTCTCTTCAGTATAATCAGCTCCTTCTGAGACTCCAGCCTGGCTGTGTGACCCGCACAGCCGAGATGCTGTCAATCAATGGCCTCAGTCAGTTCCTTCTGTCCATGGGCTTTGCACAATTCTTAATATAGAGTTCATTGTCCTGCTGAAAGCACCATTTGTATAGCAGGGAAATGATGGGCCTTCCTCAATCCTGAGGTGGTGGCTTTTAGAGGCTTTGGACAGATTGTGAGTTTGGGATACCGGTGGAAACAGGCAACAATTAATTTTGTAATTCACTAAATTCTGTATTCCAACACACACACACACACACACACACACACACACACACACACACACACACACACACACACACACACACACAAATGAGCACAAATATTTCCCTTTCCTTCCTCTTTTTGTCCTGCTGACCTTCAACTAATATCTTCCTACCTCTTTCTCCTAAGTATCTGGGATTACAGGTGTGTGCTCCATGAGCCTTTTATATTATGTAGGAATCTTGGAGCCTTCCTGTTCTCATAGCAGATTTTTTCCCCTTCATTTTCATTTACTACGGTGGGACAACTGGTATTCACTAAATAAGACCCTGATCTAATCAATGATTAGATTGAAATGATTATAATAAAATTCCATGATGAAGTAATCGTATCCAAGTACAATGTGCAAAAACTGTTGGATCAATACTGGCCTCCTTCTAGGATGGAAGCGAACTGGTTAAAAAGCCATTTGGGAAGCAATAGGACTGTCACCCTAAAACTCTGGTATGGGTACCACAGTCTCATAAAGGGATTTATAACCCAATAAAAATGAATAGATGTGGTGCTGAACATAACTGAGGAATTCCCAGACTGACAATTTCATTCATTCCCTCCCTCTTCCCCACCCCGCTTATGATGAAAGGATGAATAAAAGGAAACTCTTAAGGGAAGGAGACAATAATTGTAAAATTGTCAGTAAAGTCTTTACTTATATTTGTGTGCTGATCTTGTGCTACACACTAGTAAAGCTTTGCATATATTAATGTATATAAGCATATGCATATAAAGTGTAATTCAAATAATGTTATAATGTAAAAATATGGTGTTACTTTTAATCCATACCATTCTTATGAGCTAAGTGATATTGTTAGCCCTTATTTCTTTTTGGATCAGCAAATCTAAACAAAATGAGATTAAGCAAGTCACCCAATGTCACCTAACACTGAAGAGGAATATATACTGGTGAGTGGAGCAAAGTTGATTTTTATGCTATATGATTCTGTAGAGGATCATAAAAAAACCTAGTTTTAAATGTTATAAATAGCAAGACTCATCATTTAGTAATTACAATTAGTCATATTTCACATATGTACTTCTGTAAGAATTGCTAAACACATTTGCTGAAGAAATAAAAAGCTTCTGTTAAGACTTACATGTCTAAAATGTGATTCAAACCAAGTCCAGGGTAATGTATTTCAAAATGTCTTTCTTCTTTGGGATTTCTAAGGAATCTAAGACCCAGATTCATCTCAGATAAATAGACTTTTTACTCCTATTTGACCCCACATAGAAGCAGAGACAATTTTAGAACATGGAAAGATATTCTTAGTTTTTAATTCTACAAATGACACTATGGGGAGGTTCCCAAATAAAAACAGGTCTATTCAGTTTTATGTGGTGCATCTTTGTGTGGATCATTAAGGTTTATTTTGGATACTAAGATATATCATTTACTACCCCAGTCACCTGCCTTAAACAGTCAACATTTTGTACCTTGAAACAAGAATTAAGAGGATAGGAATATTATACATCTACATTTATTAAGTATGTAAAAGCGAACTGCATTTTGGTAAAAAGTTCAGGGCATATGCAAGATAATTATTCTTTATTTGATATTATATGAAAACAAGTGAAAACTTTTTAGGGTTTCATGTTTTATCCAATGTTATGCAAAGTTGATACTCATATAAAAACCTCATATTTTAGAAATAGCTATCATTTAGAGAGAATTGATAGGTGATTCTGACTCTTCCTGTCTGCCTCCTATTTTCTAAGTACTGTACTTTGACTGTCTTATCTCATTCTAAAGAAATGGTATTGACACAAAACAGCTACCAAGCACTTTATCTTCTTTCTTATCTTTTCTCCCTGAAGACTTTTTTCTCCTGTTTTTTTACGTTTATCCTGCCTCTGTAGCAAGGTACAACTATATTCTCCCTCTAATAGATCATCCCTTAACTACTAGAGATATATCACTGGAGACATAAAATAAGGCCTTGCATTACTCTATATTCTAACATCCAGGTATTATGAGGAACCTCAGTTTGAGTACTACAGAGGGAACACATATTATATATTATATGTAATAAACATATTCTATAATAAATGTATATTGTATATTTATATATAGACATATATAAACAAAGATATAAATCATATATAATCTATTCCCTCTTATATACTATATAGACAATATATTATATATAATATATATAAAATCCTGGATTTGAATCAACAGTTCAGGCTGGCCTCAAAGTTCATAGCCAATGGCTCCATATATCTGTGATTACTCAGTTATTATGCATGGAATTTGGAAGTGTTAGCCCTAGGCAAACAGTTAAACTGGGTAATACTTCTCTTGAGATGGTTTCAAAAGAGATAGCTATGAACCTCCAAGTGAATGATACGTAGTAGCCAGCTGCTGGGAGAAGCGATATAAAGACATTGAAGAATGTACCTAGTTATGGTCAAATAGTGCACATGATCATGGGTGTGGTGTGCAACTAACATATATATATATTATATTTATGCACATATACACATATAATTCTATACCACCTATCTTTCCCAGTCCGATTTACTTTCCTCCCTCTTATAGAAACCTCAGAGTACACTAGACTGACTAGATTCTTTCCTTTACCTTATTTCTCTTAGATTGTCACATATCATTCATCCTATAGCTACCTGAGAGTATGATTGAATTAATAGGTAACAAAAAAGAGACTTAAAGCTCAGATTGAACAAGTTAATGGATCATGATAACTTGCTTTCTAGAATGTAGATATAGACTTTATGACTCCAAGACCTTCTTATTTGATCATAATCAGAATTACTGTCATGTTAAAATTACAGTGGTAGATTTTATGGTGGTGGTCTGAAACACAGACACACACAGACACACAGACACAGACACACAGAATGCAAGTCATTGCATTATTTTGAATCAATTACAGAAGAATTATGAAATTAACTCTTTATGAGAAAATGTGAAAGTTTATTAAAAGAGCATAATATAATTTGATAAATCTCCTATAAAGATGCTTTTGTGCTTGCCATTCAAAGAATATATCAATCTCTATTTGGCCAAAATTCATTGGTCTTCCTGACTGAACATTGAGAATCATGGGATCCCTTCTGAATCTGTCTGTCTCCAGCTTTGCAGACGTGCGAAGCTTTTCTTTCTGTCAGGGATGTCAGTAAGAGCTTCAGAATTTTTAAACAGAACAAATTTATCACTGCATTCTTCCTTCAATATCCTGTTTGGTCTGCTTCAGCCACATACAAGGTAAGTAGACACCATAGCATTCATTCTACTCAACAGTAGAACACCAACCATGTATCATTTTAAAGACTAAGATGTTATTCTTCCACATAAGATCTGAGCCTGAAGAAGTCTATGAGTCCCATCTCAAAGATTGTTAGTAAACAGAAAATAAAAGATCTAAGCCAGTAATAAACTTTAGCTGATTTAATTTTTTTCTTTTATTTAGAACAGATTTACCAAATCCTGTTGATAGGAAAAAATGGTTTTGTCAGTCTGAACACTCGTACTTGGACAGAGGACTAAGTTAGGCCAACAATAAGATAACAACATTTCCGTCCCTCCCTCAAATTTTGCTTTTATACGAAGCAAATGGAAGCCTCATAGACCTACCAAGAGGGGAAAAAAAGTAGAAATATGTAAGTAAATGACTAAAGAAATTCAATTTTTATATAAGATTATATAAATTCAGTTTTTTTCCAGTTAAATGGAGATTTTTGGCCTTGTAGTTAGAACAGTGATGGACATGCATTGTACTTAGAGAGCATCACTGACAGTGTGTTAAATGCTTGGATATAGCTTCTACTTTAACCACAACATCTACCTAGTAATATAAACATTATTAAGCCATCGAGAGAGGCAAAAAATGTTAAGTTTGTGTCCAAGATCACTCATTTAAAATAAAAACAACCATCAGGAGCTAACCTTAGCTCTTTGTAAATAACACTCTATAGTTCTGACTCCCAAGCGTATTTCCTATAATTATTATAAAGCATTGAGCTAGTGGTGCTGAAGAGTTCAAGATAGATATAGATTTACATGGATAGAAGATTGATAGATATGTATAAAATAATAAGTGACTAATAACAGAATTTTAAGAAGAAATAGATGTATGATATTTCATCATAAGTATCATCTTTGGTATCAGCTAAAGAAAAAAATTGAACTGGTTTATGTCAAATTTATGTTTCTTGAATGTGGGAATGAATGATTTCTTGTTTGTTTGCTTGTTTGGAAAAGGGGCAAAAAGCAGAAAATAATGAGTGGGACACAAGTATAAAATCAAAATGTTGGATCAATGAAAGGGAGCAGGTGGAAGGGGAGTGAAGAAATAATTCCAAAATATTTGTGCAGCAATAGTAAGGGCTGTCATTAAGTGAATGTCATACTCTGTGCTATAATATACTCATTAGTGTGTTAAGCATTAACCATGAGTTTGGTATTATTTGCCCAAACAATTTCCAAAGAGAAAAGCTTAGAAATGAGCAAACTTCTTGTTATATTTACAGCATCCACCTACCCAGCACTCATGTTCATTTATGGAAAGCTCCATCTAGCACTTTCCAGTCTCTTCCTAGGTTGAGCAGAAGGAACTACTTGCTTAATAAGAGCCTTTCATGAGCTTTTTGACTCTCATGTATATAGGTAAGCAGACAATAACACTGAGATTCTAAAGATAATTTGGAAATCAAGTTTTAATGTTTGCTATTTTTTTTCCTTTATATCTACTAGTATAATAATCATAGATCTTGGCTCACAAAAAGCCTCTATGTGTGTCAGTGGGATTAAAACGATGCTAGTCAATACGGCATCTTTGGAAAAGTTTATGATGATTTAGGCTGTGTTACTACCATTTATCAGGACAGACTTGAATGATACAATATTCTATCTCTGATTTGGAAACTATCTCTCATGTGGATATCTTCGGCTGACCACAGGACTTGGCTGACTTTCCCACACAGAGAAGAGTCCCGAAGGTCATGAGGGCCAACTGTCAAAAATCTAAAACATCAAAGCTAGCGATTCTCTTGTCCCTTCCATTAAAGTGGGTTTTACAATGCCACATGAACTCAAGACAATTCATGATATTGAACCAAATCTCTCTCATGAAGGCGGGGTTTATTTTCAATTGTCCTTATAAGTTTGAATGGCCCAATCTATAAGTTAGATATTCTCTGACTATAATCAACCCTGTCATTTATTTTTGCACCAAAGAAAACATCCATCTTGATTTTATACCCAATTAGATAAAACTCAACATTTTCAGGATCTCTTTATCCATGACATCACTGGGTTTTAAGTTCTGAAAATTGATTTTCAAGAATTATACATCTCAAGGGATTTTTAAACTTCAAGTTGAGTTCTCTAGAAAATACCCCTCTTGGTTCTCCAACAAGTGAACTAGACCTTCAAGTATAGGTACTACATGAAAGAAAGAGGAAAAAAATCCTCTTGACTTTATTTTTTACTGAAATGTGATCTCTCTCTCTCTCTCTCTCTGTCTCTCTGTCTCTCTGTCTCTCTGTCTCTCTGTCTCTGTCTCTCTCTGTCTCTCTGTCTCTCTGTCTCTGTCTCTGTCTCTGTCTCTGTCTCTCTGTCTCTCTGTCTCTCTGTCTCTCTGTCTCTCTGTCTCTCTCTCTATCTCTCTCTCTCTCTCTCTCTCTCTCTCTCTCTCTCTCTCTCTCTCTCTCTCTCTCTCTCTCTCTCCATTCCCTCTATTTAGATAAGGGAGTCAAAGGCTGTGAGAGCAGCTTGTCTGGATTATGGGGCTGACTCTTTGCACTCTTGTTTAGTTTTGTTCCTTAATGTAGACCAGAATGTCAAGGGGTCTTCAGTGAGAGCAACTAAGAAGAGCAGAGATGCAGGGTGGGGTCGAATAGGAGAAACTGGCTGTGTGGGGGCCCAAGAGGGGGTGAGATGGGTGGCAGCCTGGATCACAGAGATCAAAGCATCTTCAAGGGACTCTCAGACTTTCACAGCAGAAGAGCCTTTGGCAACTCTTTGATGTCCAAGTTACCCTCTGCCCCCAATCAGGAGTGTGTCAACTCACTTGAGTGAAGAGGATTCAACAGGGCTGTTTTATGAGGCTGAGAGGCAGATAGTACCTTTTGTGCACCTTTTAAAAGAGGCATACAGATGGGGGGCGGCGGGAGGGGCGGAACAACACTCTAATTACCAACCTAAAGTTGCTTACCTTCTGGTTGGTACACAAAACCAAGAGACTTGAGACTACATTCTCTCAACAAACAGCAGGCCTGTTTTATTGCTTCATAATTGTAATTTCCATGATTCATATAGTGATCAGCTACATAAATTATTCTCAGAAAGAAAAAACTACCTAAACACGACGTTGCCATTTTGCCCAACAGATTGTCACCTCTGTCATACTTCGCATTCATTGTCTTTTCCTTCTCTGTAATCCATTGTTTGCATTTTGTTTCCTATATTTTAAAGCAATGAGGCAACACTAACATTGTATCTTGTTTGTTTTCTTTTCTTAAAGCAAAACAAACAATTGGTAGGATAATTTTCTGACAAAATCTCAAGTACCTGACTTTTGAAAGGACTTCTTGGGTGCCATGGAATGGAGAAGTTCAAAATGACTCAGATAGCTCTTGATTAAATGGTAGACATTATTTGCTACCTTTTTCTCAAAAGTAAAACAGGAGTCCAAATAATATTCAAACATGCCAGCTGAATAGCTAATATAAATGTTAAAGCATTCGCCTTCTTCAATGAAGATAAACCCCTTTCTCAGTTTAAGCCAAGCAGCTTCCTTTTCTGGATGCCATGAATTTACCTGAGATCCCCTCCCCTACTAGTACTGGAACAACATGAATCACTTCATCTTAACCTGGGAGCAGGGGAAGCAGAGAAGCTCAGGGAAAAATCATCTGAATCTACTAGTGGTTTTGGATAGCTGCTGAAGTTAGATCATATGATCACTCAGTTCAACAGGAACAAAATGGAACTACATTCTTCACAAGGAAGTTACAGAAAGAATCAGAATTATAAGTTGTGATTTACACTCTACCCTTTTCCAAAAATGCTCTCACTCTGGTGCTCTGTCCTTT
Organism: Dipodomys merriami; assembly: GCF_024711535.1. Taxonomy (NCBI): domain Eukaryota; kingdom Metazoa; phylum Chordata; class Mammalia; order Rodentia; family Heteromyidae; genus Dipodomys; species Dipodomys merriami. The sequence continues at coordinate 79,754,746 of NW_027205603.1, forward strand.
CTTGGATCTTTACACAGAAAAGATCTTCTGGCTAACTTTAGCTTCTTTAGTGACTAATACCTACACACTAGAAAAAGCTTGTGAATTTATTCAATTACACAAGCTTCAAGTCTGAAAGGTAATTCAATCCAATAATTAAAATGTACTGCAAAGACAATAAAGGAACTTTGCTGAGTCTACTCTTCTTCCAGTTTTCAATCTTCAAAAGGGTATACTCAGATTAGATGGGAGGGTGAGAGTTAGGGGAATTTTCAGAATAGTCTTCTCTTAGTGACTTTATATTCCTTTCCATAACATCATCTTCTTCAACTAATAAAATATTTAATAGAATGAAAATGGAGAGGTGGTAAGTCATGATTAGAAGAATATTAAATAACATTAGAAGGATACTGAATTTCAAATCTTGTAACAGATATGTCCTCAGTGACATTGTTTCATAAATGGGAAATACTATCTATGTGAAGATTATGATATATTGGAGATCAAACTAAAATATTATGTAGTAGAAACTAGTTGTACACCAAAAATTTGAGTCTAAGCATATGTATAATTGTATATGCATATGTATTATTGTGTGTGTGCACGCATACACACACACACACACACACACACACACACACACACACATTTATTATCCTTGTAAGAAAATACTGTGGAGAAAATGCATTCTTTTTGATACCATCAAGGAAAATAGAGGTAAAAAAATTGTTCTTTGAGTCCTAAGGAGTGTGTGCAGATGGGTATTTGAGAGTTGGGAGAGCAAGAAGGAGACATAGTAGGGTTCAATATGCACTCAATTTTAAGCACAGAATCTGGGCCAAGAAGCCAATACACTTAGATATACATTAGGATTAGTATGAGCAATCACTCTGGGGCCTTTAAGAACTATAACGGTCTTTTAAAAAGGAACATTAGGCAATCTGTAAAAATAATCAAAGGTATGTGGAAAGTCATGCTTCTTTTTATCCCCAACATTTATATCCGATCATCAGTTGCTATTCAGTGAAGAGAAATGGAGTGGGTTGGAGAGCAATGGAGGTGTTCTGGAAAAATATCAATTGAGTCTGGGGATTAAAAAAGGAAGATTATTTAATCTTTTCTATTTTATTTCTTTTTATTTTTGGTCGCTCTTTTAAAGAGTGAGTTAAGGTAGAGATCTACCTCAATAACAATCATGCTTTGATGTATAATTAGAGAATTTTTATTGTGTGATACTGCGGTTACCAAAGAAATGAGAAGGTAGGCGTCTACACTTCTTCAGAATGCAGATCCGTGCAACAAAAACTAAAGTATTGAAAACAACAGAAGAAAAGGAGAAATCACAGCATAGAATCCTGACCTAGGTCTTAGGTTTTCTGTGAGAAATGGCATGTGGGGCCTGACTTCGAAGGCCAACAGAGAACAGATGCACTAAAGCCTGGGTTACATTACACTGATCTCCTAAGGCTCTTTTATCTAATCTTTCCTGCCTATTGCTTAGTGCTGGCGATATGATTGCCACTATATAAATATCAGAGATTATCCATGCTTCTCAGAAGAAATCCATCTTATAGACATCAAAACCAGTCTAGGCCTTGTGTGCTCCGAATCTTTCCTTTGCAGATAAAGAGACAAAGGCCAACCTTAACTTTCTTAACTGCAGAACTATGAATGACCAACTTTTTTTTTTTTGAATTTTACATTCCTGAACCTAAAGCCGTGTGTTCTAATCTAGATTTTCAAAAAGCATAGAGCCATAGAGAATGTCTAGTTTTATAGCCTCCTTAAATAGTCTGAAAATTAACTCTGATCTGTAGACTAAGAAAACTGAATACTGCAGCAAAAAGTATAGAAATCTATGTTCCCAAATGTTTTCTTCTTTAAGCAGAAGAATAGCAATATGCTTGGAGTTTGATAATTATGGGTCTGAGAGCTATCTTTGTGACAGTAGCAACATCCCTCCTCAGTTATTAATGACATTGAGCTTCTAGGTTTTCCTCATCTCCAAAATACAAAAAATACATGGTTCACGGGGTTGTTGTGAAAGCTAGAGAGAACCAGTTATATAAAATACTTTGCACTGTACCTGACACTCCCTAAACACTCCAGCAAGAACAGCTGTTTTGTTAACATTATTTGTGAACTGTAAAACATGTAAAAAATTGGGGCAAGGAGGCCTATTTTGTTGAAAGAATGCAAAGTCTTTCTTGTGTCTATAAAGAAAATATATGAGGCAAATGTCCAAGTCAGACAAATAGTAAGAAGGGAACAAACTTTGCCTTAATTTTCTCTATAATTCTGAGATCCAGTTCTTCCATTGGAAGACTATAATAGATATAGCTATCTGGATCTGTTTTGATAGTATTATCACATTATTTTAGCTTTCTAACTTAATGTCTAACAAAATGTGTGAAGTATACTCATGACAAATTGAATCAATTTCATTTATACAAACACTACAATATATTCCCTAGTAATTTCTTGTTCATTACTCATTAATTTGTATTGTTGAAATGTGTACCTGCTTAATTTTCTTTCCTCCTTTAATTCAATCAATACACGGGATTTAAAGCACAATGTGCTTGGCCATTGGGGTTTTGTATTTATCTTATGGTGTTTTTTTTTAGAAGTGCCACAAATGAGACAGATGATAATAGTAGATCTTTTGAGTGTTCGTTAGGAAATTGAATTGCTTTAAAATTTTGACCTTTAGATTTACATATATTTGAATAGTGATTGTTTTTCTGCAAACTATAATTTTTACTTCCATCTTTTTTGGGTGCATTTTATTTTCCCTTGACTACTGAATTGTACAATGAAAGACAGGATTATGTTACTCCTTATTTCCTTCTTGGTACCTGATTTAGTCAGTCATCCCTGCTGATTTGCAAAACCTTACTGAGGACTT